>NC_137680.1:34914430-34986930 GCF_963989245.1 Nansenia antarctica
AAAACTAATAGGAGATGGTGGGAGGAAGAAATAGGTTGTCAAAGATCAAACATAATGAATAAATACATGTGTTGCAGACCTACTAAACATGCAACATACTGTAATGTGTTTCATGCACCATTTTAGTGTGTTTGTGTGTACCAGCTAGCCAAACAAGTGTTAGCTTGTTAGCTAGCTAGCTAGCTTTGTTAGAGATATAATAGATTATAGAAAAAGTAAATGCTTTTGTAATGAACGCTAATGTTGTGTGGAATCAAAAATAAGGATTAATTCATTGATATGTAGATTTGCTGTAGAATAATACTGTGGATTGAAATGATTTCACTAGCCTACTCCTTACAGTACAACAACAGTACACTGAGAGTCTATGGAAAACCTACAGTAGCAGTGTGTCCACACCTCTGACCTGACATCTGTGTTACAGAATGACGAGGTGAGAGGTTCTGAGAGATGACACCTTGATGAGTCACCAGCACTTCAGGTATTTGTCATTGTCATTGTATAAGCAATTCTATTTTATGAACATAGTAGTATTTTGTAAAAGTGGTGTGTTGGTAACAGTGGGCAATCATTTTAAATGTTGTAATGTTTTTATTAGGCTACAGCTTTGATGCCCGGATGGGAAGGAACTACACCTAAGTCCCACTATATAATGATGAATGCATACACACGGACACAACATTATAATTTTTTACCATTCTATTATTGTATTGCTCAATTGTATCTTGCCTAAATTTTACTCTCTTGTACTTGTAATGGGACGTAATAAACTTTTGGCACACATGGCAATAAAATGATGATGAATCATGAATATTGAATTATTATTATTATTATTATTATTATTATTATTATTTAGCTATTTAAACGTGTCAGCCCTGCAATTTTGCTTCCTGAGGGTTAGCTGACAACCCCACTGACAGATGACAGGTAGGTAATGACAGGTAGTGTAATGTGGAGTTAACCAGCTATTGTTCCCACCCATTACCTCTGTGAAAAACATCTCTGAAGACTTTGAGGCTGGATATCTCATTACGGTGGTTCAGGGGTATTACCATTAAACTATCCATGACTTCTTCAACTTGTTTCAGATTTCCATGTATGACACATCATTTTAAAGTTTACAATCTACCCTTTCATAATCTGGAAAAAACAGAAAAATTATTTTGCCCTACTTGCGGACTTTTTAACCGTGCCCTGTCACATATGTCCCATGACCCCGGTAACACAACCTGTTCTGTCTCCAAGGTAACCATGATGAATGTGCATGTGTGTTTCATTAATTGAACGTAATGAGATGAGCGGAGAAGAGAGTAATCCTGGATTAACAGATTATAATGCCTGCCCTGCGTAGTCATGACAACGCACTGATTGAGAGCACCGCTCCACACACACCCACAGAGCTGATAAGGAGCAGAGAGGGTGTGTGAGTGAATCAGATCGTTGGGCGTGTGTGTGTGTGTGTGTGTGTGTGTGCATGCGTGTGTGCGTACGTACGTGCGTCCGTGTGTATCTGTGTCTGTTTGTGTGTTTGTGTCTTAGAGTTAATTAGTGAGCTAAACAGATTGTCTTTCAATGGAGATTAAGGGGTAAATCATTGAAATCTCTAGAATTAAAGTATTAAACGTAGAGCCAAATGAAAACAGGAGGAGAGAGATCAGGACTCAGGAAGTTTATAGACTCGTTATAAGAGAACCAAAAAAAACTTCTTCCTCTATCCCAATGTGAGAACCTTTTGAAGAACCCTTTTGGGTTCCATGTAGAACCCTTTCCACAGAGGGTTCTCCTGTAAGTGGAACCCGAGAGGGTTCTCTGTAGAACCAAAGGATTCTTCAAAGGGTTATCCTACAGAGGACAGCTGGGAGGGAGGGAGGGAGGGTGTCAGGTTGGGGATCGCTCTACTGTTGAGCGACCCTTTGGCGCCCCCTTTAATGTGTATTTGTTTCTCTGTCTGTCCTAATGTCGGTGATTGTTAACAGCAGTGAATGATTAGTCTTGGTCTATTTATGTTCCCCTGTGTTTTCCCTCTGTGTCGGTTGTTCACTTGATTTACGTATGAGAAAAGCATAGTTAGCCTTCCTCGCCGTATAGGAAGCTAAGTATTGTTTGACTGTTGCTGAGATTGTGTAACTGCATTGCACACTTATTAAGAGACTAAGGGCCCTATTATGCACTTCATAAGTCTTAAGCAATAAGACGAGGCGGTAGATCTAAACTTAAGACGTGGAGGCGTGGTCAAGGCCACTTTGCTATTATGCGTGCGGTAGTGGGCGCCTAAGACCCGGCGCTAAGCCCAGAAATTAGTCATGGGTGTGTTTTGGGCGTCTTCTCAATCAACCCAATCAGCGTGCCAGGTGCCATTCCCTTTAAGAACCGGCTGCGTTAAGTCATAAGCGCTATGCTATTATGCAGTTCATAGGCGCTAGACTTCATGCACGTTTTGAAACACGAGCGCGCCTCCGCGGTTTGCGCATGCGCGCTGACCCACTTCTTAAGAAGTCGGTTGGCGCGCATGCGCAAACCGCGGAGGCGCGCTCGTGTTTCAAAACGTGCATGAAGTCTAGCGCCTAAGAACTTTTCAAACCACTTCTTAGCGCTAGGCGCAAAGTCAGATCGCATAATAGCAGGGGCGCCTAGCGCACTTCATTTACATATGAACACTCCCACAATGAGTAATATATGCACGGGAGTCTTACGTCTTATGTGTGGGCGCCTAGCGACACCTGCATAATAGCAGTAGCGCGTATGAAGCGCATAATAAGGGTGGCGGTAGGTCTTAACCTGGCGGTGCGTCTTAATTAAGACTTAAGACGGCAAGTTAAGAAGTGCATAATAGGGCCCTAAGCCATATACTACTTTTGTTTGTACCGCTTATAGTTCGGATGAATTATTGCCCGATTGTACCTTTATTTTTTAATTCTACTTTCGCATTCCGCCTCCTGTGTTCTGCACTACATCTGGGTCCAACATTAGAATCACTCACACAGCGCAAGCGTCAACCTCAGCAGCGTGTGTGTGTGGCTCTCACTGCTGTGGCTCTCACTGCTGTGGCTCTCACTGCTGTGGCTCTCACTGCTGCAGCTTCCTCACCGGCTGCTGTGTGTCTTCTGTGGCTCTAACTGCGGAGCTGCTACTGCCAGCCCTGTCTCTGTAGATTGAGTTTTGCCTGCAACGCGGCACACAGAAAAAATATGCAAGAGTCCTAATCTCTAGATGGCGTGTCGCTGTATGGCTGCTCTAACCCGTTAACACGGGCGCCGAAATGAAACGCACACGCGCTGTTGAGGTTGACGCTTGGCGACGGGTGTTTTAAGGGTTAACACTTAATCAGCCTTGAGGGGTCATTTGACCCATGTGAGTAAAAAAAAAAGTGAAATCTTTGCACTCGATCGAATTTCAGGACCCTCCTTTCATGACTTGTTATGATATGTGCGTTCTACCACCCAGTATCCTTACATTTTCAAAATCACATCAGGAGAAGCTAGTATAAAGTGTTGTGTATTTATCTTATTGGTTATGAATCAAAGAACAGTTATTGAGTTTAAGACAATTTAATCAGAGTTTACAAACAGATATATACATTACATGTGTTCTCCTGTGGCCTGGGCTGAAAAAGAGGAAGCTCTCTAGCTAGCCTGCCCGTTTTGTTCAAGAGGGGAGGGGCCAGAATGTATGTGTGTTTGCCCAACCCCCAGAGGTCTCTGTTGGTCATCTGGTTGCCATAGAACCCTCATTGTTAGAGGGCATCATGTCCTTGCATGCCCTGGTATGTGTGTGTGTTTAAAATATACTACATATTCATACATAGATCATACATACTACAGAAATATACGACACATCCCCCCTCGGACCACCCAGAGGGTGTTCCGAAACTAAACGACCACAAAACAAAAACAAAAACACAAAACCCCACATACTGCAGCTAAGAAACCAAAGAAAAAAAAAAGAAAAAAAATAATAATATTTTTTTTTTTTTGTTTTTTAAATAAACAACAACAAACAGAAAAACTACACCAACACACAACACAAGAAGCACAATAACACAGACCAACCCAGGACCAGTATTAGGACCCAAAGATATCATAAACAAAAAATAGAAAACAACCAATAATAAAAAGAATCTTGAAAATAACAATCACAATTAAACTAAACACAGTTCATCATGCACAAATCAATACAGAAACTTCCAACGACCGATGTTTTCTTTGTCCTTGAAGCGTCAGGGTCAGAGGTTGCTAGCACGTGAACCCAGTTGGAGAACAGCCTTTACCGCTGTCTCAGATTGATAACACTTTCATAGTCAGGAGCTTCCATTTTCGTTGCGCTAGGAACAGAACCTCTCTCCTAGCTTTGTATAACCACCACATCACTTCTCAACTGACCTCAATCACACGATATAGAAACAAACAAACAATACACAAATAATGACATTCAGTTATCATAACACATAATTCTCCAACAGTAAGCACAGGACAAAGGGAATGCATTAATGCATAGATCTTCACCTCAGGTGAGGACTAGTCTTCTGAAAAGTTCGTCAACGTGGACTGAGTGACTGATTTTCCAAAAACAGTCAATGAGGCCCTGCCTCCTAAGAAAGTCAAAAATCATGTCTGCTATAATAGGTGCTCCTATCTTAGCAAAATAAGTTTCCCATGCCCCTAAGACCGTTTCCAGCCATGCTATCATCTGCTGTCCATTCCCGTCGTTCCCTTTGATCTGCTGCTTCACTACCCTATTCATAGTCTTTAATCTTTTCCTAACTGGTCGTCGTCCGTCAATGTCATTGAGGTTCAGGCAGCCGCCTGGTCCCCTCCCACGCTGATCAAGGTCTGGGGAGTCACCCTCAGCATCATCTGAAGCATGATGCAGGCACTCGCCAGCATCCCCAGTAGCACAGGTGTCCAGGCTTTGGACACCCCCAGGCTGGACCTCCAGACTGTCAACACTCTCTGCTTCGTTGGTTTCTGGTTTATTGGCATCTGGACAGCTTTCCACTGTCCCCTCGGCTTCAGGCATTGCCGGTAATATCACTGGCTGTAACGCTGGCATTGCCACTGGCTCAGGCAACACCACAGCATCTCGTCGTAGCTCCTCCTTCTCAGGTTCTCTGGGGACCTCGGCACCTGTTGGCACAACATCCTGCCTACTCTGTACATCCACCCCCCTGTCCACCACCCGTGGCCCTATTGGGGTAGGGATATGCCCAGACACCACTGGTGTACCCACTCTGATGTTGTTTCTCCAACAGACCCCACATTGACCCAAAGCATGGTCAATCTGTTCCATCAAATATGGACTCCAAAACCCATATTCCTTGGTGATCTTGCGTCTTACCTCCCCCCTAGCCACATGTGCTAATCCATGAGCTTCCCGTATTAACATGCCTATTAAATCTGAGGGTGCTACAACCAACCCCTCATGATTCCTCCATAGACCTGTGTCATCCTGACTTGCCCCCCTTGCTAGCCAAACGTTCTTGTCTAACATAGTTGCTCTACTCTGTAACATCAATAAATCCTCAAGTGTGACCATGCCCTGTAATTGCTTTTCATGTGTGACCAGAAGACCTTTACCTGCCTTGTCTGCTCCTGTAATGGCTTTGGCTGCATCCTCTGCAGCCCTGTTACCTTGTGTGACATGTGATGAGTCAGACCTGTGTGTGGCACACTTCACTATGGCTAATTCCTTTGGCTTCATCATGGCTTGTAACAGCTTCATGATCTGTGCGTGATGCTGTATAGGCGTACCATCAGTTCTCTTAAAACCCCGCCCCCTCCATACAGCTCCATTAAAATGACAAACATTATGTGCATAGGCAGAGTCGGTGTACACTGTCACTCTCCGTCCGGTTCCCAAGTTGCATGCTTCTGTGAGGGCAATCAATTCAGCCAACTGAGCTGAGCAAGGCTGAGGAACTGCCTCAGCCTGTTCTACAATAAACTTTGAATTCTGTGCTTTAACTAAGGAATACCCAGCGCACAAAGTTTCTCCTACCCGGTAACAAGACCCATCAACCCAATATTCTATATCAGCTCCCTTTAAAGGCAAAGCTTGTAGGTCTGTTCTATGCTTAATCACTCTGGCTGTCGATGGAATCTGAACACCGGATGGCACCGTCACCTGACAGCCGTCAGGTGTGCATTTTACTGTACAGTTCAATTGGCATAGAGCATCTCTCCCTAGCAGCCCTGTTGGCGTGTGTTCTGACACAAGTGTTGGCAGAGTTGCTCTCTGTCCCTTGTACTCTAAGTCTACAAGCTCAGTTGTAGGAATCAGCTGTTTAATTCCCTCAAATCCGATTGTCTTCACATATTCTCTAGACATAGGAAGGTGCGTGGCGCCTTCAGGCTTCTTTGTCACCACCAGCTGGCACCTCCCACTCGGATCTTCCGGGCACCCCTATAGGCCAGCTGCTGGGCCTCTGTAAGGGTTCATCACTCCTGGAGCAGGTGTAGCAGGAGGCCAATATCCTCCTCCTTGGCTCCCCCCTGCGCCCCCCTGGGGCCTGTTGTAGCAGGTACAGGCTAGATGTCCATTCTGGTCGCATTGGTAACACGGTTCTAGCATCTTCTTCCCTGCTGCTGTCCATCCCCCTGGTGGTGGTCCTTGGCCAGGCTGTGTGTACATCTGGTATGGAACCGCTTGCACCCCTGGTGGCCCTTGTGGGTATGGATACCCCCCTTGTGGCCCCTGTGGGTAGGACAGGTAAGTAGCAGGATACCCCCCTTGTGGCCCCTGTGAGTAGGACTGGTAAGTAGCAGTCTGCACTCCAGGTGGCTGTTGCTGTGGGGCTAAAGCCTGCACTCCCTCTATGTTCCTCTCGCTTTCAGTCAATTGCACATGAGTCAATATTCTGAGTGATTCTTCGTCTTGTGTCCTCTGTATCTGAATATTCTTTCGATATAACTCAACTTGATGAGCTACGTGGTCTATATAAACAGCTTTGTTCATGTGTCGTAGCCCCACCACTTCTGCTAGCTTATCCTTAACTGGGGTAGGAAGCCCTTCTTGTATTTTTTCCCTGATTATGGTTTTTTCTAAGGGGTTATCTTCAGCGTCTTTCCCTGTCACACTTCTCCATTGAGAGTGCACACGGGCAACAAAACCTCTGGGATTCTCATCTCCCCCCAGTGGCTTCACAATGATATTGTCTGGGTGAATGTGAGTAGGGTAGATCTCCCTGATTGCTTTCCACAGTTTGCCTCTGTTTGCTGCGAAGAGCTCTGGATCATAAACTGATGTATTGATATATCTATGAAGTCCTGCCTTCATCAATATTTCCTGCATTGTATCCAATCCTGCAATAAAAGCTAAGAGTCTTTTCAGGTCTCCCATTGCGGCCTGCGTTCCTGTCAGTCTCACGTCCATCTCAGTAGTCCACGGGTATCCACCATCTTGAAGAACGGGGAGCTTCTCTATCACTTCAGACAGATCTGTATGATGCCACGGATGATATTCCATCTTGTTACCCCGAATCAGCACTGGACAGTTCTTTAATGTATTTGATGACATTCGGTGACAATCTCCCTCTTTCTCCCTTTCTCGTTGCTCCTTCAGCCATCTGTGGTGTCTTTCTTCCTCTCTTTCCGCTTTCTCCGGGCGTCTTCTCCCACCTTTCCTTTCGGCTGTGGCTATCATCTTCCTGACCTGCGCGTTGTAGCCTCCATCTGCATTGTCGTCATCACTTGAGTCTTCACTGCCATCTTCGCTGTCATCTTCCTCGTCACTCCTGTCGTCCCCTTTTCCCCTTGGCTCCTTCTTCTTCTTCTGGGAATGGTCCTCCAGTGCCTTAGCATATGGAGGGGGACTGGAGACAGGACACATGTCTGGGGATGGAATGTTCAATTTCTGTTCCAGTGTTCTGGCCAATTCTTTTTTCTTTTCCGGTTCCATCTGAGCTATTTTCTGTCCCTCTACCTTAAATAGATCTAAAATAGCTAACTCTAACTTGCGTTTCTCTGATCTAATCTTTCCTCTTTGATGTGCTTTGTGCCCATTGATAAGTATTTCCAATGTTGCAATTATTTGTAAATTAAGGCTGCCCTCTTTCGGCCACGGCTGTTCAATGTATGCCCAACGGCTATTCCATTTCGTAGACATTTTGCTAATTTCCCTAACAAGAGGATTCATTTTTTCCACTACAGCCATAGGGGATAACGTAGCCAACATTCCACGATGTTCACTAATATCTTTTAACAGCTTCGTTGAATTTGACCCCATTCTACTTGCTCAATATGCTGACAATATTCTATATTAGATAAGGTGTACGCTTCTTACAACCCACCTTATTTTGCCTTATTTGCTAAACAAATGCTAGTCCAATATAACTGTATTAACCGTCCACACAAAACCACTACAACCCAGAACAACAGATTTGCCTCTTGTGTATGTCAGTGCAGTATTAACTTAAATCTAATATCTGTGTAAGTACTTTATACTTAAATATGTTTCCTAATTGTTTATGAATATGTGTCACTTAATTACCCATTCAATACTAATTACAGTTCTGGTCAACACAATTATTAAATCACAAAGGCTGGTCAACACCTAAGTATTCACTGATTTACAAAAACCCTCTACTGCTTAATTATCAATACAAACTATTCTGCTATTCCTAATCAAATACTGTGAAAAAGAACTTAACTTGAAATAAAAAGATGTAAAACACGAATATTAATTACAACCTGTAAAGAAATCGACTTGTTCTTTGGAAGGAATAAAATGATTAATTATTAATTACAATCTGTAAAGAAATCGACTTGTTAAGTGAAAGGAATGAATGATTAGTTAGAATTATTCATTGACACTTCATTGATGTAAACCTGTGAAGTCAATTAGCTATTATCAACATATCAAACAAAGGAATGGTTATCATTAGATTATCACAAAACAATTGATCAAAGTTCTGTGAAACAGAAAATGAAATGATCTGAATAATTAATTCAATCAATTAGTAATTAATTAAATTAATTAAAGTAATATATAACGATCATTTACAAACATCATCAATGAAGGAGGGTTGTATTTCATCAATTTACAGAGAGCCAATGTTTTAAAAATGTCTTGTCGTGTTTTGGCCAGCAGATGGAGCTAAGCAACCGACTTGCGTATCGATTGCGCATGCGCCAGCTCTTCCGTGTGAACTGGAGTCTATGAATGTTTTAACCGTAATTCTAAACTATTTAAAATACCCCGCTGATCAATTCACTTCCAAAACCCAGTTAAACTATTATTTCCCAAATTAAATCTCATTCAAATATTCTACAATGCATTCACGTTTTCCACACAGTCTCTTCACAGAGATATCTAGGCTTCTTTGTGTCCGCGTCTCTGCGCGCGTGCCTGAGCGTGCGTGTTATCGCTCCGTTTACAATGGACAATGGCGTCCTTTCACACAGACAAAGAGTCTCATATGTTTTTCACTGCTACAATAATGCTCTTTCACATATCTTACAAAAATAGACTTCACAGTCTACTTACACTTTATCAAATAAACACAATTTTACACACACGATATTCCAATACCATACAAACAACAAACACTATATTTTACAAAAAAAACGGGCTTCAAAGTCCGGCTCTCACCAACCCCACTTATTAAAGATTATGAAAAGTTTGTTTCTATTCCAACAAGATTAACGTTACACAAGATTCTTTTGACTATAACTTATCTGAGATTTACAGTCTATTTTGAACACACCAATCGACTAGAGAGGGGTCTCTTGCAGAAAACCTACCTTCTTCGTTGGATTGAAGAGTTTGCAAAATACTGTAAATTAAGCTATATTTATCTCCTGGCTGGCTCGCCATGTGTTGTGTATTTATCTTATTGGTTATGAATCAAAGAACAGTTATTGAGTTTAAGACAATTTAATCAGAGTTTACAAACAGATATATACATTACATGTGTTCTCCTGTGGCCTGGGCTGAAAAAGAGGAAGCTCTCTAGCTAGCCTGCCCGTTTTGTTCAAGAGGGGAGGGGCCAGAATGTATGTGTGTTTGCCCAACCCCCAGAGGTCTCTGTTGGTCATCTGGTTGCCATAGAACCCTCATTGTTAGAGGGCATCATGTCCTTGCATGCCCTGGTATGTGTGTGTGTTTAAAATATACTACATATTCATACATAGATCATACATACTACAGAAATATACGACAAAAGCTATTTTGCTGTTTTTCTGTGTAGGAAGCAGGCTAATTTACAAGCGGCCAACTAGTGGTCGTTGTGTGTAAATAGCAGCTTGAGCATTGTAAATGCCCCCGAGGCGGCTCTTTTAGTGGGTAACACTGTTCTAGTGTTAAGGGTTAAGGAGCTGAAGTGACATGGAGGGAGGGGGTTTATGTCCTCCACAGCTAACAGCCCATATGTCCTGGGATACGTCACCCCCTCCGCTGACATCACTTCCTTATGGAAGAGGAACTTCCTGGTTTCCAGACGGGCAGGAGGCTCGTTACCTGACCCGAGGAGAGGCATAGCGCTGATGAATGTTCACCCACACTTCCTGAATTCATAGCTTTCATGTGACGTCACAGCATAGTGGAAACGCCCACCTGACGGGCAAAAGGCACTTTTTGCGGGCAAAACCCACGGGCAAAACCCACTTTTTGCGGGTTAATAACTTTGATTTCCCGTGGGTTAGGAAAATAATTCCAACGTGTCCGGATAGAGTAGAAGACAGGGAATCCAACACTATTTGAATGGAGTCGATCCTCCACTCCTATCACCGTGGACACAGCAAGGAGCGAATTCACGGATATAAATATTCCCTCGCCTCGCTGACAGCGGGAGTTGGGAGTTTCGTCCAGCAGCCGGTGAACGCCCGGTTGATCGAGTTTCATATTAAAAGTATATCTTCTCGGGGTGTCAGCGCGGTGGTTAAGGGCTCAAAATGACCGTATACTGATGGTGAATTTAGCAATAATAGTCTTATGTTTGTACCACCTCCATAACCGGTGTTATTCACGGGAAAAACCGGTCAAGGAGGCACCCTTTGCAGGTCAATAACTTTGATTCTCCGGGGGTTAGGAAAATAATTCCAACGTGTCCGGATAGAGTAGAAGACAGGGAACCCAACACTATTTGAATGGAGTCGATCCTCCACTCCTATCACCGTGGACACAGCAAGGAGCGAATTCCCGGATATAAATATTCCCTCGCCGACAGCGGGAGTTGGGAGTTTCGTCCAGCAGCCGGTGAACGCCCGGTTGATCGAGTTTCATATTAAAAGTATATCTTCTCGGGGTGTCAGCGCGGTGGTTAAGGGCTCAAAATGACCGTATACTGATGGTGAATTTAGCAATAATAGTCTTATGTTTGTACCACCTCCATAACCGGTGTTATTCACGGGAAAAGCCGGTCAAGGAGGCACCCTTTGCAGGTCAATAACTTTGATTCTCCGGGGGTTAGGAAAATAATTCCAACGTGTCCGGATAGAGTAGAAGACAGGGAATCCAACACTATTTGAATGGTGTCAATCCTCCACTCCTATCACCGTCGTGTATCTTGATAGTTCTTCATGAGTGAGGTGGTCTAAATAGTAGGCAGCCATGTTGAGCGATGTTGCTATGATACTTTTTGCCCGTCAGGTTGGTGGTTGCTAGGGAAGAAACCACGTGACTGAAAGCTATGAATAGTTTCTCAGAGAGAAGAGAGAGATCCCACTGACGGCTTTATCGGAGGTGAATGTGGTCATAAAGAAAACACTCTGCGGACCGACCCTTCTCAGTACCGTGTGTGTGCTCGCTGCGCCGCTTGTCTTCATCCGCTGAGAGAAAGGGACATCGTAGCTGAGTACTTTTCCATTCACCCAAAGGTCCATGAACATGTTTTTTTTTTCGAGGAGCTTTATTAACACAGCGATGGGTTGTTGTTTTACGAAGGCTGTGGCCAATAACGATTTGTTTGCTCCATTATGAATTGGGTTGCACACAGTGGCAGAGTTCAGCTCAGTGGGCTGGAAACAAAACAGAATAGAGAAAAGAATACCAAGAATAAAAAGCAGACAAAGTCGTGCGAGATGATTCTTGATTATTCCAGAAGTGTTGCCTCCCACATGCTGTGGGACACACACACACACACACACACACTCCTGGCAGACCGCTGGGACCTTGTTGTTGTTGGTGCACATGCCTTACTGGTCTTCTGTATGTGGTTGTGCCTTATTGCCTTATTGTCGACATCCCCTCCCTCCCCTCTCCCCCCTATGTGTGTGTGTGTGTGTATTTGTGTGTGTGCATGTTTGTGTGCATCTGGGTGTGTGTGTGGGTTTGTGTGTGTGTGCGTGTGTGTGTGTGTGTGTGTGTGTGTAAAAATAACTGTTTTAATGGGATCAGTGAACTGCAGCAACTGTTTTTGTCCAGACATCAGTGGTTATTTTGACAGTTTTTAATTCAACACGTCTTTCAAAAGTTTTTTTCGAAGAGGACTTTTTCTGTTTCTTGTTTTACAGTGTGTAGGAAGTAAGGAGGCTGGCGGTGTCTTTATTTAGCAGGAACTCATTAAGTCTTATAATTAACTTTCAGAAATGTAATGTCATTCATTATTGATCTCTTCTCTGTCAATATCTCTGTCTTATAGGGCTTCTCAGCTCAGTGTGTGTTTGAGTGTGTTTGAGTGTGTGTGTGTGTGTGTGTGTGTGTGTGTGTGTGTGTGTGTGTGTGTGTGTGTGAGAGAGAGAGAGAGCATTGTAATCTTCAGGACAAACATCTGTCTCTTAGAGATAACATAACCAGTGAATTAGCCATGCTGCCTTATAACCATGCATCACATCTTACCATTACAGAGTCTTCATACAGATGCATGTGTGTGTGTGTGTGTGTGTGTGTGTGTGTGTGTGTGTGTGTGTGTTCCAGTGCCTGTAAGTGCATGATGAGTAGGAGAAGGACATAGTTGATAACATCTTGCCCTGCAGAGTACTTGACAGTGTTATGGTCCGTCCTAGTCCTTCCTTTAAGGCTGAACCCAGTTCAGACTGTAACACAGTGTTATCATCCACCCATAGTCCTTCCTTTAACCCTCTCACTGTAACACAGAGTTATCATCCAGCCCTAGTCCTTCCTTAAACACTAGAACTGTAACAGTGTTCTCTTTCATAGTATTCGTTTCGTATCTCACTATGGGAACGCCCCCTTGCGTGACCTCATCAGAAGTTAAATTACACTGAGCCAGCCCATTGGCTGGCCCAGGCGACGCTTGTGTCAGGAGGGACGGGGACCCTCCGCCTATATAAGGCTTAGACTCGGCGTCTGTCGTCATTCAAAAACCTCTTCTTGATTCTCACCGAAGCTGACGACAACTGTGCGGGTGGATAAAGCTTAACAGTCCACAGATACGAGCGACCAACTCGCGCCGACGGGCGCTTTGCTGCCAAACTGCATATGTTGACATTTGCAGAAGTAGCTGAAGGGTAGAACTCTAACTCAAGGTAGCGATACCCCTTGTTATGATACGAGTAGCAATACTCACCTTAGGGCTGCCAAGTTTCACCAAAAGTTTGGCGGTGGAGCGACCCAAAACTGTGCACGTTTTGGCAGCGGCGGCCCCTCTCTCCCACCCAATTATTTGTGCTAGTTTCCTGCAATTTTACATGTTGTTCATAATAAACCAGCACAAGAAATGAAAATAATTAACATTTTATAAAACAAGAAAAGAATTCAGACAATATATCATATTTATGAAATCTTAATAAACAAATACAGTAGCCTACAGACTCTAAAAGAAAAATGGGCCCCATCAACAGGACTCAGCCCCTTGGTCAGCAGCAGAAAGACCCTTGGTCATCATCTTATATACAGTGCATTGCTCATAGATGGCTATCATGTTATACAGTACATACCAGGGTTTTTCCTGGGTCAGAATGAGGGCTTTGGTGGGTGATCTTGTGCGCGCGCAACGTGCACACATTTTTTTTGAGGGACCCCCAATTGTTGTATTTGTATTGTAAATTGTAATTATTATTATTAATTATTATTATTATTAATGTACCTGGTTATGTTACAGTAGAGAAACAAAAAACAGTTACCAAAAAAAACTGAGTATTTACTAGCTAAGATTGACAAAAGATTGGCGTGGTGCAACCGAAATTAGTAAACAACTAGTTTGAAACTTGCTAGTAACAACTAGGGGTTTAGTAACTACTAAATGCCTGCATTTATATATTATGACTTACGCCAAATTGGTGCAACCCAGTCCAGTAGGCTACCAGATACGATGTTGTAATGTATGCACATAATTTGCTACCACGGTTGCCAGACGGAATTGACAATGTCCAGCCCAACCGGTCTAAAAGCTGCCGTGGCATCTTTCTGCATGCGCGTTAACTTGAGTCTGCAATCGAAGCGGCAGGCGAGCGCTGATTGAAGAACCTGTGTTCACGCGAGCTGCAAGAACGTAGCAAGCAGTGGTGATAGATTCATCAAAGATGATAGATTGGTGCAGCTTTACTTGCTGGAATCTGGAGAAAAATACGATCATAAGACTCCTTTGATGCCTTTCAGCGCAGGAGATTGGAGGATGTTACGGAGCCTTGTAATGCCTAAAATGGCTCGAGAATCGGCTGCCCCCTGGCACACATTGTGGGTTGGTGACAATACTAAAATGACATATTATGCCTGTTTGAACTGTATCAAGGACATGAATCACAGTGGCTCTAAGTACAAACCGACTAATGCAATGAAAAATGTGGCGTTGTGTTATGGTGGTATTGGAAGAGAAAAATATACATTCGACATGGAACATGTAGCAATGTGGAGGCATCTTAAGATATATGTTACGTGGGGTGAATGGTTGATCATGGAGAAATTAATGTCTGAAATAGATGACATTTTTGAATTTCGTCGGTCACTAAATTGCTACATTACTCCGACGATGAGCTACAATGCGGCTAGCAAGCGCATTGCCTTGCACACACACACAAACAGAGAGTTCGGAGCTTGTGTGTGTGTGGGCACCGCTGGACTGGCCATACAATCTTTCTGCCCGCTGGCAGATGGGCCGCGCTAGTTTTGGGCCGGTCGGGGATGGCTGTGGACTCTATAGCTAACGTTAGATGGGGGTGTTCTGCATTTTGTGACTTTCTATTTTGTTGCTAGCTAGCAAGTTGAGGTATCACTGTCACTGACATAAATGCAATACCAACAATGGGTGTTAATAATACTTTTTATTTGAAAAGAAAAATATTTTAAAAAAAATCTACACTAGCCTAGTTCAGAACTAATGAATGCTTTTTATTGCATGGTGAAATAAAACTCATGCAGTCTGCAACCCAATAATGTTGTCTTGCAACCTTCCATTTGAAATGACTGGGCTTCTGGTGTAACATAATGCAATCATGCAGCCTGTGTGTACATGTAAATGAGAACTTTGCTGATTTTGACAACCAGTTAGTTTACTTCTCTGTCCATGTCTTGTTGAACCAGGTTGAGCTGCTGCTGCCCTCCCCAGAAAAGCAGAGTGTCAGGGAAAGAGAGGAAAAGGAGAGAGAAAAAGATGAAACAGAGGAAACAGAGTGCCACGTTCAGGACTTCAATTACTTTGCCTGTCCTGAGCCTTCCATGCTAGATCACTTTTTAGATTACCACCCTCAGCAGAGAACCAAAAATACAGCGGCACAAAAGTATTTCACATGTGCAGATGGCACCAGTAGGAAGTGGCTCACATATTGCGAAGAACAGCATACATTGTTTTGTTTTGTCTGTATGGCATTTGGCAATAGCACTGACCCCAGAAAATGTATTACTGGAATGACAGGATGGAGACGTGCGCAACAGAATGTGGAGGAGCATGAAAAGAGTGCTACACACCGAAAGTGTGCTGAAGCCTATTTTCTAAGAAGTAGAAAAGGAGATATCCAGAGCAAGTTTGCTGGCAGTCAGATGTCTGCTCATAGGCAGCAAGTTAGAAAGAAACGCCAGGTTTTGGAGTGTGTTGTGGATGTGGTGAAGGTGATAGGCAAGAGGGGCTTGAGCTACATAGGGGGTTTTACAAATGGTATATTCAACAGACTGCCAGCATGTTGATCGGCGGTGTCGGACCGATTGTGTTGGGCCGGTCTGAGCCACATGGCAGGGCCTAATTTTTGTCCCAGTCCAACCCTGTGTGTGGGTGTAGGGGTGATTACACTGTGGACTGTGTCGATTATAATAAAACTTTTTTAACATGAAGAACAATTATTCGTATGTCATTATTTACTGTGTCCCAGTCTGTCTAAAATAATGTTTGGTTAATCAGGGTGTATGTGTTAATACATTGATGGGTAGCCATTTATAAACAAGATTTCAAACGATTCAACTACGGCGCCAGAGCATGCTTGAGACGTGATTGTCACAGCGTGAGGTTCGTTCGACAGATTACAACCGTTTGTTGTTCAGAGACCCATTTGTTCAGATCACCTCCATTTAAACAAGTTCGCGAATGCTTCAATACGCATAATGACGTTCGGAGGTAGGCTGTTTAAATGACATATAAGCCCGGCCTTGACGCAGTCCTTTCGTAAACTCCGAGAGAGAGAGAGAGAGTACCAATCCTGACGAATTCTCCAGCATCGATTGCATTCAGAGCGCCCCCGAAATCGCCATGGAAGCTAATATGTAAAGTAATGGTTTTTAATACGTAGGTTGTAGGGTGTGCTGGTGTGTGTGTGGGGGTTGGAGTAATAATCAAATAATGTTTACACTCTGTATACAAGTTATTAAAATGAAAACTGCCGTGGTGGATGTTTGTGTGTGTGTGTGTGTGTGTGTGTGTGTGTGTGTGTGTGTGTGTGTGTGTGTGTGGGGAGTCGTGACTGTTTAATAATATGGGTGTATTTATATGCGCGCATCCCAGGTTTGACGCTGGTATTCTGGACCTGGGCGATAGTCCTGAACACGTTTGGGCCGAAATATTAGCTGCTCCCGAGACACTGCAAAACACTGCTGATGATGATCCTATGTGGGCCCGCGACTACGACGACGCTGAACTCAGTAGAGTCTTCTTAGACAATTTGGAGGGAGAACAGGCCGACGCTGATCTAAACACAACGGCTAGAGCTGAAACATTGGCTGACGGAGCTGATTCCCTCTATACACCTAGGTATGATGTTTGAGAAGATTAACAGAAAAAGGAATGATTTTGAAACATGTGTGACAAAGTATTTCTAACAATATACTGAAACTCTTTATATCAATAGATTTCAACAAGCGTTTGAGAGGGTCAACAACACACCCCATTCGTCAGACAGCGGACTGGACAGCCCCACATACATCACAGCGATCAGCCCTGGAGAAGGCCCACTTGAAGTTCTAGTCGGAGGAGGATTGAGGTCGGCTCCATGCTTGTTGAATGTTGCTGAACATCGTCCCAGGTCTGAACCATGTGTTGCAAAGATAACCCCGAACTCAATAGGTCGTGTTGTGCATAATCGTAACTTGTTGGCTGCATTGAAAAAACAGGGGTTTGTTAATGCAAAAGGTCTTAACGATCTTCATCAAGCTGTGAAACGTAACCAGGATGCTATTGACAATATTATCCTACTTACGTCTAAATCCAGCCAATGTTTGCAAAGGCTAGAGAGTAATGTGGAGGCTTATCAGGAAAATGTTGTCAATGTTGTGAGGCTTAATACAGTAGCCACGCATCAATATTTGCAAAGGCTAGAGAGCAAAGTAGATGTTTTAGAACATACGATACATAGTAAAAATGTCTGGTTGGGTGAAATTCATGCCAAGACGACAGACCTGATAACCAATGTAGCAACCCTGACTAGTAAACTATCAGTGTTGACTAGACTCGATTGGGAATCAGTGTATAAGGCTGTTATGAATGTTTTTAAAAACGTGAGAATTCAACAAGCCCCTACTGTGGCTGAGGCTAGAGATGTCGAATTGGGTCATGCTCCCCAAGCATCGACCAGTTTTACAGATGGTAATAGTTCAAAGAGACATAGGGTGTAAGCCATCCATATTTAGGCGTAGTGTTGTGTAAATATTAGTTGTTTTTTTTATTATTATTTTTCATCTAACTCTTCTTAATTACCTTCTCATTTCTTAATATTGATTTATCTGTATTTCATACTTTTTGATAATGGAGCCTCAGGACAAGAGGACATCAGAAACCCAGACATCCAGGGGTTTGGGGGTTGTCCAGATACACAGACAATTATGGCTAATATTGAGGCAATTAGTCTTATCAATCAACAGATTGTGAGTTTTAATATGCAACAAGACAACATGTTTCTAACAAATCAGCCTTGTGGCGATGCCTCAGAACCCCCAACAGCTGTGTGTAGCATAGACGTCGTTAGCAGGATTAATTGTGAACTTGTGAGTTTTAACACACAACAAGCCACAATTGATCAGTCTAATATGGCAAACAGAGACAGCATGTTTTTAACAAGCCAGTGTCATGGTGATGCCTCACGCCCCACAACAGATGTGTGTAGCATAGAGTTAATCAATCAGGGTTTTAAAGCATTTAACAGTCGACATAGTGTAGACGGTGGTACTACACTACCAGCCAGTCAAATAGGGGGTGCCCTGGGGGTTTGTGGTGTAGGGTCCAGTGTCAATATTGCAAATAGTGACTCATTAAATTCACGAGATGTTGAAAACATTAGGTTGTACGGTGGGGTTGTGGGGGAGTACAGAGTGTCAGCCAGACCCCATTTCAGGGGTTTAACATTGAACAGAAATCTCAATTTTAGAGGGGTTGCTACGAATGACATTGTTAATTATATGGATGGCATAACAGCCAGAATGACAGAGATCATAGATTTTAGCAGAAGGGTGGGGGGGGATAATGCAGTTCTGAATATTACCATAAGAGGTTCTAGCATACAGAGCTCTGTTAACAGAATATTAAACACTAAACAGGGTTACGATAGTGAGTTAATCTTACAAGAGTTTGGCAAGATTTTACAGAGTAATGACAATATTATGGTCGATGATAGTTTAGAAGCTGTAGTCTCTATTGTACGTAACATGAGTGGTGGAGGCCGCTCAAAACAGCTGACCAGACTAGCACGTGATGAGATTTTGACCAGAAAGAAACTAAATGTATACTCTCCAAACAATACAGCAGACAATATGTGTTTCTCACACTGTCTAGCCCGACATATGAATCCTAAAGTGTCCGACAGAGCTATCCCCCGCATAGCGACCGAAATACATGCAAAGGCTGGGTTTACACAGGATGCTGAAATAGCCCTTGATGACATAGCCTCGTTTGAGAGGGTATTAGATGTTAAAATAGCGGTAGTAACCATGAATGTAAATAATCAGATGCAGTGGTTTATGACAGGTAGCGCGTCAAACAACAATACCGCATACTTGTACCTGCAAGACAATCATTACCACTTAATAACTAGTGTCCACAGGTTCTTGGGGACCTCCTATTTCTGTAAACATTGTTGCCAAGGTCACAATAGTTATAGGTCGCATCGTTGTCCCCATCATTGTTCGACGTGTGCAACGGAAGGTTGTTGTGACACTGGTAAATCGTGGGTGTACTGTTGCGATTGTAACAGGTGGTGTCATTCCCTAGAATGTTACAACAGACACAAAGCGGCTATGGCCACCCCCAGTGGTGGCTCACAACCATCACAATGCAATACATTGGCTTTTTGCAAAACCTGCGACCGAGTTTATCACCGCGCAGGTAAAAAGCATAAATGCGTCATAGGTAAATGCAAGTATTGCAGGGTAAATCTCGTCCCAAATTCCAAGCATGACTGCTTTATACAGCCTATGAAAGCTGCCAAGCCAAACAACAAACTAATCTTCTACGATTTTGAAACTAGATTTGAAGACGGCAAGCATGTTGCTAATTTTGTCTGTGCTATGACATACGACGGTAGAGAATTTCATGCTACGGGCGAGGATTGTGTTGAAACAGTTTGTTTGAGGGCTACACATTCATTGCTCATAACGCTGCAGGGTTTGACCATCATATTCTAGCAGAATATTTATCGAGCGTGGGGTTGGTAGTTAAAATCATAATGAGTGGGGGTCGATTGGTGACAATGATTGATGCTGTGTTCAACCAGCGTTATATTGACAGTTATAAAGGACATGTACGGCTTTGAGTATATGTCCGATAAGGATCAAGGTTTTTGACAGTTGGTATGAGGGGGTCAAAGATGAGGTGTTTGACTTTCAGAAACAGTTGCATGCATATGGTGTGAATGATGTTGTATTGTTAAGAGAGGCTTGTCTAAAATACCGTCTTGAATTCCTGGCGTGCACAGATGTTGATCCATTTAACCAAACAACACTAGCCGCCTGTTGCATGGCTGTTTACAAAACACAATTCCTGCCAAAGGATCTTGTTGCATTGACTTATGACAATGCGTACATAAAACAACACAAGAACTATTCTGCTGTGTCGATTGAATGGTTGGAGTATGTTAAACACCAGTGGCGGGCGGTGCATTTCACACCTAGGCCTTCAGTGATGTCCTACCTGAATTATTCCACCTCTTACGTAATACCATCATTATGACACGCCATGGCTCTAGAAACTATACATTTAGACAGAAACACAGTATAACCGGGCCTTGCCATTCCTATTATATTACCCTAACCCTATTACCCAATACCCACCTAGTCTGGGTGTATTCAATTCATTGCATGAAAACGAAAGCGTCAGTTATTTCCCGAACTTTGCGGTGTGTCGATCTCGATAGGAGAACCGTTTCGAGGTTCCATTTAAGGCTGGTTATCTTCCTCGTGTTCATACGGTCACGGGGGGGGGTGTCGTTTTCCATGGTAGCAGCCCGGGAAGTGGTTAGAAGATCAATATAAGCAGGAAGCCAGTGGGTACCCTGAACATGTTGTGTCAGATGTCGACAAGCAAACCTATGTGGATAATTATTACGCCAAGGAAGGGATAAGACTCGATACTTCCAAAATAGTTTTAAATCAGGCCAGACGATCTATCAACAAACTACTCCTTTTTTTTCTTTTTTTTCTGATTTTATCCCTTTTTCACCCAATTTGGTATCCAATTGCACCCAACCTAGTATCCAATTATCCCCTGCCTATTGCGTAGGATCCGCCGCACGACCCCGTGGCCGGCAGCCCCAGAGGAGATAGCCAGGCAGACTAGCTGTCTGGCTCCTCGAGCCCGACACCGTTATTCCAGCACCAGACGGGGGCGGTGTTGCGCGACGGATCCTTGTCCGGAAATAGTCCTATACCCCCCTTGGGAGCGGCCGCTCAATATGCCGCTCCCTGTGGGCCCCGGCCATATTCGGATCTGGCGAGACCGGGATTCGATCCCAGTCCCCGGTGGGCAGCTTGCACTAGAGGCTAATGCTTAGACCGCTGCGCCACTGCGGGGCTTCAACAAACTACTCCTAAACAGCTTGTGGGGTAGATTCTCCATGAGAGAGAATCTGCCCAACACTGAATTGTTGAAGGATCCTCAAGATTTTGCTAGATACATATTTTCAGCCGATGTGGACTTGAAATACTTTGCATTCATATCTGACACAGTTGCATTGGTCCAGTGGGCTCATGCTGACGGGGCTTTATGGAATACAAAGGATATCAATGTCTTTCTAGGAGCTTTCACAACTGCCCATGCTAGGCTCGAGTTGTATGATCTGATGAATAAACTGGATGAAAGACTATTGTATAGTGACACAGATTCGGTGATCTTTGTAACAAAGCCAGGTGATTGGGTCCTTCTTTCGTGTAACGTCAGAGGTCCAACTCAGTGTCGCGTAGCCATGCCCGCATCTCTGGTTCTAGGTCGAAGAGGCTGGCTTCTGAGGGTGGTCTATATAAGGGGCAGATGGTGATTATGTGGTCGGCGGTCTGCTCTGGGTCACCGCACTCGCATGCCGCACTGTCCGCCAGGCCCCACGCCTTCATTGATGTTTTAAAGCGACCGACACCATTTCGTAGACGGTTCAGTGTGGTCCATTGCCGGCGTGGTAGGTCGTCTCCTCCAATGGCGCCATCTCCTGGGTCCCAGATGTAGCGGTGGATTTGGGAGGGCCCGGCTGACTCCCACTCCTGCTTCCAAGCTGCTGCCAACCATGCATCTCTGGAGATGTCCTCAGAGGTGGAGTTGAGCATGGCTTGTGCTGCCTTGTTGTAAGGGTGGCGGGTCTTGAGTCGGCTTGGAGGTGCTGGTGTTATGGTGGTGTTGTGCAGGATGTGCCAGTCATGCTTTTGTGCCTTCCTGGCCAGGGCGAGGGTGGCAGCCTCCCGTCGGAGGCCGGCCGGTGCTATTCCCGCGAGGACTGGCAAGAGGGACACAGGGGTAGGCTTCAAACATCCAGTAATTATTCTGAGGGAGGTATTGATAGCCACGTCGACCTTTCTCGCATGAGGGCTTCTGCTCCAGACTGGGGCGCAGTATTCCGCTGCAGAGAAGACCAGGGCTTGGGTGGATATTCTTAGTGATTGGGTCCCTCCGCTAGGATCATACTTGGGTGATTTAACTGACGAGATAGGGGGCGGCGACCATATTGTGGAGTTTTGTTCAGGGGGGCCTAAAACATATGGTTATCGAACTTTAAAGGGTGTTACATGCATGAAAGCCAAAGGTATTACCCTGAACGCTGAGAATTCTAAAGTTGTTAAACTAGACACTCTGGTGGAGCTCGTTGATCATTTCGTAGCCGACAGGAACAGCACAAGTCATGTGTTGGCCCGCACTGAAAATATTGTAGAAGAGATCTCTCACATTGAAGAACACAACCGTTGTCAAGAGGTTTAGAATAGTCTACAACAAAAGGGTTTTAATGCAAGACTACACAACCTTACCGTATGGTTTTTGAATCATGTCCAATTTTGTCAATAGTGATTTTGATTTTAGACTACAGCATCCGTTCAGCTTGCTGTTGTCGGGCCCTTCTAACTCGGGTAAAACCTATTTTGTTAAGGAGTTGTTAGCTAATGCAGAGTTTTTACTCTCGCATCACATTGAAAATATTGTATATATACGTATATGCTTGCTGGCAACCGTTATATGATGATTTGTTAAAGATTAGGGATATCAATTTTGTCGAGGGGATTCCCGAAAGACTAGACAATGATGAAATCCTGCCGGTGTCCAAGAATAATTTGTTAATCATTGACGACGTCATGAATGACGCCAGTAACAGTCTCGAAGTTGAGAAGGTTTTTACCCAGTATGTTCACCATAGAAATCTCAGTGTTTTATATCTAGTACAGAATGTGTTTTTCCAGGGTAAAACCAGTAGGACAATTAGCTTGAACACAAACTATTTAGTGTTATTTAAAACCCCCCGTGATAATAATCAAATCTCTGTATTGGCTAGACAAATGTATCCTGGTAATACTAAATATTTTATGGAGTCATTTAAAGATGCTACAGAAGCCCCTTATGGGTATTTGTTGGTTGATTATAAAGCTAAAACGCCAGAGGCCTTTCGTCTCAGAACAGCGTTATGCTCCACTTATCAGGTTGTGTACAAACAGAGGAAGACGAGTGGCTGAAATGTCTGCTCGATTAGAACGTCATTTATCGCTACTACAACTGTTGATGAAATCTAAGCCGGGGGAAATACGGGCTATTTTAAAGAATGCTTCAAAAGATCTAATTCAGGCAGTGTGTGAAGTCGCATTGAACGTGCTGTGTGGTACTATTCCTCTATCAAAGACTCAATTTAAAACACTGTCAAAGGTTAAGTCTAATCTGAAAATCATAGCTGACAAAAAGATTCCTATATCTAGAAAAAAGAGGGTTATCAATCAAGAGGGAGGATTTTTATTACCGCTTTTAAGCATAGCTGTACCATTTATCACTAGCTTGCTGTCGAGACAGGGTTGAAGCGATATACTACAAGTGTGTACAAACAGACTACTAGTCATTATGGAGAAAATGTATTTGGTGCCACAAAGAGATGTGGACAAATTACGTGTTGGAGGTCCAACGACTATCAGACAGAGTGCTGAAAATAACATTGATGATTTGATGAGAACCGTTTTGAATAGAACCGATTTAACTCCACATGACAAAGCACAGCATTACGCTGTGTTACTACAGAGATATTTAACATTGGTCAGACAGGGGGATAGTGATGTCAATACTTTAAAACTAATTGTGCCAAACAGCTCACCAGTCGAGGATGAAGCGACCCCACAGCCAGTGGTGTCTACAACTTTTTCTACAGATAACACAGCTTTAGACGTCTTAAATAATTTACCCCTGAGGAGCAAGAAGAATGCCCAACATATTTTGGCCAAGATGTATAAATCAAGGGTATTAGAGTGGAACGAATCTGGGGAACTTGTGTTGAAAGGGGCAGTCGTGACCGGATCACACATTTTAGATATTGTTAAACTAGCGACCATGATTCAAGCACCTAAAACAACCGTCAGGCCCCACGGTTGGGATGAGTTTGTGCAGGGTTTTTCAGTTTTAAACATACCTCTTTCTACAATACCCAATAGACATGTCAAAGACGAGATTAGTGATGTTAAACATTCTAAAACAAATGTTGATGCTGCCATTGCTGCTGTTAAAACCCCTTCTAGGCGCAGTCTCACTCTGGCCCCTAAATTCTTAGAGTATGAGGCTTCAGGAACAACGTCCTCTGACAGCCGGTCTCGGCGCAAGTCTAAATCAAGGCCAGCATCTCATAGACGAGGCTTGTTGTGGCATGATTGGAGCTAGAGTTGTTATTTTAATTTCATTTATTTACTTATTTGTGTTTTAACATTTTTAACACTTGTTAACATTGTGAATGTATTTCTGCTACAACCAATTTGTATACAAAGTTTTTATTTTTTAATTTTTTATTGTGAATGACTATGTTTGTCGATATTGAGCCATTATGATTTATTGTTTGACTAAAACCCCTTGCTTGACTAAATAAAAATGATTGTAATGATACATGAACTCTGATAATTTATTTGACCAACATTTTATTGACTTACACAATCTTACACAATTGTCTGAACATGTTGAACACAACTAAACACATTATGAACACGCACACACGGTTGCAACATTTTCACAAAACGTGTTACCATTGTGTCATTTTTAAACAGATTAGAAGAATATTTAGATATCAACATATCATAGTTGATGCCTCTACACATGTGATTTAAGAAGTAGATACAGTATTCAATTATGTCCTTAGATTGGGCGACACCCATTTTCAAAATAAAAGTCTTTATGGGCCAAAGTACCACTTTCAAAATACCATTCAAGTGGTTTTTCATAAATAATAATATAAAGCTTTTTTGGCTCCAACATTCCAGCCCTAATTGTTTACAGAACAATTACTTCAAAAACCAACCATGGAGCCAAACTTCAAAAAACAACTTAACACAAAAAGGGGCTTTCCTAGATTCCTCTTTAGTCTGCCTCCATCAGCAAGCAGAGTTTGCTGATGGGTCTTTGCAGGACGTTGGTCTTGGTCTTGACAAGGACACTTCGAACAAAGCCTTTGGTGTCTGGCAATGTCTTCAATATGCGTCCCATTAGCCACGAGTTACGAGGGGCCGTGTCATCCACAATAATAACAAGGTCACCGGGTGAGAAGTTCCTTTTTGGGTTGTTCCACTTACTTCTCTCCTGCATGAGTGGCAGATATTCTCGTATCCATCTTTTCCAGAAGAGGTTTGCGATGTATTGGACTTGTTTCCATCTTCTTTTGCAGTAGAGGTCCTCTTTTTGGAAAAGTCCTGGAGGCATGACTGGCTTTCCTTTGATCTGCAGCAGGTGATTCGGAGTAAGAGCTTCTAAATCATTCGGATCAGATGAGACACTTGTGATGGGTCTGTCATTCATGATCAGCTCCACTTCACACATAGTTGTCTGTAGACCCTCGTCATCCAATGTTTGCTCTTTACCCACCGAACTGAGAATCTTCTTCACTTGTCTGATCAATCTCTCCCAGATGCCCCCATGATGGGCTCCTGAGGGAGGGTTGAATGTCCATTTTATTCCTTCATTTAATAAAACATTTTGAATCCTTTCATGATTCAACCTTTTCAGCGCTTCTCCAAGTTCTCTCTGTGTTCCAACAAAGTTGGTGCCTTGGTGTGTTCGAATGCTTGTCACTGGGCCTCTTCTACAAATGAATCTTCTGAGTGCATTAATACATCCAAATTCCATCTGGATCTGCAGTTCGGTCTTCAACATTCTGTCAACACGCACAGACAAGGTTGCTGCAGCAAGCTCCAGTCTAGGAATCGTTATCTGCTTCAATGGAGTGACTCTTGCTTTTCCTATAACAAGTGCAGTGTGTATTTTATCTTTCTTATCTGTCAATCTAATGTAGCTCGCAGTACCATAACCAAGCTCGCTAGCGTCGCTGAAGTGATGGAGTTGTGCTGTCTTGATCTCACTAAAGGTTTCACGCTTCATGCAGCGGGGAACTTGGAAAGTGGACAGCTGGTTCAGATCAGTCAACCACTTTATCCATGATCTAGACAAATGTTGAGGAATAGCTTCATCCCATCCATATTTCAAACGACAAAGTTCTTGGAGTATTAGTTTTGCTTTCAGCACAAACGGAGACAAAAAACCAAGTGGATCGTATACTGAACTGACCATTGAGAGAAGACCTCTTCAGGTAAGTTGTTGGCTTTTCACATTGATCTGAAAGGTGAAAGCATCATTCTCAATGTTCCACTGTATCCCTAGTGCTCTCTCCACTGGAAGCTTTTCACGATCCAGGTCTAGTTCTTTCATTTGTTTTGCTTTGTCTTCTTTTGGGATTGAAGCCAGCACTGCTCGACTATTGCTGACCCACTTTGTCAACTTAAACCCACCTTCAGCACAAACATCTCTGAGCTCTTTCACTAGCATTATAGCCTGCTCTTCTGTAGCTACTGATTTTAAACAATCATCAACGTAAAAGTTCTGCTTGATGGTAGATACTACTTCTTCATCATATCGGTTAACGTTGTCATCTGCGGTTCTCTGAAGTGCAAAGTTGGCGCAGCTTGGGGATGAAACGGCTCCAAACAGATGGACTGTCATCCTATACTCTTCCAAGTTTGAGTCTGCGTTGCCATCGGGCCACCATAAGAAATGCAAATAATCAACATGATCTGGTCGAACTTTTACTTGATGGAACATTCCCTCAATATCCGCCATCATGGCAACCTTTTCTTGACGGAATCTTAGCAGAACTCCCAGGAGTGTGTTGGACAAATCTGGACCCTGCAGGAGTTCACTGTTAAGGGATGTGCCTTGATACGATGCTGTACAGTCAAATACAACTCTGATCTTTTGTTTTTGTTTATGGTAGACGCCATGGTGGGGTATGTACCATATCTTTCCTTCTTTCTGTGTAACCTGATCTAGAGGGATTTTCTCCGCATGACCTTTCTTGATCATGTCGTTCATTAAGTCTTTATACTCAGTCAAAAATGTCTCATCTCTCTTGAAGCGTTTGAGGAGATGACGAGTCCTTTGCTCTGCCGTATGTCGGTTGTTTGGCATGAATACTTCCTCCTTACGTAAAGGTAATGGCAAGTAGTAATGACCATCTTTAAGGCTTACAGAGTCTGATGCAATTTTCATAAATGTACGGTCTTCTTCTGACAATTCAGTTTTCCCTTCATACTGTTTTTCTGAAAAGTCGTGATTATATTGCTGGATGAGGACTTCTTCCAAACTGGCCACTGAGATCCGATTAGCCCATACATTTTGACGTCCCGCATCCTGAGCAGCGGTGCAACCATTGAGTGGCCCATTTACCACCCATCCCAAAAGGGTTTTAACCGCATACGGTCCATCTTCTTGGCTATTTATGACCTGCCAGGGTTCCATTGCTTTTGGAGTGTTCACTCCAATCAAAAGCTCCACATCAGCATCAATTTCTGTCAAACATACTTCGTTCAGGTATGACCATTTCTGGATATCCCTAGAAGTTAAAATATTGTCTTTGGTGACTGGTATCTTTCTCTGGGTGTACACCTTTGGCAGTGAAATGAAAGTGCCACCTTTGATGTTGCCTACTTCAAGTCCAGTAATCTCATAGCTTTCAACCAGCTTTTCCTGACCCATGGTCCTCAAGAGAATCTTGGTTCTTTTACTTTTGGCATCCAGTTGTTTCATAAGTTTCTCAGTACAGAACGTTGCTGAACTGCCTGGGTCCAGGAAAGCATAAGTAATGATAGTCTTGTTACCTTTTTCAAGTTTCACTAGAACTGGAACAATAGCAAGAGTACATTCTTTACCAGCCCCAGTATGTTTTCCGGTTTTCATAGAAACAAGTGCACTACCAACTGTGGTCTTTTCATGCGTTGCTGCAGTGCTCCTCGCCTCTCTCGAATGATCTCCTGAACTGTCATCTTCCCTCCTCTCCATGTGAAGCATTGTCGGGTGCCTTCTCTGACAGTTTTGACATGTCATTCTTTGTTTACAGTCTTTACTGAGGTGTCCTTTAGTCAGACATCCAAAACATAGTCCATTAGTTTTCACAAACTCTACCTTAGCGTCATGTGGTTGTGCTTTTAGTCGCTGGCAGTTAACTATGGGATTTTTCTCTTCACAATATATACACAAGTCATTAGTGCCATTGCTCTCTGGCCTTCTTTCTTTCTCAACAGCTGTAACTTCACTCGCTGCTGTCATTGTGGTAGCAAAGCTGCTGCCATAGCTTCCTGCTTTTTTCTGTTGTTTGAAGTCTTTGGTTTTTGAGGTGTTCTTGTCAACCGTAGGGTCTTGTATGTCTCCAAACAAAGGATCTAAAACAATTGTGGCTTGTTTTTCAATGAAGCCAACAAGGTCTTTGAATTTAGCCCTGCCATGACTATTCTCAAGTATATTGCAGGCAATGGACCTCCATTTATCCCTATACTTGTAGGGCAACTTAGAAACAATAAGCCTGAGGTTTGATGGGCTATCAAGCTCTTCCAGATAGTGCAAGTCTTGCATGGCATTGTTGCATCCTCTCAAATACAGTGCATAGGCCTGTAGTGACTTTCCATCTTCAGCCTTTATGCTTGGCCAGTTCAAGGCTTTTTCCATGTACGCACTGGTTATCTTGATTTCATTTCCAAAGTTCTTTTCAAGTAGCTTCTTAGCTTCAGCATAGCCTCTGTCTGGTTGCATATGCATGCAGCTACGCACCACGTCTCGTGACTGTCCAGTGGTGTACTGTTCCAGGAAATAAAGCCTGTCTGGATTGCTACTTGTCTTGTCCTCAATACAATGTTCAAAAGCACGCATAAAGGGTAGGACATTCATGGGGTCTCCATCAAATGTATTCATTTCCCTCACAGGAAGTAAAGCAAGTTTCTGCTGAGTAAGAAGGATTTCAGCGATGTCATGTTTTTGCTCTACATTGGACATGGTGTCTTGATTGATAAGATTATCCATTGTTGACTGATTATTCATTGTTGACATTCGATCATGTTCTCTTTTACTGTGCAATGTGTTAGTAGGCTTTGGATGCTGCCTTTGAATAACAACCTTTTGAAGTGGGGTTTTAGGCACTGTTCCTATATTAGCATATTCAACCGGTGATTGTTCAAGATTCATAGACACAGATTGTCCCTTTTGCATATCATCATAATAGGCATTCATGTCATCATGTTCTTTTACACTTGGTATAGAAGATGTTTCAAATTTCTGAATGACTTTTAATTTGGCGGTGGAGGCGACAATGTCAGTTCTTATTTTAAATTTCTCTTTCTTTGTCTTCAGTTCAACTTCCTCGATTTCCAAAGCACGCTGTTCATCTAATACAGCCTCTCTAGCCACTAGTTCTGCTCGCTCTACCTCCACTTTCATGCGTTGGGCTGAGAGTGAGGTAGAGGCCCTTGATGATCTGCTACTCCTATGAGAGGATCCACCACTCCTACGAGAGGATCCAATGTCTGGTGGTGGCAGTGTAACAGAAACGCTGTCCTCAGGCCTGACAGTTGATTGGTTCCTGTCAGATTCAGCAACTTCTGCTTTCCATCCCTCCACTTCATCCAAAAAATTATCAAAATGCAACATTTTTGTTTCAAACCAATTCACATCATCAGGTTGTGCCTCTTGTGATAACATCAAGTGCACAGTTTCATGAAATTCCTTAAATTCGTTCAATGTGAGTTTGAACCCTTCAACTAGTTCAGTTATATTATTAACATTTCCATCAACACATAGCAATGGTCTTATTTGATTCATTTTCCGTGTACATTTTCCCAGTTTAGCTCTACGGGATCCAATCAATAATATCAGATATTGATCTGCAGCAGCCGCATCAGACTGGCTGTCCGGTTTCAATTCATCCGCCATTCTGATTATATGACGGTGTCAACTCTTAGTGCATCAAACACAATATCAAAGCGCTTCTCAAAACAATAACAATAGCGCAACGTAGCATCAATAAACACAATGCATTAAACTCTGTCCAACAACAACATAACAATTCCGTAGCACAGCACAAACAGCGCTGTTGAAGGTTTGCGTTACTCACGCATCCAATGTCCTTCCAAACGAGCAGTCTTGGCTCCGTCTCAAACACAACATGAAAGTATGTCCAACGTTTCCCAGTGTTTCCAATTTGCGCGAGTTCTTCAACTAGCGACAGTTTTTCAACTTAATGTGATGGCTATCATGTCTATCAAAATAGCCATCGTCCTGGCATGAGTGGGTGTTGGCTCCAACGCACCTGCTGTTTGTAGTTCCTCCGTTTGCAACAAAGACTCTGGACCTTTCCATGAATTGAAGTGGTCTTGTAATCCAACGTCCAAATAAAAGTAACAAACGAAAGTAATATGTTGGTGTGGTATGTTTATCGTGATGGTTGAAAAACTGTGTCGCACCCTCACGTGTCAGGACTCATCAAGCCCAAGCAAGATGAGATCACTTCCTTATATCAATTATGTCCTTAGATTGGGCGACACCCATTTTCAAAATAAAAGTCTTTATGGGCCAAAGTACCACTTTCAAAATACCATTCAAGTGGTTTTTCATAAATAATAATATAAAGCTTTTTTGGCTCCAACACCACATGTGACCGATGTGACATCCTGAACTTGTTTGTCTGAGAAATGTATCTCATCACATGACATCACATGAAATCTTGAATGATTTGGAGCATTTCCAAAACTGTCAAAAAAACACCCAACTCTCTCCAATGATATATAAACTGCCAGCCAATGCTCTCCAGGCTGGTCAGAGGTATGTGTGTTAATTATCATAGCACTAGGTCTTATTTGTAGAGGTTGCTGGGAGAGTTTATCACAAGCCAAAACACCTAGAAAATGGGTGTTTGTGGATATTGTATCCATGATGGCTGTCAGTTCCACAGTATTCATGATGCTTAATAGTAATCAACTAAAACCTGTCTGCGATGGGACACTTCAATCATACTATCATATACCGCATAAATTATTAGATTGATGGTATTAGGCAGCGCGTTCCTGAAACGTGTCTCCAGGCGTATGTTACCGCTCTAGATCAATGATAGATGCTGACTATTATCCTCGTCAGGTGTCAGATTAAATGCATAAAGAGTGTACCCGCTCAGGAAATCGTTTCGATCAATTGCCATCGCACTGTTCTTTAAATGTCTCCCTGTTGATAACACCAGTTGATAGAATTCACGAGTCACACAGCCATTAGTGAAGTCCGGTTGTAATGGTTTGGTGGGGAACTGGACACCGTCAACATATATGTGACAACTGACAATGAAAAGGGCTACCTGTAGGCGAAATCATTTTTCTGTTTTTTTACATGTGCTTAAACTACAGATTGTAAGCTTTCAAATGATCCATCATACATTGAAATTGGAAACAAATTGAAGACGACATGAGTATTTGAAAGTTGCTACACCTGAAATCACTAAGCAGAGAAAATGCCTTTCAAAGATGTTTTTTTTTTTCTCACCTTCACACAGCCAGGTAATGGGCGGTAACAATGTCTGGTTAACCCCACCCCCAACCACTCAGCTGTCACTGACAGGCAGTGTTACTCACTGGGTCAGACAGCTATAGCTAACATTATTACCTAGCAAGGTATTACCTAAGCTAATTAGCCAGCTTATCATTATGGAGGCTTTATGGTTGTTGTAACTATTATTCTTTTAATGAAACAAAAAAGTCTTGAATCAGAATTTATTTTACAGTACACAATAATACATATCTTTGACTGTGGTTCTTCAACATTAGCTTTGCAGCAAGGTACATAATCACAACAATACCATCATCACAATAATCACAAGTAAATGAGTAAAGTAAGTAATGAATTAAAGTAAAGGTGCTGTGGAGTCTGGTGGGCATGTGGTGTCTTTTGCCTCATCTGAACAGAATTCTCTGATCAAAAAGATACTTCTGTCTGGCCAGATCCGGGGGGCTTGACATCAAAGCTGAAACAGACAAAAATAAACACAGTTAGCTAGCTGTACACGGTATCAACAACACAACTTATAAGAACATGTGCTATGCGATTGTTTTAGAAAGTATTACGCAATACCACACAACTTACTAGCTAATGCTAGCTAGCTAACACGGCTAGCCCAACCCAAGTAACAAAAGACAAACAGTTAACTAACTGTACACAGTAGCAACAACACAACTTATAAGAACAGCATAATGTGCTACTATGCGATTGTTTTAGAAAGTCTTTAAAAAGGCAATACGACGACACAGAACGTACTAGCTAATGTTCGCTACCTACCGCTGCTAGCCCAACACAAACAAACAAAGGACTGTAGGCTACTTACTTGTGGTATGTTGATCCTGTGAAATTCGTATGTTGTCCTAGTAAAGTTTCATTTCTTGGGGACTTTCTTTGTGCCTTCAGTCATTACTGAACAATTGATGAGCTAAACAGTGTTCATTCTAAACAGTGTTCATTCTAAGCAGAACACATTCTCAAAACAAACACGGCTTCCTTTGTCCCTCCCCCGAGAGCTCAACAGCCAATCACACCCAAGTGTGATGCTCGTGTTATTTGAGCTACAAGCATGACAAACAAGCCTATTTTGTTGCTAGATTACACTTATTAACTTATTAACTTATTATTATTATTATTATTAATATTATTATTATTATTATTATTATTAACTTATTAACGTAAAACTGTTCGGAAAAAGATTACACTTATTAACTTATTAACTTATTATTATTATTATTATTATTATTATTAACTTATTAACGTAAAACTGTTCGGAAAAAGAACGAGTGGGTACTTCACATCTTCGAGTTGAATGTTAGCTAAAAAAACGAAAATCTGAGTTTTATGTCAGAAATACTTTGAAGACGAATTTGACGTATTTCTCTTTTCCGAGAGGTGTCTGGTTACATCATATTGTGACACATATTGCCAGATATTCTAGATTATAATTCTTAAAATTGAATGGGTTCTTGCCATAGTCGCCCGTAAAAGAGTCATTATCAACCATCGCTACCACCACCGACTTGGATAGGGTTCCTAGAAACAGATTTTCATGGTTTGATACTCTTGACCCCGCTGGTATGGAAAAATTCTTAAGGGTAACACGATCCAGGGGGTATTTGGCAGTGTTCGTTAGCAGTGTCTGAGCATGTCCTAAGCGTACGGCCGGTGACAATGAAACTTTCTTGACAAATAAGGACGCAGAGACAAGATTCACTTTGTACTGTAGTTTATTTCTACTTAAACACACACACATGCATGGATTGTATATGATATGGGCCTGTATATATGCTGTGGGGGAGTGTTGTGGAATGGCTCTTGTGGTCTGTGACCTGCCCCCTGACTTAAGGCCAGGTGACATCATATTGGGCTCTCCCTTTTCACACCCCAAGCATCTGTAGTGACTGTGATAGGATCACTGGTAGATATTTGCATACGAAAAGGCCATAAAGACCTTCACACAAGAGCAGAGGGGTCTCTTAACCAGCCCAGCCCAGCAGAGGAGACATCCAGCTGTTGGTATCTGTATATGTTTTGTACTTTAATTAAATCGTCTTAAACTCAATAACTGTTCTTTGATTCATAACCAACAAAATTAACCTCAGTACAACTCATTGTCCGCAGCATCACGCATCAGACAGAATGCATCCTTTGCTCTAGTCATACGAATTTTAATATCAACACCGTTCAGCATTAACTTTTCCTGAAAAAACATGTCACTGTGTATGGGGGCCATGAGCTCCACCATGCCACTCAGAGCTGTGTATCTCTGTCTGGCTGTTAAACCATCATTAGCCCCGTCTACAGCGTTTAACACATCCATGTGTCCAGCTGTATCCTTGTAAAAAAGCCCTGTAGAGAATGATGACTTTAATGTCTCCATATCGTAATTTAGCAAGCATTCTATAAGACAGCGGTATGGATACGTGTTGCTGCTCTGTGAAATTAGTCGATCGCCTAGTGATATGTCAACCTGTGAAAATATTGTAGCTCCAGGATAGTTGATCAGTCCTACTTTAGCGTTAGCACCGATGGCGGTCCCATCTGCTTTAACAATTTGCAGTCGTGTAAACAACATGGTGTTGTTTAAATCGATGTAATCGCCTCCTGATCCAGCTATATAAAACTTCAATGGTCCTGTGGGCGTTATCGCCGATATAGGTGGAATTTCAACATATGTCGATTTCTCTATAGCTGTCTGTGTTAACGGTATCGTAAAAAGATCTAATTCGGATTTGATGCACTCCCCACTTAGACTATGTAGCAACGCCATCTTTAGAATATGTAGTTTGCTCCTCCGTCGAGTGATCTGACCTGTCGCCTCGCCTGTGTTTACTTTTAACAACTGCCCTCACACGCCTTGAAGCCTTTTTCTTCTTCTTTGGACGGGAACCTGGAGGTCCTTGCGGCACCGCCCTGCGCTTGGCTGCTCTCTTACTCTTCATCACAACTAACCCTGAACCATCCTGTCTACCACCTGCTCTGGACATTACTTTTGCGATCACGTCTGACGCTATACTCTTTGCAGCATTCTTGAGGTGTGGTTTGGCTATGTTGAACCCCTTGTTGAATAACGGAGCTGCGAATCTAAATAAACCTCGAAATATACCCCCTAAACCAGCTCCATCCATCACAGCGCTCCCTGAAAACCCCGGTATACCATTACCCGCCTGTGCTTTGTAATAATCTATGTACCGGTTGGGGCTAGGATCGAAATTGCTGTAAAGGGCCATGTTGTAGCAGTAGTGGCGCTAGTCTTTTAGACGTCTGACGCCAGGTGCACACAGGGCCATTGGGTTGCGTCGTTCTGGCGCAACCTGTTGGGATGGACTTGACGTACTTCAACGTGCGATGCAGACGCAACAACTCTACTCGTGTTGCTAGCGAAGTTTCCCACAGAAGTGGGGAAAAAAACGTCAGATCAGATATATAAACGGGTTATTTTGATAAACTGGACACATTTTGTGAATATATATGGTTACTTTCTCACCTGAAAACATATAAAAACTTCATAAAATGACATATTAACACTTGTAGAGCCAAATTACAGATTTTAGCCAAAGGCGGCCAAAATTGAGGATTTAAAATCTGAGGCGAGAGCTCCGGGCAAGAAACTACTTCCGGTTTACTTCCGGATCCAACGCAACGCAAAAAGCTGATTTCTTTTGACTGATTGCCGCACTCTGACGGTCAAGAAACGCAATGCAGAGCAAGGCAACTGAACAACGCAACGGCCCCATTGAGATGAATGACTTCCGGTGCAACGCAATGGCCCTGTGTGCACGCGGCTTTACACTCTAGCCTTCACTCTTCTGAAATGAAGCTTTGCAACAACTTTGCCGTATTTAAAAGGCACACACGCGTTCTGATCTGTCTTGACCTCTATAACGATATCTGTGATGTGTCCTTTTGTTACAGGCACATAGTGGGCCCTGTCGTAGGTGATTGTAACAATCTCTTGATCCTTTCCTGTCATATGTACACACCTCAATAACTGGACGTAGTGATCCCCAACGATTTGGTGATTAATTATATCCGTGTAAACATATAGAGTGTAGAACCCTCCATAAATATCTGCAGGGCGGTGTGCATATATCTTGGTCTGGTTCAAATCTAAAACTTCTTCAGCCAACACATTCTTACCCATAGAACCTCTAGTCGAATCCAACACTCCATATTCCCCATCATTAATACCATCCGTGTATAATCCTAGTATTAGAGCTAATCTCCCTCTGAATTTTATAGTGTATAAATCCTCCACAATCATGAACACCTTGTGTTTTATGGAGCAATAACCGAATATGATATTGTGCGGTTCTAACACTCTGTCAATCTCTGCTACAAGCTCTGACATCTTTGAGTAGAAACCTTCACGTATCTGTAACGTCAGTCGCAATGACCTGTTATCTGTTAACTCTAAAAAAGTGTCTTCAACTGTAAATGTCTGACATGTTCTAGGGTATTGAAATTCTATTAATCCCACTTGCCATCACCTTTTAGTATTAAAGGTTTAGAAATATGTGTCCTATAGTTCGAAATCTTGTTTTCGGGATATACCTTCTGAGGGGCATTGATAGATAGATAGATATAGATAGATAGATAGATAGATAGATAGATAGATAGATAGACTTTATTTGTCATTGTTACAGTACAGGTACCAAACAACGAAATTTAGGAGGGGAGGCTCCCCTGGTGTTTAAGAAAGGAAAAAGAAACACATTTTGGAAAAAGCATAGATGCATAAAATCACAAGAAGATAAGGAGCTGGTTTACATCAATAGAGGCTATGTACACAATCCACTGTACTATTTGCGTGCCGACTTCTAATAAGTCGAGCCTGCTGTAGGTACTATATACACAACTGTTCCCTATAAGTACTAAAAAAAGAGTGAACATATAAAGGTAATTAAAAACACAAAGAAACACCAGTGTGGTCGCCCCCCGAGCCTCAGCGTCTAAGCGCGCGGCCATCTTGGACTGCCAGCAAGGACTGCCATTGCAAGGTAATGTCATGTAAAACTCTTCACTCTCAGCCATGACTCTACAGAACACCCTCACACACTATGTGTTATGAGCTCTCTCGACTGAAACCCCCACCCTTTTATATATTGGTGACGTCACATTCGCGAACCCACGAATTGAACTTCGGGGGCCAGCCGAGCCACTTGACCATTAGCATGCACACTCCCCTCTGCTTCTTTCGACGTAACACCTTCTCGACCTTAAACGCCTTGTCACTGTCTATCTTGATTTTCTGTAACTCGGCCTCATAAAATGACCCGTCGATAAATTCACCATCATAATCTTTCAATGTGTAAACAGGCGGTATCCTAGCTATCCTTTTTTCTATTGTAAAAAACTCTCGGGTGAATGTCTCTTCATAAGCCTTTTCAAAAAACCCTCGCATTTTAGACACCCTCACTGTGTCCCCCAAATTATATTTAAAAACAGGATTTACGAATTAGGAGGAGTTACGAATGTCATCCCCCCATACAACGTTTTAAAAACCAATGTTTCGTTTTCGGTACAAACGTCGATAGGCCTCATTTTAATAGAACGATGATACGATGTATTGTATGAGCCCACCAAATCCTGCAGAACATCTATGTATCTTTTAGAATTAGTATAGGTCAAAAATCTCCACATTCGACCCTTAATAGTTCTGTTAAAACGCTCCACCACACTAGCCTTCAACTCACTCGACGTAGCATAATGGTGTATATCATACTTGTTTGTTAATTTGTGAAATGTTGAGTTGAAAAACTCAGATCCCTTGTCTGTTTGTAATTTCAGAGGACTTGTTCCACATTCCAAAATATTTGTAAAGCCTTGGGCGACCGCCCCTGCCGTCTTATTCTTTAATGGAATGCACCAGCCAAACTTGCTAAATACATCGATACATGTCAGTATAAATCTGACTCCGTCATTATCGTTTGCATATAACACCATATCGACCAAATCAGCCTGATATTGTCTATCCTTGCCATAGACTATCACCTTATTCCTCGGGAAAATTGTTTGTGTAGGCTTGTGTAATGAATAAGTGTCCTCCCCACATAACCATTCTGTTGCTTCATCACTCTTTAAAACCGATCCTGTAGCTTCACGCACACCACGTTTTAATCGAGATTCTCCCCCAAAACACCCCGTAGAAGCAGGGTCGTAATATGTATCCTTCATACTGGACCCCATGGTCTGTATGTACATCTATCACAACTCAGCACACTTAATGAAAAGAGTTATGTTTTGTCCCAATGTTTTTATTTCAACCGATAGCATTGACACACTTATTTACAATCACACAGCATCTAGGAACTGTAGAAAAAAACCACAAGTTGCGATGTCGTCGTTAACCATGTATCCTACTAGATCATCGACAACCTCTGTGACATTGACACTTTCATTTTTAGACAGTCTTAACACACAAACATCTGTCACATAGGTACAAAGCCCCACAATACGCCCCACATTGTTACATTTGCCATAACATTTTAACAATTTTTAAACTAGCAAACCACAGGGTGTTGAGTCACAAAGCTCCACCATCCGGTCCCACTCGTCACATTTCCCTCTAATTTCAGCCATGTTTTTTTTCAAGTTTAGAAAGTCTCTTTCTAACAACAATATTCGTTGGATCATCTGTGATGACACAGCATAGCAACATTGATCAATCAAACTTCATGCTCAGCGCATCATAGGTCTTCAGATAGCTCATTAAACAACCCCCCATTGTGTCTGTCAGATGTTATCTCTCCAGAGGGCTAATGCGTCTGTGACGCTTTTATCACAGTCTGGCTTAATAAGCCATTCGCACATCTCGCGCAATTGCGCACATATGAATTTCACTAACTCCAGCTCAAATAGTATGGACTCCACAACTCCACGTACCACTAGGGGGTCGACATGCAAATCGTGCGCTTTCAGGACATGTTGCAGCACACTATCCAACGAGCCATCCTCATTCGTTCGGTGTAGGCCTAGCCGATCTCGTATGTATCCAATGTTCATCTCGAAATAGTACGCACATGGTTCATATAAAGGCATGATGTTTCTGGCTGGGGTGGTTAACTTCACAACCATAACAATTTTTTGTTACTTTTGCTCCAACGATATTCTCCAATATACGACAAACAGTAGCCTTGATAAGTCTGTACCCCAGAGCTGTCACTCTGCTGGAGAACTTCGGACCTCCCGAGAGATCGATCAGCTTCTCCCACTCGGCTCCCATGTCGAAGTCGTCCATGATAACTGGTTGTGGCTCTAAACTCTCTTTAGATCTTGCTGGGTAGGAGAGTACAAACAAGCCGTTCGATCCGCTGGCTTCACTCACACTGGATTCTTCAGTTATAAAATGTTCTGGAACTCCACAATCGACGTCCATCGCACACTCTTCGAAAAAATTCTCAGGGACACTGCTTACAGGTAACTTCCTATAAACTCGACTCATTGTTGAACCTCTGACCGTTAACTGATGCTAGACACACGTTTTCTATTTAAACACATTTCAAACCCTACTAGTCAACTCCTACTAACACCTACGTCAACATTTGTATTGGGACAGACCCCTTATTCACACCTTCGCCAAATGGGGGTGTTCTGAACAAATGGTGGGGCCCAATTAAAACCCCCCTTCTGTAAAAGATCAAGGCCCTTTGATTTATGACCCCCCATAAAACATCAAAGGAAATCGAGATCAAAGAAAAGTACCCCATATCTCTACTGCCCTGACATCGGTTTCCCGGTACTGGATGACGAGGGAGTTGACAGCTTTACCGCTGCTCGCTATGTCCCTAAGTGAGACTCGGATAACGATGAGGGAGGGTAACCATCCCTCCGCCCCGTCTCTCACGGACTGTGACATGCAGGACATGTGCAAGCGAGCAGCAAAAAGGCTGAATATCCCGTGGGTCGTCACCCAAACAGAAACTGTTAAGTCACGCTTTGATGCCAAAAGACGGCGGCTAAGAAACAAGTTATGCCGTTCTTCCCGGAGCTACTCGATGAGATGGCAGTTACATGGAAAAAACAACCATTCAGCGGGAAACACCCCATAATTGGGGGTTCTCAACTGGATTGTGAGGGGATGGACTCCCTCGGCCTCCGCCACATCCCACCAGTCGAGCCGGTGGTGGCGCGCCACCTGCACCCGAAGACCCCCATGTCTTCATTTGCCTCGTCCCTACCCTCCAAGTCAGACCGCTTTCAGGCTAGCCTTACTAGCTAGCCTTACTAGCCTTAGTAGCCAAGTGCTACTGTTGTATAGTGAAGAACGGACATACACGCGTGGTTCAGTTGCAAAACCCCCTGAGCTTTAATTAACTTCCCACCTTCCAAGACCAAACTGCTTGAGTCATGTAAAGAATATAGCGCCTCTACTGGCTATGTGTAATAAACTAAGCATAGCATAACCTATGTTATTAAACATAACATTTCCAGCCCCGCGGTGGCGTAGCGGTCTAAGCACTAGCCACTAGTGCAAGCTGCCCACCGGGGACTGGGATCGAATCCCGGTCTCGCCAGACCCGGATATGGCCGAGGCACACAGGGAGCGGCATATTGAGCGGCCGCTCCAGAGGGCGGTATAGGACTATTTCCGGACAAGGATCCGTCGCGCAACAGCGCCCCCGGGGTGCCGGAATAACGGTGCTGGGCTCGAGGAGCCAGTCAGCTAGTCTGCCTGGCGATCTCCTCTGGGGCTGCCGGCCACGGGGTCGTGCGGCGGATCCTACGCAATAGGCAGGGGATAATTGGATGCTAGGTTGGGTTCAATTGGATACCAAATTGGGTGAAAAAGGGATAAAATCAGAAAAAAAAATGAAAAAAAATACATAACATTTCCCCCCCCCCTCCGAGAAAGAAAGAAAGAACATGGCAAGATAAGCTCTAATACCCCACTTGAACAAACCCTATAACAGGTCAGGTTCTAATCTGCACTGGCCTGGGCTCCAACCCCATAGGCTCTTGTGCTGGTGCCGCATCCGGTACTGGATGAGGAGGTGGGTCAGGGCCAGTGCCCAGGGATGAGGAGGTGGGCCAGGGTCAGTGCCCAGGGATGAGGAGGTGGGCCAGGGCCAGTGCCCAGGGATGAGGAGGTGGGCCAGGGTCAGTGCCCAGGGATGAGGAGGTGGGCCAGAGCCAGTGCCCAGGGATGAGGAGGTGGGCCAGGGTCAGTGCCCAGGGATGAGGAGGTGGGCCAGGGTCAGTGCCTAGGGATGAGGAGGTGGGCCAGGGTCAGTGCCCATGGCGTAGAGAGACGGTGGCGGGGCTCGAGCTGCAGCTGTGTGCCCGGAAAGGGGAACTGAAACTTTCCTCAGTCTCCTTGCGTGCCATCGCGAGCCGTCGTCGAGCAGGAATGTAGCAGGCCCCAACAAGCATCTGACCTGCCTGGGCTCCAACCAGAATGAGGCCATCTTGTTGTCTCGATGTGGGCGTCGAGCCCTGACCCAGTCAGAGACCTGGATGGATGGTGCCCTTGCCCTGCACGTTTTGTCCACCCTCCTCTTTGTCTCCTGTTGTCGTGTGGCAATGGTGTCCCGGATCCGGGTTAGTGAGCTGGCCTTGAGAGTCCTTCCAGCTGGTGCTCTGAGCCTATGCAATGGCAATTCTAGCTCTCGGCCGAGCATTAGGAATGCCGGTGACACCTGTGTGGTGGAGTGTGGGCTTGCTCTGTAATGTAGCACGGTCTGGTTAAGTGCAGCTTCAAAAGTGCAGCCTTGGGCCAGGTGTGCCCGAACGCCATTCTTCAACGTACCATTGAAGCGTTCCACGCTGTTGTCTGGATGAGAGCTGGTTCTTCATCGTCTGTCGGTTCTCCATTGCTTAATGGAACGGAAGGGGTGTGATGGAGCGGGAGAGGAGGTCCGCCACCACGTTGTTCCTCCCTGGTGTGAAGGTGAGGTCATAATGGTACTGGCGAAGACGTTCTGCCCAACGGTGAAGTCGCAGTGGCTTGTGACCCGTAGCTGATGTGGTGAGTACTGTTGTGAGGGCCTGGTGATCCGTCAGCTCAAATAGAAATTTGATATTATCTCATGGGCCAAATATAATTACACCGCGTGCCTGATTTGGCCCACGGGCCCGAGTTTGACACCCATGCCCTATTGGAAGAAATCTGCATTATAACAGATCACACCCTCCGTTTCCACAAGATGGCCATTCAAGCCACGGGTAAATCCATGGGTCTCATGGTACTACAGGAGAGGGCGCGTTGGCTCGGTTTCACCAACCTGTCGGCGAAGGAGAGAGAAGAAATTCTCAACACCCCTATCATACCGCTCTCTTCGGTGCAGCAGTCACCTCAATGCAGAAGAGATGTGAGGAGAAAAAGAGAGAGGATGAGGCTATGGAGCCACGGCAGTCATATGCGCAGTCTCTCGCCCGGCCCCTGCTGACCCCCAGGGCGGCTAGACAGCAGGCAGCGTCTCAGGCACCCAGAGGTCCCAAAAACCTGTGGGCCAGGAAACAGGCTCCCCGGACCAGACCTCAGGCATCCCCGCCCCCTCCCCGGGCCAGACCTCAGGCATCCCCGCCCCCTCCCCCCCGCCCCCTCCCCCGGCCGCCCAGTCGGCCCCCCTCTGTACCCTCCTAGCTCCGTTCCAGAGCAAGTTCAGTGGGACACGTTCCATACATAGGATATATATACAGTATATGTATATCCATACAGAGTGTTCCATACAGAGTGTTCCATACAGACACGTTCCATACAGACACGTTCCATACAGACACGTTCCATACAGACACGTTCCATACAGACACGTTCCATACAGGGACGTTCCATACAGAGACGTTCCATACAGACACGTTCCATTCAGACACGTTCCATACAGACACGTTCCATACAGAGTGCAGGACCCCGGTCGGCGTCCGTGTTCACACGCCTTCCAGGGGAAAGCTGAGAGACTCATACTATATATATATATATATATGTTCATACTGCAAAGTTGTTTGTCACTCAAGCACGTTAATGCACAATGTATTAAAAACGACAAGCGCATCCACGCAGAGTGCCAAGGGCACTGTTAACAATGTTGAAAAACATACAAATAAAAGAGATGTTGAAAAACAAATATTTTTCTGCCATAATGCAGACCATGGGACTACCCCGTCCCACGGCTGTGATGCAGAAAGCGGCCCAACCGTGTGCAGCACGGGAGGGCACGCTAAGCGGCTGTTACGCACCCCGGCCACTAGGGGGCACCAACAACTCGCATGTGATGATGTGGCCAGTCAGCCCGCTTTCCACGCATCAGCGGGAATGGGCAGACTGCACACAGTCAGGATTGGTGTTGAGGACACTACGAAGGGGCTACAGGCTCCAATTCTGTGTTGCTCCACCCCCTTTCAGAGAAATTGGCAGTCTGTGGAGGGGATTCTGTCGTATATTTTAGTTTGTAAACGTTAAGACGAACACATCGCAATGCTAACCTCAGAATGGCACTAGGGATAACATCCACAACAACACTTAACAGTAATACATGTATGTAATATACCTGCGAGGGGAGGGGACATTCGTAGCTGATTTCTCTAGGTTCGATTATTGGTAAGCGACAGAGAGCTTTCCGGACTGGTTACAATACGAGATAGGTTGTTCCTGCTGTGATGTTCTGTTATGGTGGTATGGTATTAGCACTAATTTTAACTAAATTAAATAAGCTGTATTGAAAGGAAGCGAACGCATAAGCGCAGAGGGTAGTGTGTATACGCGGGGAGTGAGTATTTGGCATGACATGACACATGGACTGAGTATCACAACTAAAATAAGAAATGTTTCGCTTATAGCCAACAATTACAATGAGCCCACAAACTGAAACATATGTCACTCAAGCATAGCCTACAAGGAAAACACTCATAGAAGTTGGGCATTGAAAGTTGGCTTGTGCTAGCATTAGCTATGGTGCATCCATGGTCAACATGACCTTACAGATGGGATGAACCGGGGTTCTTTCTATCGTAGCCTAGCATAGTATTGCAATTTCTGCACTGTACTGGAACTGTCAAGATTCTTCTACAATGCAGCTTACCCAGACACATTGGAAACTATCAAAAGCTCTGCCTTTGCTAGCTGAGTTTTTAGCTTCTCCATCTTCTTGATGACACTCACTTTTATTTTTTGGGGGGCGCTGCGCTACATGTGTCTGCGTCACAGAGCCAGGCCACGTTCAGAGCGCTCAGAGATGGGTGCTCTGACTGAAAATATGTTTTTTGTCCGAGCGAACTGACCGTTCGTGCATTTACGAACGTACCCGTAATAACACTGCTGACAGCTGTTTTTCATGAGAAAAATACTTTATGCGTGAACGCCCCCCAGGAACACCTCAACGCCCCCCTTTTTAAAATATTTGTTCCAGCGCCCCCCGATGTTGTCTGAACGCCCCCGTTGAGAAACGATGATCTAGTACCTTCATGGTACCTACCGCTCTGGCCTGGGCCAGCCAATGGGCTGGCGCAGTGTAATTCAGCTTCTGATGAGATCACGCGGGGGGCGTTCCCATAGTGAGATACTCACGAATACTACTCAGAGAACCGGGGTTATGTAAATAACCTAAAGTTATCATCCCTAGTCCTTCCTTTAGCACTAGAACAGCCGTGCCTTTTTTACCTACTAAAGTCCAGCAACCTGGGCCTCAGACAGGCCAGTGAAGACCAAGGTGGTCTCTGACTCTGTACCACGGACACCCCCGCGGAAACACAGATAGAGAGAGGTGTGTGTGTGTGTGTGTGTGTTTGTGTGTGCCCACGTAAGCTTGTGCAAGTACAGTGTGTGTGTGTGTGTGTGTGTGTCTGTGTGTGTATGTGTGTGTGTGTGTGTGTGTGTGTGTGTGCGTGTGTGTCCGTGCGTTTTTGTGTGTGTGTGTGTGCCCAAACAAGCATGTGCAAGTACAATGTGTGTTTGTGTGTGTGTCTGTGTGTGTGTGTGTGTGTTTTGAGTTTATAGTCATAGTCAATTTATTTAAACACGTACCAAACTACACCGGTTTAGGACGCCCTGGGCGCGGACTCTAAAACAGAAAGAAAACATGATGGTAACACAGACAGGTATGGGCAAGAAAATAAACAAACAAAATAGTTTTGTAATAGAGTTTGGTTAATGTCTGTTTGTCAGGTTAATGTCAGGTTAATGGCGGAAAGCTTACAGTTTTCCGACCGCACAAAGCAATGAACGCAACACATATTGCATTGGAATTACCTGTATGGAAATCACCTGGATTGTATTTATTTTGAGCTCTCTATTGCTGTATTATTTTATGGAAAAGTCAGCCGGAGTTTTTAGTTGAATAAATGACATTTCATTTTGGATAAACTACATCTCTGTGCGTGCTTTAGTGTGTGTCGGTAACTCCCTGTGGGGAGAATGGCGCGTTCTGGCCTGCAGGTGGAGCCAGACTGTGGTGGAAAGGGGATGACGGGGCTGATTACGGACAGATGTCAGTGATCAGCCTCAGCATCCAGCCAGGCTTTTTAACATGTGTGTGTTTGTTTCCCCTGGCAGTGAACGGGAGAGAGAGTACATGCCCGGAGAGAGAGTACATGCCAGGAGAAAGAGTACATGCCCGGGAGAGAGAGACACAGTACTGAGCGAGCAAGCCGAGCCCAAAAGGGCGTTTATTATTTGTTTGTGTTTATTATTTTTGCAAACCGAATTCCGCCAGCACGTCAATAAAACGCTTATTTCACACCAGTCCTCTGTGTCGACCTCCCTCTGTGCCTAGAGTCTGCTACACTCCCCAACTAACCTCAGGTGGCTAAAATGGAAGAACGAGACGTGGATTAGCCACTTCAGAGAGAGAAAGAGACAGAGTAGGAGAGAGAGAGAGAGAGAGAGAGAGAGAGAGAGAGAGAGAGAGAGAGAGAGAGAGGGAGAGGAGCTTATTGCTTGTGTGGTACAGCTCTTGCGTTCCCAGAAGGCTTTTTCTCCCCAATACAATCTACACCCCTAATCTGACTCCCACGCTGCTTCTCTATTAATGCCAATATGACTGGAACCTGGTCTCTGTGTGTATGTGTGTCTGTGTGTGTGTTGTGTGCGTGTGCGTGTTTGTGTGTGTGTGTGTGTGTTGAGTGACAGAGTGCCTGTTTTTATACATCATTAAGCCACAGTTGTGATTTGCTGAGGAAACTGCCTATTCCCGATCATAAATCAAACCCCCCCCCCACCAACAAACACACACACATAAACGCACGGACGCACGCACGCACACACACACACACACACACACACACACGCACACGCACATACACCAGGGGGTTTGATCTCAGTGCTTTGATAATGATTTAATCAGTCACTGACAGATAACAGAAAATGCGGTGACATCATGATTAATGACCACACCCTCCCAGTGGTCCTGATGTGTGTGTATATGTGTGTGTGTGTGTGTGTGTGTGTGTGTGTGTGTGTGTGTGCACGCCCATGTGTGCTTCTCATCTTCAGGAGAGGCGTTTTAAAAGCATCCTAATAACCCTCTGTCAGATTATCTGACTAAAACTCTATGCCTTCATATCAGAAGTCCCGTTGTTGGGGTTATGCTGACATTCTGCTCAGCCATTGTTAGTAAGATACCTCCTATTGTTCTGCAACCAACTAATAATATACTGTATACCTCTACTCTTTTTATATACCTCTACTGTTTATATACCTCTACTCTGTTTATATACCTCTGCTCTGTTTATATACCTCTACTGTTTATGTACCTCTACTCTGTTTATATACCTCTACTGTTTATATACTGTCGTGGATTATTAATGAGACTCAAGATAGGAACTTGCTTTAAATCTAGGTATAGTATTTATTGAAGAAAATGATCTTTACAGCTTGAGCGGACAGTGAACTTCTCAATGGGAAGCTTTCAAAGACTGACACAAAACTCTCACATAGTACAATTCATATATTGTTAACATAGTCATAACATTGATAACGAGTCGGAGAACAGGGAGTAAGTTCTCGTGGGACCGACAGCGAGTCCTAAACGAACTGTTTATGAACACAAGGCCCAAACAGCTCTGTGACAGTCAGACTCACAACAATCCCACGGGAACCCACTTCATGGAACATACTGTCACATTCTGTGTGAAAATGAATACCACAGGAATACATACAATACATATAATGTTAAAACATTTATAAGATGAAAAAATCCATTACAATACCTCTACTGTTTATATACCTCTACTCTGTTTATATACCTCTACTCTGTTTATATACATCTACTGTTTATATACCTCTACTCTGTTTATATACCTCTACTGTTTATATACCCCTACTGTTTATATACCTCTACTGTTTATATACCTCTACTGTTTATATACCTCTACTGTTTATATACCTCTACTGTTTATACACCTCTACTGTTTATATACCTCTACTGTTTATATACCTCTACTCTGTTTATATACATCTACTCTGTTTATATACCTCTACTGTTTATATACCTCTACTGCAGGCACGTGCCGTGAGCTTTTAGATTGGGTAAGCATAAGATATAGAAATACACGTAATTACACATACACGCTATCAGTGAACGCAGTTTCAAGGAAATGCAATTTTGATGCCCTAGAACCCGCTAATAAACTGTAGTGTCACTTTATGATCAGATTACCAAAAACAAAAAAAACAGTTGCCAGTTTCGACTATATCAGGGGTGCTCATTGTTCAAAGATCTTTTCAAGTAGCCAACCTACTGAAATCTACAAGTCCAGTTTCAACATCGCACACGCACACACGCACAACACAGACACACACCGTTTCCATCCTCCATATAGTAAGGGAAACATATGAAAATCTGCGAAGTAAATCGTTACCAAGAAATTTCTTCACCAATGTGTTTCTAAAGGTGTGTAATAACATGTCCTAAAAGGTTGAAATTCAACTCCTGTGGGAAACCTCATAAAAAACTGTTCAAAGTTGGGGTACCGATACCCGATTTTCGAAAATTCGAAAATGCTTAAATTGGACTTGAGTAACTTTTGAGGGGTCAAACTAGGCATTTTTCATGATTCTGAGTTGATTGCAAGCATTTATTTGTCACCAAGAGCACTTCCTGGTGCAACCCCCAAACCCCCCCCCCATCCCCATTGGTGGTTGGCATTCAAAGTGAGGAAGTTTGGAGGTAACAGGTAACATTAGACAACATTAGACAGCACCAGCAGAGAGGCACTATGATGGGCATGGACACTTAGTCATAGGCCTCACTACATGTGGAACAATAGAACCAGGCTGCTTGAGCTACTCACACAGCCCAGCAGAGAGGCACTATCATGGAGGTCATAGCTCCAGAAGAGGGGTGACTGGTAGACAGCTAGGCCCAGTGAGGGCTCTCCTAATCGGACTGGCAGTGTATCACATAGTACCTGGAGGTCAGAGCTCCAGAAGAGGGGTGACTGGTAGACAGCTAGGCCCAGTGAGGGCTCTCCTAATCGGACTGGCAGTGTATCACATATAGCCTGGAGGTCAGAGCTCCAGAAGAGGGGTGACTGGTAGACATCTAGGCCCAGTGAGGTCACTCCTAATCGGACTGGCAGTGTATCACATAGAGCCTGGAGGTCAGAGCTCCAGAAGAGGGGTGACTGGTAGACAGCTAGGCCCAGTGAGGGCTCTCCTAATCGGACTGGCAGTGTATCACATATTACCTGGAGGTCAGAGCTCCAGAAGAGGGGTGACTGGTAGACAGCTAGGCCCAGTGAGGGCTCTCCTAATCGGACTGGCAGTGTATCACATAGTACCTGGAGGTCAGAGCTCCAGAGGAGGGTTGAATGGTAGACAGCTAGGCCCAGTGAGGTCACTCCTAATCGGACTGGCAGTGTATCACATAGTACCTGGAGGTCAGAGCTCCAGAAGAGGGGTGACTGGTAGACAGCTAGGCCCAGTGAGGGCTCTCCTAATCGGACTGGCAGTGTATCACATAGTACCTGGAGGTCAGAGCTCCAGAGGAGGGTTGAATGGTAGACAGCTAGGCCCAGTGAGGTCACTCCTAATCGGACTGGCAGTGTATCACATAGTACCTGGAGGTCAGAGCTCCAGAAGAGGGGTGACTGGTAGACAGCTAGGCCCAGTGAGGGCTCTCCTAATCGGACTGGCAGTGTATCACATAGTACCTGGAGGTCAGAGCTCCAGAAGAGGGGTGACTGGTAGACAGCTAGGCCCAGTGAGAGCACTCCTAATCGGACTGACAGAGTAGCAGTTAGGCCCTGGAGGTCAGAGCTCCAGATGAGGGGTGAATGGTAGACAGCTAGGCCCAGTGAGAGCACTCCTAATCGGACTGACAGAGTAGCAGTTAGGCCCTGGAGGTCAGAGCTCCAGATGAGGGGTGAATGGTAGACAGCTAGGCCCAGTGAGAGCACTCCTAATCGGACTGACAGAGTAGCAGTTAGGCCCTGGAGGTCAGAGCTCCAGATGAGGGGTGAATGGTAGACAGCTAGGCCCAGTGAGAGAACTCCTAATCGGACTGACAGAGTAGCAGTTAGGCCCTGGAGGTCAGAGCTCCAGATGAGGGGTGAATGGTAGACAGCTAGGCCCAGTGAGAGCACTCCTAATCGGACTGACAGAGTAGCAGTTAGGCCCTGGAGCTCATGTGACCTCCAGCATAGGGCCACAGGCCTAGTCACAGCACCCATGGAAGGTGTGTTGTCTCTGGGCTGTGTGTCTAGCTGAACACCTCTGGTAGTCCTTGGTACATCTCATGTTGGTACATCTCTTCCACAATGGGAGGTGAGAGTGAAGCTATTCAGCTCCCTTTTTTTAGGCCTCCATAACAGGTAAGTTACTGCCCAGCAGAGTGTCTCTCTGCTGGGCTGAGTGAGTAGCTGAAGCAGCCTGGTTCTATTGTTCCACATGTAGTGAGGCCTATGACTCTGTTTCCATGCCCATGATAGTGTCTCTCTGCTGGGCTGTGTGAGTAAATGAAGCAGCCTGGTTCTATTGTTCCACATGTAGTGAGGCCTATGACTCTGTTTCCATGCCCATGATAGTACCTCTCTGCTGGGCTGTGTGAGTAGCTCAAGCAGCCTGGTTCTATTGTTCCACATGTAGTGAGGCCTATGACTAAGTGTCCATGCCCATGATAGTGCCTCTCTGCTGGTGCTGTCTAATGTTGTCTAATGTTACCTGTTACCTCCAAACTTCCTCACTTTGAATGCCAACCACCAATGGGGGTGGGGGGGGTTTGGGGGTTGCACCAGGAAGTGCTCTTGGTGACAAATAAATGCCTGCAATCAACTCAGAATCATGAAAAATGCCTAGTTTGACCCCTCAAAAGTTACTCAAGTCCAATTTAAGCATTTTCGAATTTTCGAAAATCGGTTATCGGTACCCCAACTTTGAGCAGTTTTTTATGAGGTTTCCCACAGGAGTTGAATTTCAACCTTTTAGGACATGTTATTACACACCTTTAGAAACACATTGGTGAAGAAATTTCTTGGTAACGATTTACTTCGCAGATTGGTCAAATATCTGGTAAAATGCCCTTACTAATAGTAAACACAACACACTTTCTTTTCACACTTTGTCACACAGGCACTTGACATTGTCGTATATTTTTACACATACTAATAGCCTTCTTATATAACGTATATCTTACACATATATTAACGTATATTTTTACAACATATTACATGTATATATATATATATATACATACATATTATTACAAATGATCGCGGGGAGATTTGAGAAGCAATTGTCGCACATGCGCAGACACACACACACGAACATGCACGCCCCCAAGGGTATAGGCCAATCAGAGGCCTAGAAGGAAGGATCACGATTGGCCAAGAACATACTGTGATGTGATTGGCTGAGAGACCGCTATAAAACCAGGAACACAGAGATTTCTGGCGGCTTCTGTCGTCCTCTGCCCACGACGTGACTGTTTGTGTGTAAACCTGATCCTGTAATCTGAGGACCCGATCTTATCTTTTTTGAATAAATACTCTTAAACTTTGGCCAGGAGTTTTTACCTCATTCTTGATCACCAAACAGAGAAAAGAGACTACAACATCACATCACAGACCCTCCCTCTCAAAGTACTCAAACCATATAAACAAGCACAGATCGCCACCAGCCTCGCGAATCATACATCATATAAACCGCTCATACCAGGCTTGCTGTAGCCGCTGGCGACTCTCCCTTTCTGGGTCAGTGTGAACATCGGTGAGCGAGCGGCCGGGCGGCCTTTAGCCAGTAGTTGTGTTTTTCCAGTCCAGTCCAGTCTACGAAATCCCTTTAGGTCGCTGACAGTAATGTCCATATTCACAAAATCAAGCAAGTTATCCTTATTGATTATTATTATTTAGATCGTTTGAGCTAGCTGGCATAAGCTATTCTGCCGGGCGAGAGGTGAAATGTTACGTGAACTTGAAAGTGATAAGAGCCAATCAGTAGCTCTTATCGGAATGAAATACCTACTCTGATTGGCTGTAAGCATGCTTACCCTGGTCACATTAAACAGCGGGTTCAGGCATCGGAAAAAGAAAAAAAAAGAAATGTTCACGCATTCGAATGTACGCGAGGGAAAGCAGAGAGCGGAGTGCTTATATGCAAAGCAGAGTAGGGAGTGCTTTACTCCTACAGGTGGCGCTAAAAATGCAACGTCAAAATGAATGACTCCTGCTGCCCTGGGACCTAAAATACGACTCTTTTAATGAAAACAAACAAACGGTTACATGCACTTTTATTTTAATATTTTCCTTTTTTCTTTTTTCGTTGGGTAAGCACTGCTTACCCTGCTTATATGGACGGCACGTCCCTGCTCTACTGTTTATATACATCTACTGTTGATATACCTCTACTCTGTTTATATACCTCTACTCTGTGTATATATATATACCTCTACTGTTTATATACCTCTACTGTTTATATACCTCTACTGTTTATATACCTCTACTCTGTTTATATACCTCTACTCTGTTTACATACCTCTACTGTTTATATACCTAACCTCTGTTTACATACCTCTACTGTTTATATACCTCTACTGTTTATATACCTCTACTGTTTATATACCTCTACTCTGTTTATATACCTCTACTGTTTATACACCTCTACTGTTTATATACCTCTACTGTTTATATACCCCTACTGTTTATATACCTCTGCTCTGTTTATATACCTCTACTCTGTTTATATACCTCTACTGTTTATATACCTCTACTCTGTTTATATACCTCTACTCTGTTTATATACCTCTACTGTTTATATACGTCTACTGTTTATATACCTCTACTGTTTATATACCTCTACTTTGTTTATATACCTCTACTGTTTATATACCTCTACTCTGTTTATATACCTCTACTGTTTATATACCTCTACTCTGTTTATATACCTCTACTGTTTATATACCTCTACTCTGTTTATATACCTCTACTCTGTTTATATACCTCTACTCTTTATATACGTCTACTGTTTATATACCTCTACTGTTTATATACCTCTACTTTGTTTATATACCTCTACTGTTTATATACCTCTACTCTGTTTATATACCTCTACTCTGTTTATATACCTCTACTCTGTTTATATACCTCTACTGTTTATACACCTCTACTGTTTATATACCTCTACTGTTTATATTCCTCTACTCATTTTATATACCTCTACTGTTTATATACCTCTACTGTTTATATACCTCTACTCTATTTATATACCTCTACTGTTTATATAGCTTTACTGTTTACATACTTCTACTGTTTATATACCTCTACTCTGTTTATATACCTCTACTCTGTTTATATACCACTACTCTGTTTATATACCTCTACTCTGTTTATATACCTCTACTCTGTTTATATACCTCTACTGTTTATATACCTCTACTTTGTTTATATACCTCTACTCTGTTTATATACCTCTACTCTGTTTATATACCTCTACTCTTTATATACCTCTGCTGTTTATATACCTCTACTGTTTATATACCTCTACTTTGTTTATATACCTCTACTCTGTTTATATACCTCTACTTTGTTTATATACCTTTACTGTTTATATACCTCTACTCTGTTTATATACCTCTACTGTTTATATACCTCTACTCTGTTTATATACCTCTACTGTTTATACACCTGTACTGTTTATATACCTCTACTGTTTATATACCTCTACTGTTTATATTCCTCTACTCATTTTATATACCTCTACTGTTTATATACCTCTACTGTTTATACACCTCTATTGTTTATATACCTCTACTGTTTATACACCACTACTGTTTATATACCTCTATTCTGTTTATATACCTCTACTGTTTATATACCTCTACTCTGTTTATATACCACTACTGTTTATATACCTCTACTGTTTATATACCTCTACTGTTTACATACATCTACTGTTTATATACCTCTACTCTGTTTATATACCTCTACTGTTTATATACCTCTACTCTGTTTATATACCTCTACTCTGTTTATATACACCTACTGTTTAAATACATCTACTGTTTATATACCTCTACTGTTTATATACCTCTACTCTTTTTATACATCTACTATGTTTATATACCTCTACACTTTTGATATACTTCTACTGTTTATATGCCTCTACCAGTGGCGGCTGGTGCAAAAAATGTTGGGTGGGGCACAGGTTATGCGGGCATGCTCCACGGGGAAGAATATCAACTTTAAAATCTGGATTTACAGTCGATTTTAGCATGAGAAGGCTCTACCCCCCTGTACAGACCTCTTCATCCCCTCTACCCCCCTGTACAGACCTCGCCATCCCCTCTACCCCCCTGTACAGACCTCTTCATCCCCTCTACCCCCTGTACAGACCTCTTCATCCCCTCTACCCACCTCTACAGACCTCTTCATCCCCTCTACCCCCTGTACAGACCTCTTCATCCCCTCTACCCACCTCTACAGACCTCTTCATCCCCTCTACCCACCTCTACAGACTTCTCCATCCCCTCTACCCCCTGTACAGACCTCTTCATCCCCTCTACCCCCCTGTACATACCTCTTCATCCCCTCTACCCCCCTGTACAGACCTCTCCATCCCCTCTACCCTCCTCTACAGACCTCTTCATCCCCTCTACCCCCCTGTACAGACCTCTTCATCCCCTCTACCCCCCCTGTACAGACCTCTTCATCACCTCTACCCCCCCAGTTTTCTCTACAATTTCTACAATTTTCTCTCTACAGTTTCTACACGTCAACGTGTACCGAAACACTTGTTTCCAACGTGGTCCTACGTTTCTCCTACACCAAGACACATACAAAGAGCATAGAAACATACAAAGAGCATAGAAACATACAAAGAGCATAGAAGATACAATCAGAATACAGTCTGCCATTCCTTCTCCCAGCATGGATTTGGTTTTCCTATCATGACTGAAGGACAAACGATTCACTTACTTACACTACTGTAAATCGCTTTGGATAAAGGCGTCTGCTAAAATGCCAAACATGTAAACAAATAAATCATGTAAATGTCGGCTAAGGTGATCAGCTGAGCTTGACTTGGGACTTGACTAACAACAAGTGACACATTTCCCATCTCACACGCTGTTGTTGCACAATGTTATTGTGTGTGTGTGAGTGAGTGTGTGTGTGTGTGTGTGTGTCTGCGTGTGCTGGGTGAATACATAAACAAACAAGCGAAAAGACGACATTAGAAAACGTACCATGCTGACGATATTACTAAATGTTTGAAGTTGTCACAGTTCCGCCCCCAGCTCCGCCCCCGGCTCATCAACCGTCTATCAGTGGCGCCAGGTGTGGCCGATTAAGACCGCGACTGGTTCCTACTTAAGCCCTGCTCGTGCTTCCAGTCAACGCCAGATCGTAGCCACTTAATGGTTGGTTCATGTGTTCGTTCCCGCAACTCTAGACGTTACCCTAGCCTAACCCTATTCTCCCTGTTCCCCGTTTAAGGATTCCCTGCCTGCCGACTACCTGCCTACCTGCCTGACCCCCTGCCTGTCTGAGTACCTGCCTACCTGCCTGACCCCCTGCCTGTCTGAGTACCTGCCTACCTGCCTGACCCCCTGCCTGTCTGAGTACCTGCCTACCTGCCTGATCCCCTGCCTGTCTGACTACCTGCCTACCTGCCTGACCCCCTGCCTGTCTGAGTACCTGCCTACCTGCCTGACCCCCTGCCTGTCTGAGTACCTGCCTACCTGCCTGACCCCCTGCCTGTCTGAGTACCTGCATACCTGCCAGACCCCCTGCCTGTCTGACTACCTGCCTACCTGCCTGACCTCCTACCTGCACTACCTACCTCCAGCCTGATTCCCCTAACACCCCAACCCTATAATAAATCACTGTTATTATTATACCACCTGTTCTCCGTTGTCTGCTTCTGGGTTCCGCCCTCTGGTCGTGACAGAAGTAGCTTTTATCTTAGCTGACTCTCTTACCTTCAGGTCGTGTTTGTGTATTCTGGCTTCTCAAAAGACCAACAGTAGCAGGAGAAACACGTCTCGAAATACATGTCGGGGCCGTGCCATGGTGGCTAACTAAACCAGCTAGGTGTATACTAGTGATATACCGTTGTGTGTGTATGATATTTACTATAACACTAGCTGGCGAAAATAGGATATATTTTTATCCCAAACTACTCTGCTTCCCTAGTAGACCTTCTTACTTCCGGGTACAACCACGACTTACACGTCACCAGCAGAGTGACGAGAAACGCCCACAACGCGTCAGACTTAACAACCGGATATTCAGGGCGCAATTTTTGCGCCCCGGCCGAGAAATAGGAGACAGCCAATTGGAGCGCTGCTACAGCTCACGTGGAAGCCAAAAGTATTTGGCCTGCAATAGACTTGCATTCGGCCGGCGCCCCGACTCCTCCCCCTATGTATTTGAACAGTGAATTTTACACACACAGAGATAAAATGTTTATTGTATTGGAGGATTTTTAATGAATGCTGATAGGCGCCGACAGAATATCAGCCGCATTTTGTGAATAAACAATGTTTATTTAAAAAAATAACTTCTATAAATCGCAACTAGGAAGTGAAGGTGGGGGCGGCGCCCCAGCGCCCTCTATCGGCCAGCCGCCACTGGCCTCTACTGTTTATATACCTCTACTTTATTTATATCCCCAAACTGTTTATATACCTCTTCTCTGTTTATATACCTCTACTGATAATATACCTCTGCTCTGTTTATATACCTCTACTGTTTATATACCTCTACTCTGTTTATACACCTCTACTGTTTATATAGCTCTACTTTTTATATACCTCTACTGTTTATATACCTCTACTCTGTTTATATACCTCTACTCTGTTTATACACCTCTACTGTTTATATAGCTCTACTTTTTATATACCTCTACTGTTTATATACCTCTACTCTGTTTATATACCTCTACTGTTTATATACCTCTACTCTGTTTATATACCTCTACTCTGTTTATATACCACTACTGTTTATATACCTCTACTCATTTTATATACCTCTACTGTTTATATACCTCTACTGTTTATATACATCTGCTCTGTTTATATACCTCTACTGTTTATATACCTCTACTGTTTATATACCTCTGCTTTGTTTATACACCTCTACTGTTTATATACCTAACCTCTGTTTACATACCTCTACTGTTTATATACCTCTACTGTTTATATACCTCTACTGTTTATATACATCTGCTCTGTTTATATACCTCTACTGTTTATATACCGCTACTGTTTATATTCCTCTACTGTTTATATACCTCTACTGTTTATATACATCTACTGTTTATATACCACTACTGTTTATATACCTCTACTGTTTATATACCTCTACTGTTTATATACATCTACTGTTTATTTACCTCTACTCTGTTTATATACCTCTACTGATAATATACCTCTGCGCTGTTTATATAACTCTACTGTTTATATACCTCTGCTCTGTTTATACACCTCTACTGTTTATATACCTCTACTGTTTACATACATCTACTGTTTATATACCTCTACTCTGTTTATATACCTCTACTCTGTTTATACATCTACTATGTTTATATATTACTACTGTTTATATACGTCTACTCTTTATATACCTCTACTGTTTATATACCTCTACTCTGTTTATATACCTCTACTCTGTTTATATACCTCTACTCTGTTTATATACCTCTACTCTGTTTATACATCTACTATGTTTATATATTACTACTGTTTATATACGTCTACTCTTTATATACCTCTACTGTTTATATACCTCTACTCTGTTTATATACCTCTACTCTTTATATACGTCTACTGTTTATATACCTCTACTTTAATTATATACCTCTACTGTTTATATACCTCTACTGTTCATATACCTCTACACTTTTTATATACTTCTACTGTTTATATGCCTCTACTGTTTATATACCTCTACTTTGTTTATATCCCCAAACTGTTAATATACCTCTACTCTGTTTATATACCTCTATTGTTTATATACCTCTACTGTTAATATACATCTACTCTGTTTGTATACCTCTACTGTTTATATACCTCTGCTCTGTTTATACACCTCTATTGTTTATATACCTCTACTGTTTATATACCTCTACTCTGTTTGTTTACCACTACTGTTTATATACATCTACTCTGTTTATATACCTCTACTCTGTTTATATACCTCTACTGTTTATATACCTCTACTGTTTATATACCTCTACTGTTTATATACCTCTACTCTGTTTATATACCTCTACTGTTTATATACCTCTTCTCTGTTTATACACCTCTATTGTTTATATACCTCTACTGTTTATATACCTCTACTGTTTATATACCTCTACTCTGTTTGTTTACCACTACTGTTTATATACCACTACTGTTTATATACCACTACTGTTTATATACCTCTGCTCTGTTTATACACCTCTATTGTTTATATAAATCTACTGTTTATATAGCTCTACTGTTTATATACCTCTACTGTCTATATACCTCTACTCTGTTTATATACCACTACTGTTTATACACCTCTACTGTTTATATACATCTACTTTATTTATATCCCCAAACTGTTTATATACCTCTACTGTCTATATACCTCTACTCTGTTTATATACCTCTACTGTTTATATACCTCTACTGTTTATATACCTCTACTGTTTATATAACTCTGCTCTGTTTATACACCACTACTGTTTATATACTACCTCTACACTGTTTATGTACATCTACTGTTTACATACCTCTATTCTGTTTATATACCTCTACTGTTTATATACCTCTACTGTTTATATACCTCTACTGTTTATATACCTCTACTGTTTATATACCTCTACTCTGTTTATATACCTCTACTGTTTATATACATCTACTGATAATATACCTCTGCTCTGTTTATATACCTCTACTGTTTATATACCTCTACTGTTTATATACCTCTACTGTTTATATACCTCTACTGTTTATACACCTCTACTCTGTTTATACATCTACTATGTTTATATATTACTACTGTTCATATACCTTTACTCTTTTTTATATACCTCTACTCTGTTTGTTTACCACTACTGTTTATATACCTCTACTCTGTTTATATACCTCTACTCTTTATATACGTCTACTGTTTATATACCTCTACTCTGTTTGTTTACCACTTCTGTTTATATACCTCTACTGTTTATATACCACTACTGTTTATATACCTCTACTGTTTATATACCTCTACTGTTGATATACTTCTACTGTTTATATACCTCTACTCTGTTTATATACCTCTACTGTTGATATACTTCTATTGTTTATATACCTCTCCTGTTTATATACCTTTACTTTGTTTATATACCTCTACTTTGTTTATATACCTCTATTCTTTATATACGTCTACTGTTTATATACCTCTCCTGTTTATATACCTTTACTGTTAATATACTTCTACTCTGTTTATACATCTACTATGTTTATATACCGCTACTGTTTATATACCTCTACTGTTCTTATACCTCTACTGTTGATATGCCTCTACTGTTTATATACTGTACCTCTACTTTGTTTAAATCCCCAAACTGTTTATATACCTCTACTCTGTTTATATACCTCTACTGTTTATATACCTCTACTCTGTTTATATACCTCTACTGTTTATATACCTCTGCTCTGTTTATACACCTCTATTGTTTATATACCTCTACTGTTTATATACCTCTACTCTGTTTATATACCTCTACTGTTTATATACCTCTACTGTTTATATACCTCTACTCTGTTTATATACCACTCCTGTTTATATACCTCTACTCATTTTATATACCTCTACTGTTTATATACCTCTACTGTTTATATACCTCTGCTCTGTTTATACACCTCTACTGTTTATATACCTCTACTGTTTATATACCACTACTGTTTATATACTGTGGTGACCACCACGTAGGACCGGGTATGATGAGCACAACAAGGTAGGAACAGACTGATAATGAAGCATTGTTCTTTTTTATTTTATGACTTGTTTGATCGATTGATAGCGTTCAAGTTCATTCAAGTTGTGAATGAATCGCGAGCGTCAATGCTTTTCTACGATACTACGTGTAATGTCACTTGGACATAGAATAATAAGACACTTAGTCTGGGTTCAACAAAGGTATAACCAGTTTACTTCGGTTCTCTCGACACCTGTCAGTCACCTACTGGTATATCACGAACTCTCTCTTAGGCGCATGCGCTGTCCTGACTATGAATTAACCCATTCATTACACTACGGATGACGTATTAGTCGTGAAGGGTTGTCCCATTTCCCCCGGGGAACCACTACGGCTATGGCTCCAAAACGAGTGACTCCAAAACGAGTGACTCCAAAACGAGCCGAAGTGGTAGAAAAGAGAATCGGGATTGGGCCTCTGTGTGCTGTATCCTCTCCAGCTTATCTGTGACTCCCAAGGAGGAGGCACAGGTGTGGCACATTCGGTTGACGAGTCTGTAGTTTGCTTCCCTGGCCACTGGTTGAATAGGGAATGCTGGTCAGCTGTGAACGGTTAGGTTGCCAATACACCCAGTACTTTGTGGGGGTCACTACACTTCCCCCTCCTTAGCTCCAAGCCGGGGGGGGGGGGCACTTTGGGAGGGCGCTGGCTTTACTCCGGGTGTCCCTGGGCACTGGGGAGATCACAAGAACACACAGAACCCAACCGGTTAATACCCCCTGGTATATCTCCCCTGCCGGATTCCGGCGCTCACCCCTCTCTCCTCAGCTGTTCGCCAGCCGCCCCTCACTCTCAGGTGGCCGTCTGGCCCCTGGGGGTGACAGAGCTGACCAGGCTCTGTTTGTCGAGGGGCCAGGTTCCTCCGACAGGGGTCCGGGGAGGCTATGCTGCAGCTCGACCATCGACTTGTTCACCCTGCTTCTTTGACTGTTCAGCATAAGGCCCCCCTGCGGGGAGGTAGTGCTGGCGCTCCACAACGCGTCCAGGTGACTGTCTGGGTCGTGGTCTGTGGGGCCGCTGGTCCCTCCTCCCTGGCCAAGGGCTTGTGGTGCCACACTCCCTACCCTCAGTAATAAGCTGGGGTCCACTAGGCACCCTTCGTGGTGCCTCCTCCTGGCTGGGTCTCGGAACATGGGGGCCCCCCTGTCTTGTCTGGGCCTGCTGCACCGTCGGAGTCTGTTGTCATGGTCCCTCTCTGGGGTCCTGTCTCTCCGTGGGGCCCTGCTCTGCCGTTGCAATGCCCTCTGTCTCCGGGGAGCACGGCTCCTCCTGCGGCGGCTGACCTCTCGCCAGGGCTCCGGGGTCTGGTGCTCCCATGTAGCAGGGCTCTCCTGCTCCTCTGGAGGCGCCCCTGGGTTTGGGCGCGGCCAGGAGGACCTGTAGTATCGGAACCTCACTCTGCGTGACGGTGGCCTCTGCTGGTCGGTCTGCGCTTCGCCATCCGTCCCCGAGTCCAGGGGGGTCCGGTCGCTCTGCTGGCGGGCACGCTCCCTCTGCATGGCCCTCGTCTCTCCTGCCGGGGGTTCTGCAGCCTGGGGTTTTCCGTGCTGCAGGACCTGGTGGCATTGTAGAGTCTGCCTAGCGTCTCCCTTCGGGGTCTGTCGGGGCCCCCCCCGTCTCAGCATGGTGACCTCCCTTAGCAGGCTCTCAGCCCGACCCTCGGCTAGGGTCAGCTTCTCCTGGGACACGCACAGGTCCTGAGTCAAGGCATGGAGGGTCTGCCCATTCCTCTGGGCTGCGACGGCCACCATCCGTTTTTCCTCCATGAGGGAGGTGACCTCCTTCTGGTAGCCCTCCATGCTGGCCTGCAGCCTCCCATATCTCTCTGAAGCCACCTTCCACTGGGTGGACATCTGAGCGTGGAGGTTGGACATTTGCTCCTGGAGTTGTTGCACTGCTTCAGCGGGACTGATGGCCGCAGCGATAGGATCAGAGGGTGAGGTAGGGGTGGCGGCCGGGGGCAGGTGGGGAGTTGGTGTCCGGGGAACCTCCTCGGGTACAGCGTCAGGCTGAGGGCTGTTAAGGCTGGGGGCGTGGGCTAGAGGGTCCATGTCCCCCTTACTGGCGGTGGGCTCTGGGACTACCTCTGGCTTGGGGACCGGGACTGGCTCTGGTACTAGGACTGGCTCTGGGACTACCTCTGGTACTAGGACTGGCCCTGGGTCCAGGACTAGCTCTGGCTCTGGGACTTGGACCTCTCCACTCTCCCGATGCTGGGTGTCAGCTTTGGGGCCCGGTGTCTCCAGCAGCTGTCTCACCTTCTGCTCCACCCCTTCCAGGGTTACGAGGGTATCAACCAGGGTGTCACGCAGCCCCTGGATCTCCTGGTCTCTATGGCCCATCGCAGCTTCCATAGCCTGCAGCTTATGGGTGGCCTTGGCCCCCTGTTCTTCAGCGCAGGTGAGTTTAAGCCGGAGGTTGGCGGCTTGCTGCTCCAGGTCCTCCATCTTCATCCCCGTGAGGTGCCACTGCAGTCTCAGCCGGGCCTGGGCCTCCCACCGGCCACTGGTTGATTAGGGAATGCTGGTCAGCTGTGAACGGATAGGTTGCCAATACACCCAGTACTTTGTGGGGGTCACTACAATACCTCTACTCTGTTTATATACCACTACTGTTTATATACCTCTACACTGTTTATGTACATCTACTGTTTACATACCTCTACTGTTTATATACCCCTACTGTTTATATACCTCTACTGTTTATATACCTCTACTGTTTATATACCCCTACTGTTTATATACCCCTACTGTTTATATACCTCTACTCTGTTTATATATCTCTACTGTTTATATACCTCTGCTGTTTATATACCTCTGCTGTTTATATACCTATACTCCAGTGTTTCTGTGGCCTCTCCCTCCGCCGTTCACTGCTGTCCTAATAGGTGGGGTGGGGGTGTTCTGTTCTTCTTAGATTGTGTGTTTTGGTGCTTCTGACAGAGAGCTAAGATGAGAGGATCGAGGGCAAACTGGAGTGGGTTGATTCTGTAACATCCCTCTAATTATTGGTGCTCTGAATTTTCTGTTTTTATTCGTAGGTTTTTAAGTGACTGTGAATCAAATGCAGAGATGAGAGGAGAGGAGCCGAGAGGTGTGTGTGTGTGTGTGTGTGTGTGTGTGTGTGTGTGTGTGTGTGTGTGTGTGTGTGTGAGTTCAAGATGAGAGGTTTGATGCTGTAACAGCTGCTAATTATTGCTGCTCTAAATTTCACTCAGTCTGTTTGATCTGCTGTCCTGTGGAGACACACTCACCCCCCCCCCCCCCCCACACACACACACACACACACAGAGGGGTCACAGGGAGGAGGAGGGGACACTTTTGCTCTAATTATTCAGTAGTGGACCTGAATCTGTGGACAACACCACAGGACTTTACATGCGTGTGTGTATGTTTTTGTTTGTGTGTGTTTGTGTGTGTGGGTGCATGTGTGTGTCATTGTTTGTGTGGGTGTGTGTGTAAATATGTGTATTGGTATGTGTACAATACGTTTGAGCGTAAGTGTGTGTGTGTGAGTGTGTGTGTCCCTCCCAGCCTTAGTTAGTCTGCCTTGTGTTCCGGCCGGTGGTGTGTTACATCACTGAGAGCAAATCAATCAAATCTCTCAAAGCATCACTACGGGCGTCCGATCAACACCCCATCTGCAGCTGCTGCATCTCTGCAGCTCTGCTGTCTCCCTGCAGCTCTGCTGTCTCCCTGCAGCTCTGCTGTCTCTCTGCTGTCTCTCTGCTGTCTCTCTGCTGTCTCTCTGCTGTCTCTCTGCAGCTCTGCTGTCTCTCTGCTGTCTCCCTGCTGTCTCTCTGCTGTCTCCCTGCTGTCTCTCTGCTGTCTCTCTGCTGTCTCCCTGCTGTCTCTCTGCTGTCTCTCTGCAGCTCTGCTGTCTCTCTGCTGTCTCCCTGCAGCTCTGCTGTCTCTCTGCTGTCTCTCTGCTGTCTCTCTGCTGTCTCTCTGCTGTCTCTCTGCAGCTCTGCTGTCTCTCTGCTGTCTCTCTGCTGTCTCTCTGCTGTCTCTCTGCTGTCTCCCTGCAACGCTGCTGTCTCTCTGCTGTCTCTCTGCTGTCTCCCTGCAGCTCTGCTGTCTCTCTGCTGTCTCTCTGCTGTCTCTCTGCAGCTCTGCTGTCTCTCTGCTGTCTCTCTGCTGTCTCCCTGCTGTCTCTCTGCTGTCTCTCTGCAGCTCTGCTGTCTCTCTGCTGTCTCTCTGCAGCTCTGCTGTCTCTCTGCTGTCTCTCTGCTGTCTCTCTGCAGCTCTGCTGTCTCTCTGCTGTCTCCCTGCTGTCTCTCTGCTGTCTCCCTGCAGCTCTGCTGTCTCTCTGCTGTCTCTCTGCTGTCTCCCTGCTGTCTCTCTGCTGTCTCCCTGCAACTCTGCTGTCTCTCTGCTGTCTCCCTGCAGCTCTGCTGTCTCTCTGCTGTCTCTCTGCTGTCTCTCTGCTGTCTCTCTGCTGTCTCCCTGCTGTCTCTCTGCTGTCTCCCTGCTGCTCTGCTGTCTCTGCTGTCTCCCTGCTGCTCTGCTGTCTCCCTGCTGTCTCTCTGCAGCTCTGCTGTCTCTCTGCTGTCTCTCTGCTGCTCTGCTGTCTCTCTGCTGCTCTGCTGTCTCTCTGCAGCTCTGCTGTCTCTGCTGTCTCTCTGCTGTCTCTCTGCTGCTCTGCTGTCTCTCTGCTGCTCTGCTGTCTCTCTGCAGCTCTGCTGTCTCTGCTGTCTCTCTGCTGTCTCTCTGCTGTCTCTCTGCTGTCTCCCTGCAACTCTGCTGTCTCTCTGCAGCTCTGCTGTCTCCCTGCAGCTCTGCTGTCTCTCTGCTGTCTCCCTGCTGTCTCTCTGCTGTCTCTCTGCAGCTCTGCTGTCTCTCTGCTGTCTCTCTGCTGTCTCTCTGCTGTCTCTCTGCAGCTCTGCTGTCTCTCTGCTGTCTCTCTGCTGTCTCTCTGCTGTCTCTCTGCTGTCTCCCTGCAGCTCTGCTGTCTCCCTGCAGCTCTGCTGTCTCTCTGCTGTCTCTCTGCTGTCTCTCTGCTGTCTCTCTGCTGTCTCCCTGCTGTCTCTCTGCTGCTCTGCTGTCTCCCTGCTGTCTCTCTGCAGCTCTGCTGTCTCTCTGCTGTCTCTCTGCTGTCTCTCTGCAGCTCTGCTGTCTCTCTGCGGTCTCTCTGCTGTCTCTCTGCAGCTTTGCTGTCTCTCTGCTGTCTCTCTGCAGCTCTGCTGTCTCTCTGCTGTCTCTCTGCTGTCTCTCTGCTGTCTCTCTGCAGCTCTGCTGTCTCTCTGCTGTCTCCCTGCAGCTCTGCTGTCTCTCTGCTGCTCTGCTGTCTCTCTGCTGTCTCTCTGCTGTCTCTCTGCTGTCTCCCTGCAGCTCTGCTGTCTCTCTGCTGTCTCTCTGCTGTCTCTCTGCTGTCTCCCTGCTGCTCTGCTGTCTCCCTGCTGTCTCTCTGCAGCTCTGCTGTCTCTCTGCTGTCTCTCTGCTGTCTCTCTGCTGTCTCTATGCTGTCTCTCTGCAGCTCTGCTGTCTCTGCTGTCTCTCTGCTGTCTCCCTGCAACTCTGCTGTCTCTCTGCTGTCTCTCTGCTGCTCTGCTGTCTCTCTGCGGTCTCTCTGCTGTCTCTCTGCTGTCTCCCTGCTGTCTCTCTGCTGTCTCCCTGCTGCTCTGCTGTCTCTCTGCGGTCTCTCTGCTGTCTCTCTGCTGTCTCTCTGCTGTCTCTCTGCTGTCTCCCTGCTGCTCTGCTGTCTCTCTGCTGTCTCTCTGCAGCTCTGCTGTCTCTCTGCTGCTCTGCTGTCTCTCTGCTGTCTCTCTGCAGCTCTGCTGTCTCTGCTGTCTCTCTGCTGTCTCCCTGCTGCTCTGCTGTCTCTCTGCTGTCTCTCTGCAGCTCTGCTGTCTCTCTGCTGTCTCTCTGCTGTCTCTCTGCAGCTCTGCTGTCTCTCTGCTGTCTCTCTGCTGTCTCCCTGCTGCTCTGCTGTCTCTCTGCTGTCTCTCTGCTGTCTCCCTGCTGCTCTGCTGTCTCTATGTTGTCTCCCTGCTGCTCTGCTGTCTCTCTGCTGTCTCTCTGCTGTCTCTCTGCAGCTCTGCTGTCTCTCTGCTGTCTCTCTGCAGCTCTGCTGTCTCTCTGCTGTCTTCCTGCTCTGATGACACACAGACAGGCTACTAGACCTTCACCAACATAGACAGGCTACTAGACCTTCACCAACACAGACAGGCTACTAGACCTTCACCAACACAGACAGGCTACTAGACCTTCACCAGGATTAGGGTTCGCAACTGCAGCTGACTACCATAGCCTAGAGCCAGCAAAGCATCTCCGACCGAAATCTATGCTGTGTGCGTGTCTGTGTGTGTGTGTGTGTGTGTGTGTGTCTGTGTTTTAGTGGGGTAGACTGTAGAATACAGAGCAAACAATTTCCCAAACAGAGAGTATCGAGTGTGTGGAGCAAAAAAGTAGATACATTACTGATCTTTCTTTAAATCAATCAATACTTTTTTAATATTCCCCATATGACTGGGGATCAACCACAGTCTCTCAACCCCTTCCCTTGGGCAGATATTTACATTACAGAGGTACATCAAAATACAATTCAAGGTCTTCAAATGTCAGTGACATCAATGGGAAATGTTATTGCATTTTCCTCCATTTCCCTGTGTGTGTGTCATTCCAGGAGTATTCACCCTCAGTGAGGGGTGACATCACTGGCCATGTCTTCTGGCTTGGAGTCTCAGTGTGAAATACAGTATAATGTAAAACAGCTTGCTCTCTCTTATATAACCTAATGGAGGTACTGGGGATGCATTCCCCCCCCCCCCCCCCCCTCTCTTTCTCTCTTTTCCTTTTTCTCCATCTCTGTATGTTCTCTCTCTTCTGTCTGTAGAATGAAGTGAACTTCAAAAGACTGCCAGTGTGTCTAGTGTTCAGAACGGATGGGAAAGATTAAACAAACCCAGCGAGTCTTTGAATAGGTAGTTGCACTGTGCCCTTGATTCAGTGTTGAATCAGAAATGGAAGGAAACATGGAAACGCGAGAGATCAAAGATCTGCCTCTCAGACTTCTCTCATAGGGCTTTCACACTGCCAAGGCTCTGTGCTGGTTCGGAAGCTAATTTTGAACCGGCCGGTGCGTTCAGACCGAAAATAAATTGTTCTGGAACCTGAAAAAGTTGGTTTGCAGCGGTAACCAGTAAATAGTGGTTCTCAAGCGGGAACCAAAAACTAGAACTGTGATATTGTCAGTGGGTGTGACATATTCTAGGCTGTGAAGACTAGCAAGAAGGAAGGAGACAAAATGTAATCTAAATCTAATCATTAGTGATTAAAAAAATGATCAAAAGTTTCATCGTTCTCTCTGTCTTCCTCACTTGCTCACCAAACACCCACACACGCGAACGCAAACTTTGTAAGCCATTTCTATTCTAGTAACAGAGCAAGGACCCCAATTGAAATAAGCCAGTGGCTTTCTTGGGTTTTTATCCTGTTAGTTGACCTTGTATGTAATATGTACTTTCATGTACCTACTTCTGCAAATCTTCTAATAAAGTTTTCAATCAATCAAAGCAGCTGGCTAGTAAGAGAACGTGTTTAGAAAGTGCCTTTTGGGTTTTTTCATACAAAATAGTGTTTATTTCAGATACTGTAGTGGAAGATATTATCCTAATTTCCAGTGGAGTAGCCGCCATCTTGTTGTGCGCCTTCATCACCCAACGTTGATGACACTGATGATTCTGGTTACACTGGTATGAACGCGGACTGGTTCGCCAGAAAGCACCAAGGTTTTGAGACTCTGGACTCTGGAACTGGAACCGGCATGGAGCCTTGCTGGTGTGAAAGCCCTAACAGTGTCTGTTGTTACACACACAAACACAAACAGAACACAAGTCAACTTTGGTTCAATGAAGGTCAAGATTCTCTTAAAGACTGTGTAAATGCACTGTGTGTCTATGGATGTGTGTCGGTGTGTATAGAGAGGTTTGCAAGCTACAGAGCTGGGAATTCTCCGTTTGAGTATTCCAATTATCCTTTCATGATGAGTATTTGGATTCTTGTCAGTCCCTCCAGGATTTTGCGATTCTGCGATCACATAATTCATTGGAAAAAATCAACCATTCCTCACATATTTTCCCTGGGCTTATAATTTTAATCAATCACCGTACTTTTACAGCATGAAAGGTCCAATCAAAAAATGCTGTGCAACTTTGACTAATCATCGAACTGTTATCTCGTTATCCAGTCCAATCAAACCACACACGTCTGTATTTTCTCTCTCCTCTCTTTGTAGAATGAAGTGAACTTCAAAAAGACTGCCAGTGTGTCTAGTGTTCAGAACGGATGGGAAAGATTAAACAAACCCAGCGAGTCTTTGAATAGGTAGTTGCACTGTGCCCTTGATTCAGTGTTGAATCAGAAATGGAAAGAAACATGAAAATGCAAGAGATCAAAGATCTGCCTCTCAGACTTCTCTCAGTGTCTGTTGTGACACGCACAAACACAAACAGAACACAGGTCAACTTTGGTTCAATGAGGGTCAAGATTCTCTTACTGTAAGTGAGTGTGTAAGTACACTGTGTGTCAATGTGTCTGTGTAAAGAGAGGTTGGAGCTGGGCGGTCTGCGTCTGAGTGTTCTGATGATCCTTTCATGATGAGTATTTGGGGTTCTCGTTAGTCCCTCCTGATTCTATGATTCTGAGATCACATCATTAAATGCAAAATCAACCATTCCTCCCCAGGGCTTGCATTTTTAACCAATCATTGCACTTTTACAGCATACAGTAAAAAAGGCCTTGCAGCTTTGACTAGATTGTAGGAACCTTGTCAGCACGTTCACGTGTGGAGCTGATGGTGGAGGATGGGCAGGGAGAACAATGGACACAAATCACACCAAAAGTGATATTAACAGGATCAAAACATTTACAAAACCATGGCAAGTTACCATGACAGAAATGGAAATAAATCAGATTTTGGCTGCAGATATCACAGAACATAATCTTGGAGGGACTTATTGAAAATGATGTGGACTGTGATTGGATGACTCAAACTCCCAAAAATCACAAAGCTTTTTGTTGAAACCTCATTGGCCAAAATCTGTCTAGATATGGATGTGGTGTCAGAGGTTGCAGCATGAGTGGGGAAAGAGCGGTGAGTGGAGAAGGGGTGAAGGGGGCGGAGGGAGGGAGATGGAGAGGATGGGAGAGTAGGATCGAGGGTAAGAGAGAGAAGGAAGGAGGGAAGTGGGGATGGGGGAGAGGAGGGTGGAAGTGATGGTGAGGCAGGTGGTGAGGCAGGTGAGCTGGGTGGGGGTTGAGAGGCGAGGAAGAGGAGGAGGAGGAGGAGGAAGAGGAGGAGGTGGTGATAGATGCTGAGAGTGCTGTGTGTTTTATAAGGATTTGGTAGAGACTGGGGACGGGGGGCGACGGAGAAGGGGGGAGGCTGGACTCCCTCAAAGGAACAGAGTGTGTGTATTGCTCTTGAGGGCTCATGTATGTGAGTGGAGGGGTCAGTCGGGGGTTGGGGTGAGCTTGTGTCTGTGTGTATGTGGGATGCGTGTGGGACTGGGTGTGTATCAGGTGCGTTCCGGTCTGTAGGTGTGGGTCATTTAAGGACATTGGTGTATTGTGTATTGTGTATTGTTCTTGGGGGTTCATGTGTGTGTGTGTGTGAGTGTGTGTTGGGTGGGGCGGCCCCGGGCAGGTCCGTGTGTGTGCCTCTCCCCCCCGCTGCCTCTCCAGTAGTCTCTGCATGTGCTCTCTTGCCTGCTCCTGGAGACGACGGTACTTGTCGATCTCCTCGGCATTGAACGTGACCGGCGTTCGCTCGTTCGGAGGGGTCCGTCCGTCTGTCTGTCCACCCCCGGGTCTGAGCTGAGGGGTCCGTCCATCTGTCTGTCCACCCCCGGGTCTGAGCTGAGGGGTCCGTCCGTCTGTCTGTCCACCCCCGGGTCTGAGCTGAGGGGTCCGTCCGTCTGTCTGTCCACCCCCGGGTCTGAGCTGAGGGGTCCGTCCGTCTGTCTGTCCACCCCCGGGTCTGAGCTGAGGGGTCCGTCCGTCTGTCTGTCCACCCCCGGGTCTGAGCTGGGGTTTCTGGAGAGAAGGACCGCTGTTGTCTGGGTCGGATCCGACGTGACCCTTCAGACACGGTCGACCGTTTGGGACCGCCGCTCCACTCCGGGTGTTAGTCCCCCCGTCCCTCCCTTCCTCTTTCCCCTGCTCCTGACCTTGGCTCTCCTCCCTCCTCGCACTCTCACTCCTCCGTCTCCGAGCTCCCCTCTGGATGGCTGGCAGCTTGCCGATCAGCGGGAAGGCCAGAGTTCGGGGTCTCTTCTCTAGGGTAATCCTGCTGGCAGGAGGAGGGCCTGTGGTTCCACTGTCTGAAGGGCCTGAGGGGTTAGAGACAGGGTCAGGTTCAGGGGTCAGAGGGTAGGAGTTGGGACTAGAGCTAGGAGTCAGAGTGTACTTTGGTTGTGTGCTGTCGGTACTTGGAGGAAGTCCACCTGACTGTGCACTGGTGCTATCAGCTCCAGGGCTGGCCAGGCCTCTGGGGGATGCTGAGCTTGGGGACAGGGAGGATGTGGGGCAGAGTTTGGAGCTGGGGGCAGGGTGTTTCTCTCTGGGGGTTGAGAGGGGGCTGGGGGGTCGTGGTGTCGAGGAGCTAGGAGCATGTTTCTTCTCCCTGGGGGGTGAGAGTGAGAGCCTGAGACCCCCGGTGGGATCTCCGGAGAGAGGCATGCTGGAATGGAGCGTCACCCCAGCCAGGGTGAGTCCTGAGTGGGTACTCTCTCTGCTCCACTCCCCGCTCAGCTCCGACACACTGGTGCTGCTACTACAGGTGCCAGGGCTGGGGCGCCTGGTAAGCCGCACGTTGTAAACACACTGACAGCTGGAGCTGTGGTGTGAGGCTCTCCTCGTCCAGCGCTCAGGGCTGTGTCTGGGGCTGGGAGGTCTGGAGGCCTGGGGGCTGTCTCGCCTCTCTCCTCTGCCTACTGTGGACTTGTAGGACCCCCGATCCTCGCAACTGTACCTCCCTCTGTCCTCCCAGCTATTACTGCTGCCCAAGGTCCACCTGCCTGGACTGCCCTGCCCTGTCCCTCTGTCCCAGTCCATGTCTTCCAGGCTGAGGTGTGTGGCCCCCCTGCTCCAGCCTGTTCCGATCTCTCTCCAGCCCCCGGGAATAGGGCTACCCCCTCTCCAGCCTCCCCTGTCCCAGTCCAGGGCCCTGTGTCTGGGTCTCCACTCAGCTCTGCCCCAGGCCCATCCACCACTCCCAGGACCGGTCCTTCTCACCCAGTCCCAATCTCCTGCGTCTGTAACGCACACTCTTCTCTCCCTGTCCTGTCCTGTCCCTGTTCTCTCACTCGTATCGCGTCTCTCTCTATCTCTTCTTCCCCTCCTCCCACTCACCGTCCAGCCCTGGCATTCCTCAGGGCACTGCCTCTTCCTGTTCCTGTATTTCCTGTCCCTGTGGGTGTACGCTGGGCTGCTCCCTTGGCTGTCCTCACGGTAACCGCTGTGGCGGTAGCCCCTCATGTTGCCATGGGGACCTCTTTCCCGACACGTCCTGGACGCAGTTCCTGGAGAGGAGGAGGGGTAGGAGGAGGAGGTGTATGTCCCCCGAGGGAACGTCAGTCCCTCTCCACCTCCTTCTCCCTCCCTCTCTTTGTCTCTCTCTCTGTCTCTGTTCAGCTGAGTGTGTGTGCAGTAGGGCTCCGTCCTCTTCCTGACACTCTGCGCTGCGCTGGTGTGTGAGTAGTCTCTGCTGTGACACCTCTCCCTGACAGGCGTCAACTCACCCTTCCTGTCTGCGAAGCAGTGAGTTCCGTCTCCCAGAGGGCCCCCCCGCTCCCCCCTCCTCTCTCCCCCGCCCCGGCCCCCACCTGCAGCCTCTCGTCTCCTCTTCCTGCCAGTCGAGGTGGAAACTGAGCTGACGATGCTCCTCATACTCTGGCACGCAGCCGCTTCACGCTTGTTTAAGGTCTTATCCCTCTCTCCTCTCCTCTTTCCCCGCCCGGGTTTCTTTGTGCTGTCGTTTCTGCCTCTGTGGGACTCGTCTGAGCCGCCCACGGCCTGGAGACACACGGTTACGCAACCCGGGTCGCCCCCGTACACATACCTGGACCCGTTCACATCCCTGGACCCGTTCAGACACACGCAGCCCACGACGGCCCGCGTGACAGCATCTAATTTACGGCTCTTGGCTCCGACGTTGCCTCCCTTCCTCTCCCGTCTCGCACCCCATAATCTCTCTCCCAGGGGATTGTGGGAGTCTGTATCGGCGCTGTCACAGCGATGAAGGTCACAGTGCTCATGGATGGGACGGCGCTCTTCCTCTCCTCTAAGCTGAGCGATCAGAGCTTCCCATTGGCTCTCTGATTCCAGCGGGGACACCACTGCATGGACTCTTTTCTGAAGGAGTGGCTGTGCTTTCCTCTCCTGTACCACATGTGACCCTGTCTCTGTTCTGTTCTCAGCCTCCTGCATATTATGTGCTTGGCGTTTGACTTCTGCATGCTCATTTCCCTGAGGACGTTTCAGAGAGTTTGACTCTGTAGATAGGTGTTGTGTCGATATCGTGCGGGGGTTTGACTCCTCTGTAAATGTAGATATCATGTGGGGGTTTGACTCCTCTGTAAATGTAGATATCATGTGGGGGTTTGACTCCTCTGTAAATGTAGATATCATGTGGGGGCTTGACTCCTCTGTAAATGTAGATATCATGTGGGGGCTTGACTCCTCTGTAAATGTAGATATCATGTGGGGGCTTGACTCCTCTGTAAATGTAGATATCATGTGGGGGCTTGACTCCTCTGTAAATGTAGATATCATGTGGGGGCTTGACTCCTCTGTAAATGTAGATATCATGTGGGGGTTTGACTCCTCTGTAAATGTAGATATCATGTGGGGGCTTGACTCCTCTGTAAATGTAGATATCATGTGGGGGCTTGACTCCTCTGTAAATGTAGATATCATGTGGGGGCTTGACTCCTCTGTAAATGTAGATATCATGTGGGGGTTTGACTCCTCTGTAAATGTAGATATCATGTGGGGGCTTGACTCCTCTGTAAATGTAGATATCATGTGGGGGCTTGACTCCTCTGTAAATGTAGATATCATGTGGGGGTTTGACTCCTCTGTAAATGTAGATATCATGTGGGGGCTTGACTCCTCTCTAAATGTAGATATCATGTGGGGGCTTGACTCCTCTGTAAATGTAGATATCATGTGGGGGCTTGACTCCTCTGTAAATGTAGATATCATGTGGGGGCTTGACTCCTCTGTAAATGTAGATATCATTGGAGGGTTTGACTCCTCCGTTCCTCTCCCAGTCTCTTGCTGAGCCTCTGAGACTCCAGCGACCCAGGGGCTGGGTAGGTGGTTGAAGCAG
>NC_137680.1:34991930-35021930 GCF_963989245.1 Nansenia antarctica
CTTTGACTTTTGTGATTTACTAGTCACCTTTATACTTTGAGACTTTGATATGGTGACCCTTTAATTTGATTAGAAACACTTAATTGTGCCTTGTTGACTTTGTGATCCTTTTGATTTTGTATGAAGCATTTGTTTGTTTGGTATTTCTATTTCTATTCTCTTTATTGGTAAAAAAAATACCTTAAATTCTCATTGCAAATAAAATACCTTTTAATTTTTACCTTTTACCACCTGGTCATTTGTTACCTCCTTTGTCCCTAGCAAACTGAACATAACAAGTGGGGGCTCATCCGTGATACTAACTCTGTTAAAGCATTCCTGGATCCAAAAGGTAATTGGCTTGGGAATTAATAGTTGATTAAAACATGGCAATAACAACATTTTAGTTAAAACATTTCATCACCCAGCGTACCATTGAGCAACTCGATGACTAGAAAAGCTGAGGTAGAGCAAATAACAACCCACCTCAGCCTTTCTTTTGATAAAAGGTCAACTAAAAAGGAACTCTCCTTGTCGGTGAACTGGTGGAGAAAGGCATTGTTGTGTATTGTTCGGAGATGAGGCGAAACAACAGTTTCAGATGGCCTGTCTCTGGATAGATGCTCAGGAAAGGGCAGAAATCAGAGCTGAGGCCAGAGAGGCTCAGGAGAGAGCTGAGGCTCAGGAGAGATCTGAGGCCAGAGAGGCTCAGGAGAGATCTGAGGCCAGAGAGACTCAGGAGAGATCTGAGACCAGAGAGGCTCAGGAGAGATCTGAGGCTCAGGAGAGATCTGAGACCAGAGAGACTCAGGAGAGATCTGAGACCAGAGAGGCTCAGGAGAGATCTGAGGCCAGAGAGGCTCAGGAGAGATCTGAGGCCAGAGAGGCTCAGGAGAGAGCTGAGGCCAGAGAGGCTCAGGAGAGATCTGAGGCTCAGGAGAGAGCTGAGAAAGCTTGAAATCGAGGCTGACAAGGTAGTAAAACTACGTCAGCTAGAGCTTGAGATTCCAGCTCCCAGTATGCCTCAGTCTCCCAGTGCAACCCCTAAACCTTTTAATTTTAGTAAGCACATTTCTTTAGTGCCTTCATTTGTGACGTGCTCTGGTCGAGTTGCAAAGAACTCGCAAACGGGAAGCCCTTCAAATCTGCCCTCAAAGTATTTCTGGTCAAAAACTGTGATTTTTGGTTTTTGGCATCAGACGCAACTTGAATTTTTTAACTACCCACTCGTTATTTTTTTGAACAGTTTTACGATAGTTAAATACGTGTGCTTAAACAGCAAAATAAGCTTCTTTTTAGCCTGATTTCTCCCAGGAAATTCTCTGTTGTGGGAGAATTTCATTGGTCAATCGACGTGGCTACGGGGGAGGAGGCAGGAAGCAGCGAGCTTGTTTGTTTACTAATTTGTTTGACCAGACTCGTAAGGTAAGATCTTCTATGTATGTACATAGCGCCTTTGTTAGCCCTTGTGTGGTGTTCGGGTCAACCGGACCCGTTTTACATTTTTACTTGGTGAGAAATGGTACAAGAATACATTTGATCAATATGAAACTCTATGGCCTTGGCTTATTTTCTATGAAAAACATGTAAAAGTGAAAAAAAAATTTTTTTATACACATCCTACAATACCCCAACACATTTATGTCCTTCATAAGATCTTCGGGTCATTTAGATAGATATATAGATAGACTTTATTTGTCATTGTTACAGTACAGGTACCAAACAACGAAATTTAGGAGGGGAGGCTCCATTTAGGCCCGGATGCACAGAGACACACAGAAACATACACACACTCACACTGACACTCACTCACTCACTCACACACCTCTGCTCTAGCTTTCCCGTGCCAAGAAGCCGTCTGCTCTCGCACTTTTTACCCTTTGAAGTGCAACATTGTAAACATTTTTACATTTTCTTGCACTGTACAGAACGTATGCAGCAACTGCAAAAAGTACATTTGAGGTACACACACTGTCACATTCTGTGCTTCATGTGTTGTGTAGACAGGCATACCCATGCACACACAATTGTAGCCAGTGGTATTTCAGAATTATTTGGGATTTTTCAGACATAATACTGTATTTCGACAGTGACAGTGAAAACAGTGTACATTCCGTTCGTGTTTTGTGATTCAGCATTTGCAGACATTTTTGAGAGATGTATTTCATAGCTATTGGCAAAAACAATCTTAGTTTGGTTCTTTCATTTCTATTCTTGTTCATCACCTGTATTTTCTTTACAGCTTTGATTATAATTAGATAAATGTGAAATTCAATTGAGAATATAAATTCAAAATAATAAACAGCAATGAAAACATTGTTTCATTAACATGTTTCCTAGATAAGTATGATTTATGACACCCAGGTCTTTATTATAGTGGATTTTGCATTTTCAAAGTTAGGGGCATCATGTGCGTAAAAACGCTTCTACTCATCATGCTGTCGTTCAGCCTGACACTTTGTGGGTTGTTACTAAGCATCCTCTGCTCCAGCCTCTCCAAAGGGCAGCCCCCTAGATCCACTAGAACAAAAGATATGCACTTTTGAATGTGTACACAGTACCTATTGTGCATTATTGGGTACAGTACCTGTTTGTGCCCACAGGAGGCACCCTTTAATATTATGGGCTATTTTGGGGCTTTCTTGCGCCCTGAGTATACCCCCTTGTATGGGTCACCCTTGGGACTAGGAGCACCGTGTCAAGATAAGTGCTTTTAAAACCCCAATGATGTCCCGGGTCAACTGGACCCGAACACTACGAAAGGGTCCAAAAAGTGAACATCACACAAGGGTTAAGTTAGTTGTTAGTTACTAGTTGAAACCAGTGTGTTCGTGTATTTAGACATACAGTGTGTTCGTGTATTTAGACCCACACCTCCACAGCCCTCAGACTCAGCACTGGGTCCCCCCAGGGCTGCGTGCTAAGCCCCATCCTCTACAACCTCTACACCTACGACTTCACCCCCGTCCACCCCAGCAACTCCATCGTAAAGTTTGCAGACGACACCACCGTGGTGGGCTGCATCTCGGGGGGGGGACGAGGCGGCGTACAGGGATGAGGTAGAGCAGCTGAGCAAGCTGTGCAAGGTTAACAACCTGCTGCTGAACCAGTCAAAGACCCAGGAAATCATCGTGGACTTCAGGAGGAAAAAATCTGAGGTCCAGCCCCTGCTCATCGACCGAGGGAGCGTGGAGAGAGTCTCAACCCTCCGATTCCTGGGGGTGCACATACAGGATGACCTGTCCTGGAAGAACAACACAGCAGCCATCATCAAGAAGGCACAACAGTGGCTCTTCTTCCTGAGAGTCCTCAGGAAAGACCACATCAGACAGGAGATGCTGGTGGCCTTCTACCGCTGCGCAGTGGAGAGCATCCTCACCTACTGCATCTGCAACTGGTTCTCCAGCTGCACAGCCGCAGAGAGGAATGCGCTACAGAGAGTCGTGAGAACGGCCCAGAAGATCACCGGCTCCCCCTTCCCCTCTCTGGAAGAGCTGTACAACACACGCTGCCTCAGGAAGGCCTCCAAGATCTCCAGAGACCCATCCCACCCTGGGTACGAACACTTTGCTCGGCTGCCCTCGAACAGGCGGTACAGGACCATGTTCGCAAGGACAAACAGACTGAAGCTCAGCTTCTACCCCAGGGCCATCCAGGCCCTGAACACAGCAAAGACCTAGGTTCTGGGCCCTGGACAGTCTGGACGGATTGATGGCAGCTGCTGGATTGAAAATCAGGTGTAGTGCTGAGGCACAAATGTGTACATTTCAAGCCTGCAAACTGCGACACTTTAAATGAATGTGCAATAACACTATGGGCAATATGACAACCCTATGGTACATAAGGTTGCAGAGAATAGGAAATGTTAGAATAGGTATAGCATAGCATAGAGTACAGCACAGTGTTTTATTTGTACAGTATAGTATAGTGGATAGTGTACATAGCCTTTATTTATGTAAACCAGCTCCTTTCCCTTCTTGTTTTTTCTTTTTTTTTTCTTTCCTAGCACCAGGGGAGCCCCCCCTCCCAAATTTCGTTGTTTGGTACCTGTACTATATCAATGACAATAAAGACCATTCATTCTTTCATTCATTCATTCATTCATAACAGGACTCAGGCTGAACGGACTGCAGGCACAGGGAATAAGGGTTTAGGGTACAAAGCAGACTGACTGAACAGAATTCTAGTAAGGCTGGAAGTGTGACTAACAGTGGAACTGAAGCTACGATCTGGCAGTGAAGTGAAGGCTGGAACGGGTCTTTATGCAGGGCTAACGATGTGGTAATTGTGAACAGCCGGACAAACGCACACCTGAAACCACTCCTGCCAATTAAAAGGAGAGAGAGAGAGAGAGAGAGGGGGAGAGAGGGAAAGAGAGAGAGAGGCACTGCCCACTACCTAGGGGTAGAGGGCGTGACAGGATTTCTCTCTTCGCCCGTCGCCGGTCCCTTTAATCCCGTAAACGTATCCTAATCGAAAATGCAACATCATCAGCGACGACTGTGGGTTATTGCATTTACTGCTGTTCTCTGGTTCATGTTCTTATACCAGTGCTCAGTATAGAGTATTTTAAATGAACATTCGTAATGTATGTCTCTGATGTTCATGGTCAATTAAATCAGCCTATTTTGTGAAACAAATAATGTTCCCGCTAATTGGTTAACCGAGCATTCTCGCACCTAACGTGCAAGCACCTAGCTTCGAACTATTCATAGCAATATGCGCGGGGCAAAAATAATCTATTGCCTCTAAAATCACCACAAACAGAACGGCGGAGGTACGGGTAAGCAGGGCTCATGTTGGTGTCCTTAAAGGTAAGAGTTGGTTTTCTTTAACTCAACTGATAGCATTACCTTGCTGTTGTTGTTTACCGAATGCTCCATCTGACTGTCACACTGTTATTTTACTTGTGTAAACAGTTAATGAATGAATGAATGAATGAATGAATGAATGAATGGTCTTTATTGTCATTGCTATAGTACAGGTACCAAACAACGACATTTGGGAGGGGTGGCTCCCCTGGTGCTAGGAAAGAAAAAGAAAACTAAAAAAACAAGAAGGGAAAGGAGCTGGTTTACATAAATAAAGGCTATGTACACTATCCACTATACTATACTGTACAGATAAAATGACTAGGGTTGTCATATTGCACATAGTATTATTGCACATTCATTTAAAGTGTCGCAGTTTGCAGGCTTGAAATGTACACATTTGTGCCTCAGCACTACACCTGATTTTTTCAATCCAGCAGCTGCCATCAATCCGTCCAGACTGTCCAGGGCCCAGAACCTAGGTCTTTGCTGTGTTCAGGGCCTGGATGGCCCTGGGGTAGAAGCTGAGCTTCAGTCTGTTTGTCCTTGCGGCCATGGTCCTGTACCGCCTTTTCGAGGGCAGCCGGGCAAAGTGTTCGTACCCAGGGTGGGATGGGTCTCTGGAGATCTTGGAGGCCTTCCTGAGGCAGCGTGTGTTGTACAGCTCTTCCAGAGAGGGGAGGGGGACGCCGGTGATCTTCTGGGCTGTTCTCACGACTCTCTGTAGCGCATTTCTCTCTGCGGTTGTGCAGCTGGAGAACCAGTTGCAGATGCAGTAGGTGAGGATGCTCTCCACTGCGCAGCGGTAGAAGGCCACCAGTATCTCCTGCTTGTTGTGTTCCTTCCTGAGGACTCTCAGGAAGTAGAGCCGCTGTTGTGATTGAGATTGAGATTGAGATAACGTTTATTGCCACTATGCGTTACACATATAGGAATTTGCTTCGTCACCACAGCAAGTGCGTTTATACTTTTTTCACATATCAAAAAACAGGACAACACAACAACAACACAGGACAGACAACAGTGCATTGGATAGTGCGGTATAAAGTAAAGTGCAGTGCAGAGTTTTTTTTTTTTACAGAGTCCAGTTCAGTCCTGGGCAGACTTGGGGGCGGGGGGGGGGGGAAGCCAGAGTCATTTAACAGCCTGGCGGCTGAGGGGTAGAAGCTGAGCCTGTGGCGGGCCTTAAGTGCCTTAGGCAGCCGCAACCTTCTTCCAGAGGGAAGCAGGGTGAGGAGGCCGTGGCCGGGGTGGAAGGGGTCAGCCATGATCTTCCTTGCCCTCCTCAAAGCCCTGGTGTCATGCAGGGAGTTGAGGGAGGGCAAGGGACAGCCGATCACCCTCTCTGCTGAACGTCGCACCCGCTGCAACTTGGCCTTGTCCTTGGTCGTTGCAGCAGGGAACCAGGTGATGATGGAGTGGGTGAGGATGGATTCTATGATGGCCGTGTAGAACTGGACCATCATGGACCTCGGCAGCCTGAGTTTCCTCAGCTGCCGGAGGAAGAACATCCTCTTCTGGGCCTTCTTTGTGAGGACCTCGGTGTTCTGCTCCCACTTTAGGTCCCGGGAGATGGTCATGCCTAGAAAGCGGCATGACTCCACGGAGGCCACCGGGGTACCTCCCAGCGTGATGGGAGGGGGCAGGGCTGCTTTCCTTCGGAAGTCCACCACCATCTCCACTGTTTTTAGAGCATTTAGCTCCAGATTGTTTAAGCTGCACCATCTCTGCAGCCCCTCGATCTCACCCCTGTAGGCAGATTCGTCCCCCCCGGAGATGAGGCCCACCAGGGTGGTGTCGTCTGCAAACTTCAGGAGCTTGACCGAGGGGTGGCGGGAGACACAGCTGTTGGTGTAGAGGGAGAATAGTGCTGGAGACAGGACGCAGCCCTGCGGGGAGCCCGTGCTGGTGGTCCTGGAGCTGGAAATGCTCTTCCCCAGCTTCACCCGCTGAGACCTGTCAGTCAGGAAGTCCGTGATCCACCTGCAGGTGGAGACCGGCACCTGCAGCAGGGATAGCTGGTGCTCCAGGATGTGTGGGAGGATCGTGTTGAAGGCCGAGCTGAAGTCCACGAACAGGATCCTGGCGTAGTTGCCTGCAGTGTCTAGGTGTTCTAGTACGTAGTGCAGAGCCATGTTCACGGCGTCCTCCGTGGATCTATTGGCTCTGTACGCGAACTGCAGGGGGTCCAGCACAGGATCCGTGATGAGCTTCAGGTAGGCCAGGACAAGGCGCTCCAGGACCTTCATGACGACGGAGGTCAGAGCGACGGGTCTGTAGTCGTTGAGGCCTGTGACCTTGGCCTTCTTGGGGACGGGGATGATGGTTGATGCCTTGAAGCACGCTGGGACGTGACACAGCTCCAGCGAGGCGTTGAAGATGTTGGTGAACACCGGGGCCAGCTGGTCGGCGCAGTGCTTCAAGACAGAGGGAGAGACGGAATCCGGACCAGCTGCCTTCCGGGGATTCTGCCTCTTAAACAGTCTGTTTACCTCTCGCACTGTGACAGAGAGAGGGGGTGGGGAAGGGGGGGTGGGGGTGGGCGGGGCGGGTGAGGAGGGGGGAGGGAGGGGGGGGGGAGGGGGGAGGGTGGGGGTAGCAGGAGGGACATTGGCCCCCCTGGGGGACGGGGGTGGTGGTTGTAGCCGGGGGGTGTGGAGGGAGAGGGCGGGGGTGGGCGGGAACCTCTCTTTCTCAAACCTACAATAGAACTCGTTCAGCTCGTTAGCGAGGGGGAGGTTGTCGGACATCAGCGGGGACCTGGGTTTGTAGTTGGTGATGGTCTTTAGGCCTTTCCAGACGGAGGCGGAATCCCCCTCAGAGAGCTGTTTCTGCAGCTTCTCCGAAAAGCGATGCTTCGCCTCCTTCACCGCTTTGGCGAACCTGTACTTGGCCTGCTTGACCCGGTCCACGTCCCCACTGCGCCTAGCCACCTCCTTCTCTGACCTCAGACGCCTGAGTTGGGATGAAAACCAGGGCTTATCGTTGTTGAAGGACTTCCTGGAGCGGAGGGGGACACACACCTCCTCGCCAAGGCTGATAAATGATGTAACAGTGTCTGTGTATACATCCAGATTGTTACCAGCCTCTGGCCCCGCCCACTCCACCAAGTCCTGGTCACAGCCTGCACTCTCCAACCAGGCGCAGAGTCGCTCACATGCCTCACTGGACCACACCCTGAATCGCCGTACAACAGGTTTAGACAGTTTTAACCTCTGCCTGTAGCGAGGGATCAGGTGTATGAGGATGTGGTCACTGTAGCCCAGTGCAGCACGGGGGACAGAATGGTAGGCTAGACGAGCTGTACAGTAGCAATGGTCCAGAGTGTTCACCCCCCTGGTGGGACACGTGACTTGCTGCCTGTATTTGGGGAGCGCCCGGCTAAGATTAGCCTGGTTAAAATCCCCCAAAACAACAACAAAACTGTCCGGGTAATTACGTTCCACACTCATCAATTGCTCTGCCAGTGTGTCTAATGCTGCGGTGACGTCCGCATCAGGTGGAATGTAGACACACGCGAGAATGAATGAGCTGAACTCACGGGGTGAATAAAAAGGACGGCAGAGGATGAATAGCGATTCTATAGCCGTGGAACAGTGTTTGTGGAGCACTGTCACCTCGGAACTCCAGCGCACGTTAACAAAGAACATTAACCCCCCACCCCTAGACTTGCTCACCGCCTCGAAGTCTCTGTCAGCCCGGAACGCGGAGAATCCCTCTAGCTCCACCGCCTCGTCGGGGACAGATGGAGATAGGTGCGTCTCCGTGAACGCGAAGACAGCCGAGGAGTGGAAGTCGCTGTTCCTTGCAACGAGACACCGGAGTTCATCCATTTTATTGTAGAGGGAGTTCACGTTGCTCAGGAATATGCCCGGGAGTGGTGGTCGCGTTCCTCTCCGCCGAAGTCGAACCAAACAGCCAGCTCTCCGACCTCGCTGCCTTCTGATCCACCTCACGGCACTGGCGAAAAACGCGGTCCCCCTCACAAGCATATCCAAAATGTCCGTGGAACGGGTGAGTAGTTTGGGGAAGATGTCCGGTGGGGTTAAACCCCTCATGTGCTGTAGAACGTCGCTTGTGTACGACGTTAGGCAGGACACAGAGACACAAAACAGACAGAACACAACGAACTGTAGCAACATAGCAGCCTTCTTGATGGTGGCTGCTGTGTTGTTCTTCCAGGACAGGTCGTCCTGTATGTGCACCCCCAGGAATCGGAGGGTTGAGACTCTCTCCACGCTCTCTCCGTCGATGAGCAGGGGCTGGACCTCAGATTTTTTCCTCCTGAAGTCCACGATGACTTCCTGGGTCTTTGACTGGTTCAGCAGCAGGTTGTTAACCTTGCACAGCTTGCTCAGCTGCTCTACCTCATCCCTGTACGCCGCCTCGTCCCCCCCCGAGATGCAGCCCACCACGGTGGTGTCGTCTGCAAACTTTACGATGGAGTTGCTGGGGTGGACGGGGGTGAAGTCGTAGGTGTAGAGGTTGTAGAGGATGGGGCTTAGCACGCAGCCCTGGGGGTACCCAGTGCTGAGTCTGAGGGCTGTGGAGGTGTGGGAGCCCACCCGCACCCTCTGGGGGCGGTCGGACAGGAAGTCCTTGATCCATGCACATATAGAGTGTGATAGTCCCAGGTCTAGTAGTTTGGTCACTAGCCTGTCTGGAAGGATGGTGTTGAAGGCAGAGCTGAAGTCCACAAAGAGCAGTCTCGCGTAGCTGTTTCCCCTCTCCAGGTGGGATAGAGTGGAGTGGAGACTCGTCGCGATGGCGTCCTCTGTGGACCTGTGGGCTCTGTAGGCGAACTGGTATGGATCCAGGTTGGGCGGGAGGCGTGTGACTATGTGGGCCCGGACTAGTTTCTCGAAGCACTTCATGATGATTGGTGTGAGTGCCACCGGGCGGTAGTCGTTTAGGCAGCTCACCGTGCTTTTCTTCGGGACTGGGATGATAGTTGAGGTTTTCAGGCAGGGTGGGATGGTGGCCTGGGACAGGGACTGGTTGAAGATGTTGGTGACTGTGGGTTAATGAGTAACGTTAGTCGGTTTTGTGCGTGTACTCTCATGTAGGCCTACTTCGTATTGATCTTTCTGTGTGTGTGTGTGTGTGTGTGTAATGCGCGTTCCGCATGTTCCGCTGCAGCTGTAGGATATATTGGTATTTGATCACCTTCTATATAAAATCACCTGCTCGGCTTCAATGACTTAACCGCTATTTTAGAAATTATAATTGTTGCCACCCTCTAGTTTTTGGTGAAATTACGTCTTTGTTTTGAGCGCCAGTGCTCGTTTTATGCGTGTGCACGCGAAAAAAAAAATGCGCGTGAATAATGACCGCTCCGCCACTATTGTGCAAAATCCTGGAGGAAACACTGATCTGATGCCAAGCTCAAGGAAAGAAGATAGGGAATGTTTTTATTGCCACAAGTCTGGACGTGTCATTGCCAACTGCTTAATTCTTAAAAACAAAGAGCAGCAGTTTACTCAGAGAGAATCGCAACCGTAATGTGTCGGGTTGATTACGGTGAAACCATGTTTTGACACTGGGGTAGTTACTACTGACTGGGGTAGTTACTACTGACTGGGGTAGTTACTACTGACGTTGATAAAAGTTTAGATCTATTTATATTTGATGGCTCAGCGTCATGGGGAAGCCGATGATCAGCGCCCGGTGCGTTTTCTGCAAGACACAGGTTGTTCGCAGTCTGTAGTACTGTGTAGCGTCTTGCCTTTCACCAAGCATTCTGCTTGTAGCTATGGGACAGTGTTATGTGGCATTGAAATTAGTTATATCTCTCGGCCAGTACATCACATACATGTGAAATCCGAATTGATTACAGGTTTATTTCCTGTTGCTGTGTGTCCAGTGTTGCCCGTTAAAGGGGTTGCATTTTTGATGGGAAATGATATTGCAGGGGGTACCTTCTCAGCATAGTGAGTCAGGCATGGTGGAGCAGAATAGTACCAAGTTGTTTCAGAGGTGTGCAGTAACTCGCGCACAATCGAGTCGAGGCAAGGAGGAGAATAATGATGTTTCTCTCTCTGACGGTGTAGTTATGCAAGACTTTTCAGGAGGGGGTGAAACCGAGGCCGTTTTAGAGTTGCCTATGGATCGTGTTGCAGAGTTAACTTTCTCTTCCATTCCAGCATCTGTCATTTTGACCAGTGAACTCAAGGCGCAGGAGAAATGCGCTGCATCAGAGATTGACAGCACATTAGTGACAGGTTTATCATCAGCGGTGAGTGGAAAATCTGACAGCACAGCTGATCATGTTAGTAGTACATCCGAGAGAGGGCTAAGTAATGGTGTGAGCCATGTAACGTGTCAGATTGCTTGTACTTCAGTGAGAAGTTAGAAGCTAGTGTGGAGACCTGTAAGTTAACAATGTCTCAAGGCCTGTAGTTTCTAGTAACTGTGCGTTACCCGCAATAGAGACTTTGCATGTGTCTGATGAGGATCAGAACACTGGATTAGAGGTTTATGACATGTTGAACGTGTTCCATCTCAGTTAAGTCATGTACCAGATGAGCAGCCAAGTGAGCGTAGTAAGCAGCATTGTCATGGTAACCCAGTTAAAGCATGGCTGGAGGAAGTAGGCTGTTTAGTTGAGCTAGTGAGTCACTCAATGTGTTGTCCCATGGTGCTATGTAATTTATGAGGTGGTTATGTGTGTTATGTGTGCCATAGTGGGATGTGGAGAGGTCGGCATGGATGAGAATGTGATTCTTGACTGCCAACCTGCTTTTGAGAGTGTGAACTCTGTATTTGATAACTCTTCTGTGCTTGATAGCATGGGCGAAATTGTATGGGGAGACAGGGGGACACGTCCCATTCAATGGTCTAAACTTAATTCAGTAGGCAAAGAAAGTAGTATTAGTATATTTATTTTAGTGAGTCAGAGGCGGAGAGTCAGAGAGATGTGAGGGACAGTAGAGTGGATGCTGAGGTAAGTCATTAAAAGGATAGGCCTACTACAGAATACCCCTTTCGACCTGTTAAGTGTAAAACGTGTTATGGTGTTTATGACATAATGTGAAATCGCACAAAAACCTTGATATAAAGCTAATAGTATGTTTCATTCAGAAAAATGTGAAGCAGGTTGAATGTAGAATCAGACAGGGGAAATAGAAGAGTTGTAATTGGTGTTTCAGGTAGTGAGAAACATCAGGGAAGGTGAGAGCAGGCAGGATGAGCAGGCAGCAACAGAGGAGCTCAGAAACACCCCAAACCAGCCAAATGTCCAGACTGCAGTCGATCAGAGCAGGCAGGATGAACAGGTAGCAAGAGTAACATACTTACCAGTAGCAGTGTTGTTGAAAGCTTCATTATTTAAGTACCGGTAATTGTAAAAGGGGAGATTTTTGTTAATGTTTGGTGAAGAGCATAATTTCGTTGACTAGAGAGGGCTCCCCCCAAAGTGTCCCCCCCAATGTGTGACTGACTATTTCGCCCTTGCTTGATAGGTTACAGAATGTATATGTGTGTAGTTTAGTTGTGTTGTTGTTACAGGAGGACACGGATGGTGTTGACCATTCTGTGTGGTATGTTCTCATCAGTTCAACAATTGCTGTGTTAATTGGTCCCTGTGCCTGTTTGTTAACTCTGTGTTCTATGTGCTCATGTTATCTGTTGCTTGTTGTTTCTGTGTTTTCAGTTTATCCCATATTGTCAGCGTCGTTGAGCCCCGGAAAAGCGCTATATAAATACAATTAATTATTATTATAATTATTATTAGTTCAACCAACACTAGCTCAGGTTCGATTAGTTGGCTTGGAAGTCATTTTGTGGTTGTTAGTAATTCCACATGTGAGGTGTATGTGGATTCAGCTTGTTAGCAGATACTCTAGTATGGGTATTAGAGGATTGGGCAGGTATGTGGGCTTGTGGTGATGGATCCATTTTGTACCTATCTGATTCCTTTCAGTTGCATCTTAAGGGGGGGAATGTGTCTGTGGGTGTGTGTATCTCTCTGTGCTCTGTACTCTGTTTTCTACCAGGAGAAAGATCTTCCTAGTCCGGGGGCTCCACCCACTTTGATAATTGGAAATACACCACCAACCAGCAGAGGTCACCTGGACTAGTGACAGCCAATCCCCAGGGACAGCATGCCTTTAAAAGACTCTGATTACCGACCATCTGCAGCTGTTGTGATTAGCACACAGTTCCCACCATCAAAATGTGTGTTCGCCAGCGAATGGTGGATCTGATAATGTTTTGAATCGCACAGAGTCTCGCACAACGCACAGCGTTCCGCACAGCGTTCCGCACAGCGTTCCGCACAGCGTTCCGCACAGCGTTCCGCACAGCGTCTCGCACAGCGCATCCCACAGTGTTCCGCACAGCGTTCCGCACAGCGCATCCCACAGCGCATCCCACAGTGTGTTGCGGTGTATCGCGCAGCGCACAGAAGATACATAACGTATTACTTGAGGAAAGTCAACCTGAGTTTTTTTAGTTTAATAAATTATGTTATTTTGATATCTATGACTCTGAGTGCTTTCTAGGAGTGTGAATTCGGAAAAACATCCACCATGACCTCAGTGGCTAAATGGAAGTGAGACGGGGATTAGCCACTTCAGAGAGAGAGAGAGAGAGAGAGAGAGAGAGAGAGAGAGAGAGAGAGAGAGAGAGAGAGAGAGAGAGAGAGACAATTACAGCTCAAGAAGGATCCAGCAGTTTGAAAATATGGGCTCTGCTCTTCACCATCCTATCCTCCTGCTCTCTCTCTTTTTCCGGTCCTCCTCCTCTCTCATTACCTCACATTACCTCCTCTCACCCCTCCCTCTCTCTTTCTTTAATGGAGGTTATTAAACGTGGGGGGGGGGGACAGCTCCTCCTAGATTTCCCCTTCATACCTGTCTCCTCCCTCCCTAACACTAGAACAGCCATGAGGGTCATTTGACCCCTGTGAGTAAAGAAAGAGTCAAATTCTTGGGTTCAGGTCAGGTTCTTCGAAATTAGCATTGCAGCAGCAATACGAACTCGATAATAAAATCAAATCTACACCCTCATCAATATCTCATCTTTCCTGATACATAAAAGCTTTGCTCCGATGTGCGTTATGAGTGTGTGTTGTGGTTTTGATGGTGCTGCTGCGTGTGTCGATGTGGCTCGCTGTGGAAGGTGAAACATGTGGGAGCGTTACAACAGACGACCACTTCAGAACGCGCCGGAAATGATTCATTGCAATTTCTTAAATAACACACACGCACGCACACACAAGTTGACGTGTCAGATTAGATGTACTATATGAGTCACGAACACACACACACACACACACACACACACACACCATACAGGGTGTTGACAGTCGTCAGGTTAATCCTGCTGAGTCTTACACCAGCGCGTGTCTCTGTGTGTTATCACTCACTGCTTAACATCACTCAGCTCAGAGTCTGAGACGACTTTGATGTGTTACAATAGAGAGTGTGTGTGTGTGTGTGTGTACATCACTGAGTGTGCGGTTGTGTATGTGTATGTGTGTACATCTCTGAGTGTGCGGTTGTGTGTGTGTGTGTGTGTGTGTGTGTGTGTTGCTAGTGCCAGTGGCTATGATCAGCTCTGTTCCACTCTGCGCTTGTTTCATGTGTCTGCCTCTGGCTAGAACACAGCCTCACCATTACTCTGCTGGAGCGCTAATTCATGTTCAAAGAACAATGACAGGGAACCAACCGTTTAATGTTTATTTTAGGTTTGTGGATTGAATACTGTGCTGTGTGTGTGTGTGTGTGTGTGTGTGTGCATTTGTGCTTACGGGCCTGCATCTGTGTGTGCGTGTGTGCGTTGCGTGCGTGTGTGTATGCCTGTTTGTGTGTGTGTGTGTGTGTGTGTGAGTGCATCTGTGCGTGCGTGCGTGTGTATGCCTGTGTGCGTGTGTGTGTCTGCCTGTGTGCGTGTGTGTTGAGATTGAGAGATTGAGATTGAGATAACGTTTATTGCCACTATGCATTACACATATAGGAATTTGCTTCGTCACCACAGCAAGTGCGTTTATACTTTTTTCACATGTCAAAAAACAGGACAACACAACAACAACACAGGACAGACAACAGTGCATTGGATAGTGCGGTATAAAGTAAAGTGCAGTGCAGAGTTTTTTTACAGTGAGTCCAGTTCAGTCCTGGGCAGACTTGGGGGCGGGGGGGGGGGGGGGGGAAGCCAGAGTCATTTAGCAGCCTGGCGGCTGAGGGGTAGAAGCTGAGCCTGTGGCGGGCCTTCAGTGCCTTAGGCAGCCGCAACCTTCTTCCAGAGGGAAGCAGGGTGAGGAGGCCGTGGCCGGGGTGGAAGGGGTCTGCCATGATCTTCCTTGCCCTCCTCAGAGCCCTGGTGTCATGCAGGGAGTTGAGGGAGGGCAAGGGGCAGCCGATCACCCTCTCTGCTGAACGTAGCACCCGCTGCAACTTGGCCTTGTCCTTGGTCGTTGCAGCAGGGAACCAGGTGATGATGGAGTGGGTGAGGATGGACTCTATGATGGCCGTGTATAACTGGACCATCATGGACCTCGGCAGCCTGAGTTTCCTCAGCTGCCGGAGGAAGAACATCCTCTTCTGGGCCTTCTTTGTGAGGGCCTCGGTGTTCTGCTCCCACTTTAGGTCCCGGGAGATGGTCATGCCTAGAAAGCGGCATGACTCCACGGAGGCCACCGGGGTACCTCCCAGCGTGATGGGAGGGGGCAGGGCTGCTTTCCTTCGGAAGTCCACCACCATCTCCACTGTTTTTAGAGCATTTAGCTCCAGATTGTTTAAACTGCACCAGCTCTGCAGCCCCTCGATCTCCCCCCTGTAGGCAGATTCGTCCCCCCCGGAGATGAGGCCCACCAGGGTGGTGTCGTCTGCAAACTTCAGGAGCTTGACCGAGGGGTGGCAGGAGACACAGCTGTTGGTGTAGAGGGAGAATAGTGCTGGAGACAGGACGCAGCCCTGCTGGGAGCCCGTGCTGGTGGTCCTGGAGCTGGAAATGCTCTTCCCCAGCTTCACCCGCTGAGACCTGTCAGTCAGGAAGTCCGTGATCCACCTGCAGGTGGAGACCGGCACCTGCAGCAGGGATAGCTGGTGCTCCAGGATGTGTGGGAGGATCGTGTTGAAGGCCGAGCTGAAGTCCACGAACAGGATCCTGGCGTAGTTGCCTGCAGTGTCTAGGTGTTCTAGTACGTAGTGCAGAGCCATGTTCACGGCGTCCTCCGTGTGTGAGTGCATCGGTGCGTGTGTGCGCGTGTATGTGTGTATGCCTGTGCGTGTGTGCGTTTGTGTGTGTGCGTGCGTGTGTGTGAGTGCATCGGTGCGTGCGTGTGCGTGTTACCTGTTTATGTATATGTGTATGTGTGTATGCCTGTGTGAGTGCATCTGTGCGTGCGTCCGTGTGTGTGTATGTGTGTATGCCTGTGTGTGTGTGTGCGTGCTTGCGTGTGTGTGAGTGCATCGGTGCGTGCGTGTGTATGTGTGTGTGTGTGTGTGTGTGTGCGTGCGTGTGTGTGAGTGCATCGGTGCGTGCGTGTGTGTCTATGCCTGTGTGTGCGTGTGTGTGTGTGTGTGTGCGCGTGCGTGTGTGTGAGTGCATCAGTGCGTGCGTGTGTGTTTATGTGTGTATGCCTGTGTGTCAGTGGCGGCTGGCCGATAGAGGGCGCTGGGGCGCCGCCCCCACCTTCACTTCCTAGTTGCGATTTGTAAAAGTAAAAAAAAAAAAATACATTGTTTATTCACAAAATGCGGCTGATATTCTGTCGGCGCCTATCAGCATTCATAAAAAATCCTCCAATACAATAAACATTTTTATCTTTGTGTGTGTCAAATTCACTGTTAAAATACATAGGGGGAGGAGTCGGGACGCCGGTCGAATGCAAGTCTATCGCAGGCCAAATACTTTTCGCTTACACGTGAGCTGTAGCAGCGCTCCAATTGGCTGTCTCCTATTTCTCGGCCGGGGCGCAAGAAATTGCGTCCTGAATATCCGGTTGTTAAGTCTGACGTCAAACGTGACGTTTTGCAATTTCCGGCTCCAAACCGTCTCAAAACAATGTGGTGGTCTGTAAACTGTGCAGAAATGAAATGGCCTATCACAGCAGTACATCTGCAATGAACGAGCACCTCAAGCGAAAGCATCCTGGAGCTCTTTGTGAAGACAGCCGCAAGATAGCACCGTAAGTCAGCGTTGTATTTCTGTTCACTTTTCCGGCCGTGTATGAGTGAAAAATGGATAGCTACTAGCTAATGTTACACAAGCAATGTAGCTCACCACAGTTTGTATGTCTTGTCTTCTGGTGTTAGTAATGTTAGCTATGTAGCTGGCTAGCTACGGTAGCCTATTGTCATTGTGGTGCTCGCACCTACTGTACGTTATCTAGCTCGTAGCTCGCATGCTACGTTAGCATCAATTTAGCTAATCATAACATAGCAGCGAGAGTAACGTTAGCTAGCTATGTAGCTACTAGCTGCCCTAGTTGGCATTCAAGTTGGCTAAACATAGCAGTGAGGTGGAAATTAAGGGGCCTACACATGATAAGATTGTTTTTATTTTTTTTATCGAACATAACTTTCTTATTCTGCTAGAATTGGGCTTCATTGGTAATACCATAATGGCATATTTACAGTACATGGACAGTGGATTGAAGCATTTGAAATGTCTGTTTTGTATAGTATAGTTGGACATGTTTTTTTTTCCAGGTGAGAGAGTAATGTCAAAATGACATTATCTGACTGCATTGCCCACAGCAATCCAAAATTCAATTATAATTATGTTATAAATTGATATGGATCAATTTATACCTCTTATTAGATTATAAATACTCTGGTTGTTATGTTTGCCTTTTGGTTGACAGCAAAAGGGAGAGAGGAGGATAGAGAGGGAGAGAAGGAGAGAGAGCAGGATGGTGTCGGCACACCAGAGAGAGACAGCAAGAACCAGGTGAGAAAGTGGACAGGTAGTCAAGACCACATAAGTAAGTAGCCTAATGGCCCATAGGGAAGGAGCCTATCTCCTGTTTCCGTAGCGTGAGGCGGCTTAATGTACAAGTTAGTACACCCCCTGGACATGACGCTGGTATGTCGCAGGGTCTTACCCCCTGGGGGGGGGGGTCCATGCCACGGTCCATGCCACCCCCCCAAGGCAGCAAACCTAGGGGAAACACTGTTATTCTCATGCTAAAATCGACTGTATATCCAGATTTTAAAGTTGATATTCTTCCCCGTGGAGCATGCCCCCATAACCTGTGCCCCACCGAAAAATGTTAGCACCAGCCGCCACTGCTGTGTGTACGTGTGTGCGTGCGTGCGTGTGTGTGTGTGTATGTGTGTATGCCTGTGTGTGTGTGCGTGTGTGTGAGTGCATCGGTGCGTGCGTGTGTGTGTTACCTGCTTATGAGCGTGGTCGTAGGAGTTGATGTGATTGTCAAACTCCTGGTGTCTGAGGTACTGTTTGTCACACAGCTCACAGTAGAAATGAGCCTTGAGATCCTCCAGTGAGGTAGCGACTGTCCGCCCAGCATGGTCCTAGAGAGAGAGAGAGAGAGAGAGAGGAGGAGGAGAGGAGGAGGAGAGGAGGTGGAGAGGAGGAGAAGAGGAGAGGTTTCATTCAGCCCATTGAAATCCTCTGCAATCCTCAACCCGTAACAGCTTTTACACAAGTTATCCATTAAGGTTTTTAAACGGCTCTGCAATAAAGCAGACTGTTGTTGGTGTGTGTGGAATGTTAGAGAGGGTGAATAGCTCAGTCTAAACGAGGGTGTGGGGGGAGGTATTCACTGAGAAGAACAAGATCAGGTATGGCACAGATACAGAAAGGAGCCAGAGACTGTGTACCGTACAGCAACACAGAGGAAGAACATTGCCTTCCAGGAAGTAGAGGAGAGCAGAAGCAGATATTATACAGCTGCTAGAAACCAAGTACTGTATGAGAGACACATACAACCGGAACAAGAAATACAGATATACAGTTAGGTCCGGAAGTATTTGGACAGTGACACAATTTCCATAATTTTGGCTCTGTATGCCACCACAATGGATTTGGAATGAAACAATCAATATGTAATTGAAGTGCAGACTTTCAGCTTTAATTCAAGGGGTTGAACAAAAATATTGTATGAAACGTTTTTAATGTAAAAAAAAATGTTTTAAACCATTTTTATACACAGTCCCTTATTTTCAGGAGCTCAAAAGTAACTGGACAAATTAACATAATCATAAATAAAATGTTCATTTTGAATACTTTGTCGAGAATCTTTTGCAGGCAATGACTGCCTGAAGTCTGGAACCCATGGACATCACCAAATACTGGGTTTCCTCCTTTGTGATGCTTTGCCAGGCCTTTACTGCAGCAGTCTTCAGTTGTTGTTTGTTTGTGGGTCTTTCTGCCTTTAGTTTTGTCTTCAGCAAGTGAAATGCATGCTTGGATTGGGTTGAGATCAGGGGCCTCATTTATAGAAAGTACTTAGATAAAATGTTGATCTTACCCGTGTCGTACGTAGAAAATCATGTCAACGTAGTGATTTATACAATTTCAACATGAGTCAATTTGACCGTGGAAACGATCGTAGCTCTACATCGAGTATTGACCTTGCGTACGCACATTACCTACTGGTTATGCAGAGTTATTACAGGCATGTGAGCCGCACTGCCTAAACTGTAATTCATGCGAAGTGAACGTGACTCGTAATAAAATTAACGATGTTGTTATCAGCTGAGAAAATGAGTTTAATTCAAGATTTAAAGGGAACTGATGTTTATGATTGTATTTCAGTCTTCCTTTATATTCCTCCGGAGCTGTCATGTCCTTCAACATGCCTAATGCGCTAAATTATACTGGATTTTTCTCCAGTGTCTGGGAGTGAGCAGCCATATTTTCAATGTCACCTGATAAGAATAAGACCATTATATGATTACAGTATAAGCATTTGCCTGGTTAGTTGTCATCAGCACTGAAGTTGAGGGGGGATGAGAGGGGATGGCATCCCCCCTGAAATAAAAACGGTCAAAATCATCCTCCTAAAACTGCCATCCCCCTTTCCATCCCTTATTATGTAATTTTATCAATGAACGTGGTATTACTGCTATTTCAACATTTTGTTTTGCGCATATTGAGTAAAATACTGTGGGCGAGGGGGCACGCACACATGCAATTACATTTTTACAAAGTCACTGACGCTGTGGGGATGTAACAATTGTCCTCATATGATTAAATCCACCATCCCCCCTGATTTTCTTTTACAACTTGAGTACTGAGTATAAGCATTTGCCTGGTTAGTTGTCATGGTCAAACGTTACAAATGCAACTTACCGAGAAGCCACCCTTCTCTGCCCTCTCCCGCTCACTTGGCTTAATTCAGCCGCTATAATTGAGCCGCTATCACAGGGCGTACATACAAAGCTCATTCTCAAGTATATTTGGTATTTATAGACTTTAGTACGTACGCAATTTTAAACGAGCGCAGCCCGTTTTATAAATAATGCTTACGTCCGTTTAGAAAAATGTGCTTACGTGCAAGTCAAAGATGACGTTCAAGTACTTTTTTATAAATGAGGCCCCAGGTGATTGACTCTGGCCATTGCAGAATATTCAATTTCTTTGCCGTAAAATAGTCCTGGGTTGCTTACGCAGTATGTTTTGGGTCATTGTCCATCTGTATTGTGAAGCACCATCCAATCAACTTTGCTGATTTTGTCTGAATCTGAGCAGACAGAATATCCCTAAACACTTCAGAATTCATCTGTCTGCTTCTGTCTTCTGTCACATCATCAATAAACACTAGTGACCCAGATGTCGATGTCGATGTCAAAAACTGCCTCCACGTTTTTATACAGATGATGTGGTAAGCGTCGGATCATGAGCCGTTCCAAGCCTTCTCCATACTTTTTTCTTCCCATCCTTCTGGTACAGGTTGATCTTATCATCCGTCCAAAGAATGCTGTTCCAGAACAGGGCTGGCTTTTTTAGATGTTTTTTGTCAAAGTCTAATCTGGCCTTACTATTCTTGAGGCTTATGAATGGCTTGCATCTTGTGGTGAACCCTCTGTATTTGCTTGTGTGAAGTCTTTCTTTATGGTACACATGGATAATGATATGCCTACCTCCTGGAGACTGTTCTTCACTTGGCTGGATGTTGTGAAGGGGTTTTTCTTTACCATGTAAAGGATCCTGTGATTATCCATTACTCTTGTCTTCCATGGACGTCCAGACCTTTTTGTGGTGCCGAGCTCACCAGTGCGTTTTCTTTCTCAGAATGTACCAAACAGTTAATTTGGCCACTATTCATGTTCCCACTATCTCTCTGATGGATTTTTTTGTAGTTTTTACAGCCTAAGGATGGCCTGTTTCACTTGCATTGAGAGCTCCGTTGACTGCATGTTGTGCGTATACAGCAACAGCTTCCAAATGCAAATGCCACACTTGGAATCAACTCAGACCTTTTACCTGCTTAATTGATAAATAAATAATGAAGGAATAGCCCACACTGGCCCATGAAACAGCTCTTGAGTCAATTGTCCAATTACTTTTGGTCCCTTGAAAAAGAGGGAGCTACATATTAAAGAGCTGTAATTCCTAAACCCTTCCTTCTATTTGGATGTGAATACCCTTACCCTAAAGCTGAGAGTCTGCACTTTAAGACCATATTCATTATATGACTGTAACTTGAAGATGTTTTGGTAAACAGCTAAAATAGCACAAATTCTGTCTGTGTCCAAACATATATGGACCTAACTGTACGTACATAGATGAACCCTGGACACGGACACACACACGCACACACGCACGCACGCATGCACGCACACACACATGCACGCACACATAAAATAGACAGATACACAGGGCATGCATAACCTGCCTACATTGACGAGAGGGCTTTCCTCAGCTGTGTGTGTGCGTGCGTGCATGCATGCGTGTGCGTGCGTGTGCGCATTCTGTAGGTTCATGGTCTGCCTTTAGAATGTAATTTCCCTCAGGCTAGGAGCTGCCAATAAACAGTATTGAATCCTGTTCTACCCTGACATGGGAATTTAATTTGAGTCTCTCTCTCTCTCTCTCACTCTTCATCTCTACCTTATCCCCTCTCCCTCTCTTTCCCCCTCTTCTCCTCTTTCTTATTCTCTTTCTTTCTCGCTCCCTCTGTTCTGTAAGCTATGGGTCACGCAGTGACAGGCTCCACATTGGCCCCGATTCCCCCAGTAATGCCTGAGAGAGGGATAGAGGGATGGAAGGATGGAGGGATGGAGGGATAGAGGGGTAGAGGGATGGAAGGATGGAGGGATAGAGGGATAGAGTGAGGGAGGGAGAGAGGAATAGAGGGAGGGAGTGATAGAGGGAGGGAGGGAGGGATAGACGGAGGGAGGGATAGAGGGAGAGAGGGATAGAGAGAGGGAGGGAGGGATGGAGGGATAGAGGAATAGAGGGAGGAAGGAACCCGCATGGAGGTGAGGGTGGAAGAGTAGAGGCATGTGTAGAGGAGGAAGAAGTGGAGGAGAGAGAGGAAGGAGAGGAGGATAGAAGTGGAGGACAGAGGGGAAGGAGAAGGACAGGAAGGACCACACACACACACACACACACACACACACATGCACACACACACGCACGTACACATGCATGCACTCCCAATTAATTGAAGTTTTACTTTTTAAAATGTTCTCCCATTTAGGTTATTCCGCCATCTGGCATCAGCGAACAAGCCAAGTTATTACCTTCACAGTCCCCTGGTCCACACACACAAACGCAAACACACACACACACACACACACACACACATGCACACATCTACACCTGTCAGCGTGTTATTGCCATTAAGTCCCATAGCTCCCGTTGAACATGCTGTTGGTTGTCAGAAAGAAACATTGTATCCATAATGTAGTCTTTTGGGCTTTCAATATACACACAGGGGGAATCAAAACCTCCTATCCAGCTGAGACACACACTACACACACTCTCATACCCACACATACCCACACAACTCCCCTCAGATCTCAGGTCATTTACTGTACTATTAGCCAAGAGGAGCAAAATGCAGTACAGGGAGAAAAGAGGTAGATGAAGATGTAAGGGAATAAGGGGGAATGACAGCAAAAAAGAGATTGCGTGATAGTACAGGAAATGTATTTTTTGCTCTAGGCAAAGTGTCAGCCATAGTCAGCGCCCCTGGAGCAGTTAGGGGTTAAGTGCTTTGCTAAAGGGCACAACGGCAGTGGTAGGCACCTTAGATATGATGCCAGCAACCCTCCAGTCACCAGCTCATATCCAGCTACCTCCTGAGGAAGGGAACCGGTGACCTTCCGATCGCTAGCCGGGCTCTCTAACCTCTAGACTACCTACCTCTCTAACCTCTACTACCTGCCTCTCTAACCTCTAGACTACCTGATCTCTAACCTCTAGACTACCTGCCTCTCTAACCTCTAGACTACCTGCCTCTCTAAACTCTAGACTGCCTGCCTCTCTAACCTCTAGACTACCTGCCTCTCTAACCTCTAGACTACCTGCCTCTTTAAGCTCTAGACTACCTGCCTCTCTAAGCTCTAGAGTACCTGCCTCTCTAACCTCTAGACTACCTGACCTCTAACCTCTAGACTACGTGCCTCTCTAACCTCTAACCTCTAGGCTATCTGCCTCTCTAACCTCTACACTACCTGCCTCTCTAACATCTAGAATACCTGCCTCTCTAACCTCTAGACTACCTGACCTCTAACCTCTAGACTACCTGCCTCTCTAACCTCTAACCTCTAGGCTATCTGCCTCTCTAACCTCTACACTACCTGCCTCTCTAACATCTAGAATACCTGCCTCTCTAACCTCTAGACCAGCGTTTCTCAACCGGGGTGCCGCGGCACACTGGGGCGCCGCCTGGCGTCTTCAGGGGTGCCGTCAAATAATTCTATATTCTGACGTTCATGAATGAATGAATAAATCTATAAATAAATAAATGCAATACATCATTAAAATCTGTCTCGCGCGCCCCTTTCCCATGTCACAATGTCAATACCGGGTTCAGCGTAAGGTCAGTGTGTCTGCAATTAGCCTGCACGCTCGCCGGCAGCGTGTGGAGGTGGTTGTTCTATATGGATGATCGGTGACATTATTCTCTCGTCCGACTTCGGAAGCTAAGCAGGGTTGGAAAGTTCGGGAAATAACGCACGGTTTCGTTTTCATGCAATTAATTTAATACATCCAGACAAGGATGCGCGCAGCGGGAGAGAGAGACGCATTTTCTGGCTTAATAACTCTGCATCCCCGGTGTTTACGTTGAATGGACTGGATAGGTGTTTCCAATCAAATGTGGGAATATGAAAATGAATGTGTTCCATAAATTCCCGCGTTTGTTCGGTCACTGTGTCATGTTTATACAGCACGGTTACGTGCCTGATGCCTTTGATGCACACTTGCCTTTTTCCCTCCCTCCTCTCTCTCTCAATAATAATAATAATAATAATAATAATACAACTTTTATTTGTATCAATAGCCGCTGAGTGTGTGTGTGTGTGTGTGTGTGTGTGTGTGTGTGTGTGTGTGTGTGTGTGTGTGTGTGTGTGTGTATGGGGCTGTCTGGGTGATGCAGTGTCGTTTTTGAATAGCTATATTTTAGACTGGGGTGCCTTGAGATTTTATCGACTTTTGAAGGGTGCCGTGACTGAAAAAAGGTTGAGAAACGCTGCTCTAGACTACCTGCCTCTCTAACCTCTAGACTACCTTCCTCTCTAACCTCTAGACTACTTGACCTCTAACCTCTAGGCTACCTGCCTCTCTAACCTCTAGACTACCTGCCTCTCTAACCTCTAGACTACCTGCCGCTCTAACCTGTAGACTACCTGCCTCTCTAACCTCTAGACTACCTGCCGCTCTAGCCTCTAGACCAGCGTTTCTCAACCTTTTTTCAGTCACGGCACCCTTCAAAAGTCGATAAAATCTCAAGGCACCCCAGTCTAAAATATAGCTATTCAAAAACGACACTGCATCACCCAGACAGCCCCATACACACACACACACACACACACACACACACACACACACACACACACACACTCAGCGGCTATTGATACAAATAAAAGTTGTATTATTATTATTATTATTATTATTGAGAGAGAGAGGAGGGAGGGAAAAAGGCAAGTGTGCATCAAAGGCATCAGGCACGTAACCGTGCTGTATAAACATGACACAGTGACCGAACAAACGCGGGAATTTATGGAACACATTCATTTTCATATTCCCACATTTGATTGGAAACACCTATCCAGTCCATTCAACGTAAACACCGGGGATGCAGAGTTATTAAGCCAGAAAATGCGTCTCTCTCTCCCGCTGCGCGCATCCTTGTCTGGATGTATTAAATTAATTGCATGAAAACGAAACCGTGCGTTATTTCCCGAACTTTCCAACCCTGCTTAGCTTCCGAAGTCGGACGAGAGAATAATGTCACCGATCATCCATATAGAACAACCACCTCCACACGCTGCCGGCGAGCGTGCAGGCTAATTGCAGACACACTGACCTTACGCTGAACCCGGTATTGACATTGTGACATGGGAAAGGGGCGCGCGAGACAGATTTTAATGATGTATTGCATTTATTTATTTATAGATTTATTCATTCATTCATGAACGTCAGAATATAGAATTATTTGACGGCACCCCTGAAGACGCCAGGCGGCGCCCCAGTGTGCCGCGGCACCCCGGTTGAGAAACGCTGCTCTAGACTACCTGCCCCTCTAACCTCTCGACCGGTCGATCGCGAAGGTAGTGTGGGTAGATCACACGACATTGAGAAAAAAAAAAAAAAAAAAAAAATATATTTTTTTGGGAAAAGTAGCCGGGGACGCCTCCCGTCTGGACCACACAGGAGAGGGCATCACTCAGCCCCGCGCCGCCTCACAACACACACACACACACACACACACACACACACACACACACACACACACACACACACACAGACAAGCACACACACACACACACACACACACACACACACAGACAGACAGACAGACACAAGCACACACACATGCACACACAGACAGACAGACAGACACACACACACACACACACACACACACAGACAGACAGACAGACAGACAGACACACACAGACAGACAGACACACACACACACACTCCGCCGCCCGGAGACGTCGATGGCACCTGGCTTGGCACTGGCCAGTCTGGTGTAAACCACTCAGAGCTCCTGAGTTAATGTTAATGTTAATGGACTACCAGTGTGAATATTTGTTATATAGTTTAATAAATCTCTTCTTTGATTTTGAAACAGTGTAGCGTGGCCTTAATTTGTTATTATTACAGTACATTTTTGTGTTCGCAGCAATGGCAATATGTTTTATTTGGTTGGTAGATCTTGTTGAGCTGGTAATTTGAAAAGTAGCTCACAAGCCTAAAAAGTGTGAGCACCCCTGCTCTATACTACCTGGCTTTCTAACCTCTAGACTACCTGCCTCTCGAACCTCTAGACTACCTGCCTCTCTAACCTCTAGAATACCTGACCTCTAACCTCTAAACTACCTGCCTCTCTAACCTCTAGACTACCTGCCTCTCTAACCTCTAGACTACCTGCCTCTCTAACCTCTAGACTACCTGGCTTTCTAACCTCTACCTGCCTCTCTAACCTCTAGACTACCTGACCTCTAACTTCAAGACTACCTGACCTCTAACCCCTAGACTACCTGCCTCTCTAACCTCTAGAGTCTAGACTACCTGCCTCTCTAACCTCTAGACTACCTGCCTCTCTAACCTCTAGACTACCTGACCTCTAACCTCTAGACTACCTGCCTCTCTAACCTCTAGACTACCTGCCTCTCTAACCTCTAGACTACCTGCCTCTCTAACCTCTAACCTCTAGGCTATCTGCCTCTCTAACCTCTACACTACCTGCCTCTCTAAACTCTAGACTACCTGGCTTTCTAACCTCTAGACTACCTGCCTCTCTAACCTCTAGACTACCTGCCTCTCTAACCTCTAGACTACCTGCCTCTCTAACCTCTAGACTACCTGCCTCTCTAACCTCTAGACTACCTGCCTCTCTAACCTCTAGACTACCTGCCTCTCTAACCTCTAGACTACCTGCCGGATGAGCCCGTGCAGAGATCCACATACACCTTCCTGAGGACGTACTGACAGCCTCTGCACAGATTCAGTGGTTTTGGCCGGAGTCTCGTCAAGGAGGCGTGCTGCTGTCCTGTTGGGATTGAACCCCCCCCGTCAGCTATGACAAGCCAGGCCTGCTGGAGCGGTAGAACAGAGAGAGGAGTTAATCACTGATTGATGCCTTTTCCCCCATCTGTCTCCCTCTCTCTCTCTCTCTCTGTCGCTCTCTCTTTCTCTCTCTCTGTCGCTCTCTCTCTCTCTTTGTCACTCTCTCTCCCTCTCTCTCTCCCTCTCTCTCTCTCCTCCCTTTCTCCCCCTCTCTCTCTCTTTCTGTCCCTCTCTCTCTCCTCCCTCCATCTCTCTCCTCCCCCCTCCCTCTCTTTGTCGCTCTCTCTCCCTCTCTCTCTCTCTCCCTTTCTCTCTCCCTCTCTCCCCCCTCCCTCTCTCCTCCCTCTAATTCTCTCCTCCCCCCTCGCTCTCTCTGTCCCTCTCCCTCCCTCCTCCCTCTCTCCTCCTCAATTTGAGTGTCAGTATCAGTATTGATCTGTTTCAGAGACCCGAGACTCAACCAGGAAATGAGCCAATTACCCAGAGAGGCCTTTTATCCCTGTGCTGTGTGTGTGTGCGTGCGTGTGTGTGTTTGTGTGTGTATGTGTGCGTTAGTGCATGTGCGTGTGTGTGTGTGTGTATGTCAAACCCATCAGAGGCAATGATGTTGATCAGATCTGGACATAAAATGACAGCGTGCTAGCCAGCTAAACGACCCGCTAATGCTGCTATAACCACCCTCTATGCTGCTATAACCACCCTCTATGCTGCTATAACCACCCTCTATGCTGCTATAACCACCTGCTATGCTGCTATAACCACCTGCTATGCTGCTATAACCACCTGCTATGCTGCTATAACCACCTGCTATGCTGCTATAACCACCTGCTATGCTGCTATAACCACCTGCTATGCTGCTATAACCACCTGCTATGCTGCTATAACCACCCTCTATGCTGCTATAACCACCTGCTATGCTGCTATAACCACCTGCTATGCTGCTATAACCACCTGCTATGCTGCTATAACCACCTGCTATGCTGCTATAACCACCTGCTATGCTGCTATAACCACCCTCTATGCTGCTACAACCACCCGCTATGCTGCTATAACCACCTGCTATGCTGCTATAACCACCCTCTATGCTGCTATAACCACCTGCTATGCTGCTATAACCACCCTCTATGCTGCTATAACCACCTGCTATGCTGCTATAACCACCTGCTATGCTGCTATAACCACCTGCTATGCTGCTATAACCACCCTCTATGCTGCTATAACCACCCTCTATGCTGCTATAACCACCTGCTATGCTGCTATAACCACCTGCTATGCTGCTATAACCACCTGCTATGCTGCTATAACCACCTGCTATGCTGCTATAACCACCTGCTATGCTGCTATAACCACCTGCTATGCTGCTATAACCACCCGCTATGCTGCTATAACCACCTGCTATGCTGCTATAACCACCCTCTATGCTGCTATAACCACCTGCTATGCTGCTATAACCACCTGCTATGCTGCTATAACCACCCTCTATGCTGCTATAACCACCTGCTATGCTGCTATAACCACCTGCTATGCTGCTATAACCACCCTCTATGCTGCTATAACCACCTGCTATGCTGCTATAACCACCTGCTATGCTGCTATAACCACCTGCTATGCTGCTATAACCACCTGCTATGCTGCTATAACCACCTGCTATGCTGCTATAATCACCCTCTATGCTGCTATAACCACCCGCTATGCTGCTATAACCACCCTCTATGCTGCTATAACCACCTGCTATGCTGCTATAACCACCTGCTATGCTGCTATAACCACCTGCTATGCTGCTATAACCACCTGCTATGCTGCTATAACCACCCTCTATGCTGCTATAACCACCTGCTATGCTGCTATAACCACCCTCTATGCTGCTATAACCACCCTCTATGCTGCTATAACCACCTGCTATGCTGCTATAACCACCCGCTATGCTGCTATAACCACCCGCTATGCTGCTATAACCACCTGCTATGCTGCTATAACCACCCGCTATGCTGCTATAACCACCCGCTATGCTGCTATAACCACCTGCTATGCTGCTATAACCACCCTCTATGCTGCTATAACCACCCGCTATGCTGCTATAACCACCTGCTATGCTGCTATAACCACCTGCTATGCTGCTATAACCACCTGCTATGCTGCTATAACCACCTGCTATGCTGCTATAACCACCCTCTATGCTGCTATAACCACCCGCTATGCTGCTATAACCACCTGCTATGCTGCTATAACCACCCGCTATGCTGCTATAACCACCCTCTATGCTGCTATAACCACCCTCTATGCTGCTATAACCACCCTCTATGCTGCTATAACCACCTGCTATGCTGCTATAACCACCTGCTATGCTGCTATAACCACCCGCTATGCTGCTATAACCACCCGCTATGCTGCTATAACCACCTGCTATGCTGCTATAACCACCCGCTATGCTGCTATAACCACCCACTATGCTGCTATAACCACCCTCTATGCTGCTATAACCACCTGCTATGTTGCTATAACCACCTGCTATGCTGCTATAACCACCTGCTATGCTGCTATAACCACCCGCTATGCTGCTATAACCACCCGCTATGCTGCTATAACCACCTGCTATGCTGCTATAACCACCCGCTATGCTGCTATAACCACCCGCTATGCTGCTATAACCACCTGCTATGCTGCTATAACCACCCGCTATGCTGCTATAACCACCCGCTATGCTGCTATAACCACCTGCTATGCTGCTATAACCACCCTCTATGCTGCTATAACCACCCGCTATGCTGCTATAACCACCTGCTATGCTGCTATAACCACCCGCTATGCTGCTATAACCACCCTCTATGCTGCTATAACCACCTGCTATGCTGCTATAACCACCCGCTATGCTGCTATAACCACCCTCTATGCTGCTATAACCACCCTCTATGCTGCTATAACCACCCTCTATGCTGCTATAACCACCTGCTATGCTGCTATAACCACCTGCTATGCTGCTATAACCACCCGCTATGCTGCTATAACCACCCGCTATGCTGCTATAACCACCTGCTATGCTGCTATAACC
>NC_137680.1:35026930-35051930 GCF_963989245.1 Nansenia antarctica
TGTCATCCTGTGATTGAGAGGCTGCCATCTCTCTTTTTTCCTCTCATCTACTTTAACAGGCCAGTCTCTTGTCTCTCGTCTTACTCCATCCCTATTGGATAGGTGAAAAGTAAAAATGTTTGTAACATGTGAGAGTATCTTTGCCGGCATGTCTTATAGTTAGCCTAAGACTTTTTAAAGAATCTCGCTGGGGAATAACATAAGTGATGTAGGCGATCATTTCCAATGGATTTGTGGATGAATAGCTGACCAGATCGACAGCGGCTATACACCCTGAGATGCCTCAGGAAACAACACAACAAGCGATACTGGTGGCCTTCTACCACGGCGCAGTGGAGAGCATCCTCACCTTCGGCATCTCCAACTGGTTCCACAGCTGCACAACAGCGGAGAGAAACGCGCTACAGAGAGTCGTGAGAACAGCACAGAAGATCATCGGCGCCCCCCTCCCCACTCTGGAGGAGCTGTACAACACACGCTGTCTCAGGAGGGCCTCCAAGATCTCCAGGGACCCGACCCACCCTGGGCACGTACACTTTGTCAAGCTGCCCTCGAACAGGAGGTACAGGACCCCGGCCGCTAAGACAAACAGACTGAAGGACTGCTTCTACCACAGGGCCGTCAAGGCCCTGAACACAGAAAAGGCCTAAGTTCTGGGCCCAGGACAGTCCGGACGGATTGTATGGCAGCTAGTGCTGAGGCACAAACATGTACATTTTCAAGCCTGCAAACTGTGACACTTTAAAATAATGTGAAAAAATACTCTTTGTGCAATATGACAACCCTAGTTGACTATCTGTGCAGTATAGTACAGTGGATTGTGTACATAGCCTTTATTGATGTAAACCAGCTCCTTACCTTCTTGTGATTTTATGCATCTATGCTTTTTCTAAATTTTTTATTTTTTTTTCCCTTTCCTAACACCAGGGGAGCCACCCCTCCTAAATTTCGTTGTTTGGTACCTGTACTGTAGCAATGACAAATAAAGTCCATTCCCATTCCCCATTCCCCAGCTACGTTAACGTTACGTGTAACGTCAAATAACTTCAGTCATAGTAAGTGACGATCTCCTACAGTTTTTATGCAACACGGCTGTTCAGCTGTAATTAGACTATGGTTGGTTTGACTGCTTGTGATGCGGTGTTTATAATAAAGTCCATTAATTTTAACTCCAGCTAACGTTAGTCTGCTCGCCTCGTCGGTATGCGAGAGACAGATCCATTTGTGTATCTTCTAGTTAAGATTTTATTACTTTATGCTTATGTTGGGAACATCAGTAAACTGGGAATAACACAGGTGGAAGTAGCATCTCTCCTTTCGCTCATGTGTGCGTTGCTAAACTGAGAATGAGACACGTTCAACGTGACGTTGTTTTGCTAGCAAACTACCCGCCACAAAAACATTAAAATAAGTACTTTCCCTTTTGTTTTCTTAAAATGTTAATTCACCATAATGTAGTACAGAGTTCAAAGTACTAGAATACCACATAATATTAAAATCGCCCAAATAGTACATTTCCATCTATTTTTGCTCTTTGCCACAAACAAACGCCAGCGACATCCGGCGGGTTTTCCCACGCCGCCACACATTTGTTCTTATTTTCACTTGTTTACCTATTTCTTTCAACCTGCTATGACATTTGGTCTTTTATTATGTTCTTATATATGTAAAGCACTTTGTGACCCCTGGGGCCTCATTTATAGAAAGTACTTTGGATCAAATTTGAACTTACCCGTGTCGTACGTAGAAAACCACGTCAACGTAGTGATTTCTACAATTTCAACGTGAGTCAATTTGACCGTAGAAACGATCGTAGCTCTACGTCGGGTATTGACCTTGCGTACGCACATTACCTACTGGTTCTTCTTTGGCGTATGGGTAGTTGTTTTCCTCTCCACTCCACCAGGCTCGGGGCCGAGGGGCTACCCTTTTACCACCCCGAGACCTGGTTGAGGGGCTCACCCGGGCTATATTTCTGGACACCCCTCCAGAAGCCACGTCATCGTCTCGTCATGTAATACCTACTGGTTATGCAGAGTTATTACAGGCATGTGAGCCGCACTGCCTACTGTAATTCATGCAAGTGGCTCGTAATAAAATTAAGGATGTTGTTATCAGCCGAGAAAATGAGTTTAATTCAAGGTTTAAAGGGAACTGATGTTTATGATTGTATTTCAGTCTTCCTTTATATCCCTCCGGAGCTGTCAAGGCAACGCCATCTCCCCTTCAACATGCCTATAGTGTGTTCCACAACAGACCTTGCCTGGCCATGCGCTAAATTATACTGGATTTTCCTCTGGTGTCTGGGAGTTCGCAAAGGGAGTTCGCAGCCATGTTTTCAATGTCACCTGAGAGAATAAGACCATTATATTATTACAGTATAAGCAGCGCTCAAGTTGAGGGGGGATGGCATCCCCCCTGAAATAAAAACAGTCAAAATTGTCCCCCTTCTAAAACTGCCATCCCCTCTTTCCATACTTTGTCATTTTTATCAATGAACGTGGTATTACTGCTATTTCAAGGTGCGAGGGGGCACGCACACATGCAATGACATTTTTACCAAGTTACTGACACTGAAGTCACTGACGCTGAGGGGATACTAAAATTGTCCTTATATGTGACACCGTTTCATTAAAAGGTCCTCATGTCGGCAATTGTGAAACCTCGCAATTGGGCCAAACAAGTCTTGTTGTGTTTTCCGTTTTTTGGCATAGGAAGACAAATGAAGCGATGAAGAACCCACTCGATATCATAACCAATCGTTTTACATTCCCTAAATACCTACATTTAGGGAGGGGGGTATTAGTGTGGCAGTGTGTGTAGCCACGCCCACCCCAGCTGTATGTAAGTAGCCATGTGCGTGTGGACCTGTTTGTTGACAAGTTTACAAAATGGATGCTGAAGCTCTCGCTAATGCTATCAATAGAATTTCATAAGCAGGCAGAAATATCGACAGTGGGCAATTAATGAACTCCTTCATATTGGACTGTATATAATGAAAACTACGAACGGGAACTCCGAACTCCAAATCTGACGATGACTAAGAAGACAGTCGTCTGCAGACAGACCTTCTGCTGTGTTCTTGGGTAAGTTTTAGTGAGTTACATGTGTTGTTTACTAGGATTTTGTGTTGTTTACTTAGGATAGCCAAAGTTATTTGTTGTTTTATGAGTAAAGCCGGGTACACACATAACGATAATCTGGCCAATTTCGGGCCGATTTCCCCCCTTCCGACCAAAGACAGAAAACGCCCGATTAAGCGGGGTACACACATAAGGATTTTCTGGCCGATTTTGGATGATTTTCGGATGGCTGAAAACGACAGAAAACGCCCGATTATCATAACAAAATCCTGTGGTGTGAGGTGTGTTAAGAGTCAATCTCTCCCGACAACCTGCTCGGAAAATGGGCGTGGCCGGCCATCGTAAATGTCAAATGTGTTCAATACGACCAGAAATCATAGGGTTGCCAGATTTTTGGGTGGAATTAGCCGTTTTCGACTGTGGTTAGGGTGGAACATTTCATTTCCATCTGGCAACCCTGCTCGCGAGTCCAACTATAACGTGGATGGAATGTAGCCAATCAAGAAGCGAGCTGACTTCTTCTTCTCGTTATTCGGCACTTTATTTGCCCTGTCGCACATGGTTGTCTCGTACAGGTCAGTCAGGGTACTATGTTAGATAATGATAATAATAATAATAACTTTATTTGTATAGCGCTTTTCCTGCAAACGTTGCGGCTCAAAGTGCTTTATAGGGCACTCATTGAAATACTTTGAAATTCTACATTTCAACCCTAAAGTGTTATTGGAGGACATAAGAAGACATTTTTACTTGAGTGAAATTTTAAAAAAATATTATTTTTCATCTTCAAAATCAAGGTCAGCGAAGTTACCATATATGGTTCCTTGCCCGTTCGTGGTAAAAATAAATCCAAGAAGTGTATATATAAGAAATACAAGAAAAACACATAAGGTGAAAGGAATATGTATTTTAGAGCATTAGAACATGAGTGTATCACATATACACCTTATACAAACACCTCAGAGCAGAGTGCAATGGTTACTATTCGCAACCACAACAGGTAAATACATCAGGTAAATAACACACAGACCCTAACCTTGTCACCTGACCCAGCTATCATTGGCTTAGCAAATAACCAAATGTATTATATACATTTCCCACACTGGGAGCATATTACTTGTTACATGAGAGATAGCATTAGGCCACATCTTCATTCTTCATGGTAAGCAACAATGCAGTTACGGTCAGCGTTCATGCAGAGGTGGACCTTGCAGACCCTGCAGATCACATTTGACCTCAGAATGTTCCCTTTCTTGCTGCAGTACTTGCAGGTCTGGCGTTGGGCATGTACAGGGGCATGGAAGAGACACATATCAAACCGCACAGCCTCATCTGGGGTGTGACTGCGGTGTCCCCGGACAGGCTTTGGGACAACAGCAACGGTCAGGTTAGGGTTAGGAGATGACAACGATGACGAGCTTCTTCGGGAGCGAGACGTGGCTGGCATCTGCCTGCTGGCACCCCTGAACACTTGTATTCTGAAGTTCTTCAGAGGCACGCCATTCTCACCAAGGGCCTTGCAGTCCCGCTTGTAAACGATCCAGGCGTTGGTGACACTGAGATCAATAGTGTATGCAAATAAGCGCATGTACCACCTCTTGGACTTCATGGGGGTGCGGTAGAGGTGGACCAACATGTCACTCTTGTCAATGCCCCCCATGTTGGCATTGTAAGTCCGGATGACAGCTGGACAGCTAACATGCTCCTTTGTCTTTGTCTCGCTGCAGTACCTGAGGCAAGGCAAGGCAAGTTTATTTGTATAGCACATTTCATACAACAGGGCAATTCAAAGTGCTTTACATACATTATAAAAATACAGTAAGAGGAGCATAGTAAGAAGATAAAAGTGACAGTACCTGAGGACTGAGGACATAGGCTCCACCCCCATGTCTGTTGACAACAAAGTGACCGTTTTGTTGTCCTTCCACCTGACGGCCAGGATCCCATCATCGCTCATGGTGTAGTCACATTCACCACGAGGGACAGCCTTTTTCTCCATTTCCTTGACAGATTTGATTGGAGGCTTTCCAATTCTATTGTCCCTGGCTGTCCCTGTGTATCTGCAATTTTGGTCTCTGAGGTATCGCACCAGCTCCAGGCTGGTGAAAAAGTTATCGGCAAAGATGGCTGTGGTGGTGGGAAAGGTCATGGTACTCGCCAGGACAGAGACGGTCTGGCTGGTGACACCCATGGCTTGTTGTTGAGGTGTCATGGGCACACCGTGGGCCTCCAGCGTAGTCTGGCCCTGGTAGAGCACCATGTCATGTACAAAACCATCCTCAGAGGCCCTGGCAAATCATTTAAAACCCCACTTGTCTGGCTTGGACTTGATATACTGCCTCAGGTTTCCGGCTGTCTTTCCTTTGTAAGCAACCATCACCTCATCCACCGATTGTTTGGGTGTCTGCGGCTCACGCCTGAATGCAATGTTGAGGAAATCAAACAATGGCCGTATCTTGAAGAAGCGGTCGATGGTGCCAGGGAGCTCGCTGTTGTCATTGAAATGGACAACTCTTTTAAGCAGCCTGAACCTCTTGGATGACATCAGGTCGACAACTTGAGGGACCCTGGTCTCCATGGCCCAGTAATCTTCCACAGCTGAGAGCTCAGCAATCCCCATATAGATGAGGATGGCCAGAAAGGTCATTATTTCATCCTCATTGGTGGTGAAGGTGGTGTTGATATCCTTTTGAGAGGTGTACAGGTTGGTTTGGTATGTGATATGACTTCAGGGCTAAAGTACCTCGTGAAGTATTGAAAAGGGGTTTCAATGTGGTCCGGGGGGTTGTGCTGGTATTCAGGCAGGGCTGCGTTGTCCAGGTCAACTTTGTGCCAGGTGGTTGGCCTGGCTGCTGACTTCCTGGGTTTGGTGGGCCTCTTGGCTTGTGGTGCTGGCTGCACGTCATCATCGTCGTCATCGTCATCATTGTCCTGGAACACCTCCACTGCAGGCTGCATGCGCTTCCTTTTGGCTCTTCCAAGGCCTGTGTCACTTGGGCCTGGAAGGTCATGGTTGTGGGTGGGCAGAACAAAGTCAGGGTCTGCCACATCTGCCACATCTTCCTCCTCGTCCTCTTCATCGCTGATGGCAGGGTGGGCTGGCACAATAACCCTCCTCTTGCTATAAAACATCTTGGAAGAAATCCTCATGTGCTAAAAATTAAACAATAAAACATAAAACAACTGTTATAAGGTCATAAAACTGACAAAATAGATCAAATAGAATGTCATTCACTATTTATATGTAGACAACTACCAGACATCAAATACAAATAAGACTAAAGTGACACAAACATAACATATAACATATAACACAACCTACAAAGCTACACAATACAAAACTACAGCTGTACTAACTAAACCAACTGTCAAGTTATAGTGTTTTACAAACCTTTGGCAACATTATAACATAATAATAACAATAATAATAATACATCAGGTAAATATCACACAGTTCCACTTTCACTTTTTGACCCCTTCGAGTGAGTGCGTTTGTTTGCAAGTTTAACACACGGACATTCTATGCTAACGCTAGGTGCTACATGGATAGGGCGAATGACTAATAATAGTGCCTTCTTTTTTCATGCCGTAATTTCACTAATTTCACTATGTCCTCCGCAAACAACACACATGTCATCATTTAGCACAACTATTCAAACATAGAATGTGTGAGTTTTGTCAACTTACCATGGTTACTTTTGAAGTTTCACCGTTCTTTGTGAACCGAACGGAGACGAAATGGCTGCTTTTAAAAAAAAAAAAAAAGAGGAGGTTTCAAGATGTCTCAGGCCTCTGCTGATTGGTCAAATGCCATGATGACGCATATGCTGACAAAGAGCATGATTCGCTGATTGTCTGGGTGGAAACCATATGCTATTTGACCTCACTGTTACGCGAGTGGGACGCCATTTGTAGTGTGTGTGGAAGTTACCAAAAACGGTTATTTGCCTGATAAAGGGTGTCATATAAGTCAATTGTATAGAAACAACTCACCGAAATTGACTATTGCACAACTGATTTGGCTAAAAAAATCCACCAAGGGGGGGAAACCCCCCCCTCAACCCCCCCACTCTGTACCTTGCCATACCTTGGCCTTTGCTGAAATGACAACACTGGTCTCCTAGCCTATTGGAAATGTATTGCGTGTGTGTGTGTGTGTGTGAGAGTGAGAGCTTTTGTGAGCCCGCATGTATGATGTGGCTCTTTCTGGTACCCCAACAATTTTTGGTACCCCAACAATTTTCGGATGTCTGAAAACGACAGAAAACGCCCGGTTATCAGATGGATCTTAACATTTTCCTATAACAAAATCCGGTGGAGTGAGGTGCAGTGGCGGCTGGTGCTAAAATGTTTGGGTGGGGCACAGGTTATGGGGGCATGCTCCACGGGGAAGAATATCAACTTTAAAATCAGGATTTACAGTCAATTTTAGCATGAGAATAGCTCTACCCCCCTCTACAGACCTCTTCATCCACTCTACCCACCTCTACAGACCTCTCCATCCCCTCTACCCACCTGTACAGACCTCTCCATCCCCTCTACCCCCCTGTACAGACCTCTCCATCCCCTCTACCCCCTGTACAGACCTCTCCATCCCCTCTACCCCCCTGTACAGACCTCTTCATCCCCTCTACCCTCCTCTACAGACCTCTTCATCCCCTCTACCCTCCTCTACAGACCTCTTCATCCCCTCTACCCCCCTGTACAGACCTCTTCATCCCCTCTACCCCCCCTGTACAGACCTCTCCATCCCCTCTACCCTCCTCTACAGACCTCTTCATCCCCTCTACCCCCCTGTACAGACCTCTTCATCCCCTCTACCCCCCCTGTACAGACCTCTTCATCCCCTCTACCCCCCTGTACAGACCTCTTCATCCCCTCTACCCCCCTGTACAGACCTCTTCATCCCCTCTACCCCCCTGTACAGACCTCTTCATACCCTCTACCCCCCTGTAATTTTAATTTAATTTTAATTTAATTGTACAGACCTCTTCATCCCCTCTACCCCCCTGTACAGACCTCTTCATCTCCTCTACCCCCCTGTACAGACCTCTTCATCCCCTCTACCCCCCTGTACAGACCTCTTCATCCCCTCTACCCCCCTGTACAGACCTCTTCATCCCCTCTACCCCCCCTGTACAGACCTCTTCATCCCCTCTACCCCCCTGTACAGACCTCTTCATCCCCTCTACCCCCCTGTACAGACCTCTTCATCCCCTCTACCCCCCTGTACAGACCTCTTCATCCCCTCTACCCCCCTGTACAGACCTCTTCATACCCTCTACCCCCCTGTACAGACCTCTCCATCCCCTCTACCCCCCCTGTACAGACCTCTTCATCACCTCTACCCCCCTGTACAGACCTCTTCATCACCTCTACCCCCCCCTGTACAGACCTCTTCATCACCTCTACCCCCCCAGTTTTCTCTACAATTAGTACAATTTTCTCTCTACAGTTTCTACACGTCAACGTGTACCGAAACACTTGTTTCCAACGTGGTCCTACGTTTCTCCTACACCAAGACACATACAAAGAGCATAGAAACATACAAAGAGCATAGAAACATACAAAGAGCATAGAAGATACAATCAGAATACAGTCTGCCATTCCTTCTCCCAGCATCGATTTGGTTTTCCTATCATGACTGAAGGACAGATGATTCACTTACTTACACAAGTTTGACTTCGGTAATAGGTCCAGTTGCAATATCATCAAGTTGGGAACAAAAGATGCCTCCTTCTAATCCATTTGTTCAATTTGTTTACAAAGTCCGGTAGTGGTTTGCTGTGTGATTTGCTGTATAGTTCCATATTCCCCCTGCGTGTTGGTCGCACGGCAGCGGAGACGGCCGCTGATAATTAAGACCAGCAGTAGAATGTTGCCAATAGACATATTACACAAAACACAAAACGAACAAAACAAATAAAAACACGAAGCAAACATTACTAGCCGCCATAGCCATGGTGAAGCAGGTGAACGAACGTCTAAAGCTACGCCGGCCGTATGACATGACGTAAGCACGTACGATTCTTTGTGCATGTCCCAAAACCCCATAGACAAATGACCGAATGGCCTGAAGTTACCAAAATAGATTTTACATGCAAGTCTACGAGAACAGCCTAGTGCAATTTCGAGTAGAGTGAAAGTTGCCCTGAAAGGGGCGGGACTTGAAGCTGATTGGAACATACTCCACAGAACACTAGCTGATTGGACTATGATATACTCCACAGAACACTAGCTGATTGGACTATGATATTCAGAAGCAACACTGTCTAGAAGTCATAGAAAAAAAATCTCTCTCTTCTCCCTTTGGTGGGGCATTGTCCAATTGCCCCTAATGAACCAGCCTCCCCTGGTGAGGTGTGTTAAGAGTCACTTCTCTTCAATTGTGCAATCAACTCTCCCGACAACCTGCTCGGAAAATGGGCGTGGCCGGCAATCGTAAATGTGAAATGTGTTCAATAATTACGAGCAGAAATCATAGGGTTGCCAGATTGTTTGGTGAAATTAGCGGTTTTAGACTGTGGTTAGGGTGGAAAATGTCATTCCCATCTGGCAACCCTGCTCGCCAATCAAGAAGCGAGCTGACTTCTTCTTTTCGTTATTCGGCACTTTATTTGCCTTGTCGCACATGGTTGTCTCGTACAGGTCAGTCAGGGTACTACGTTAGATAATAATAATAATAATAATAATAATAATAATAACTTTATTTGTATAGCGCTTTTCCTGCAAACGTTGCGGCTCAAAGTGCTTTAATCATTATATAATCTTAATTTAATTATTTTGTAATTTAGTTTATTTTATTTATTTAGCACACAAGAGATTGTGCAAGGAGGGAACGAAGCCCAGAAGGCTTGTACATAGTTCCACTCCCGTCAATATTTATGTTTCAAATAAACATCAAGGAACACTTGTCAATAACAGAAAATAAACCACAAACAAAATCATAACCATAAAGGCAATATTAAAAGGATGGGTTCACGCGAGATTTCTGGCTTGGGGAACGAGACTAGAGAGTTTGGAGTCTGTCATAACGAAAATCTTTATGTCTGTGGGGTGCTGAAATGGGGAAATTCGCGCACACCACACACAATACGATCAAGGCTGTTCAATCCAAGATTTTGTTTCTTCATGTGTGGGGTCTGTCTCAGATAAGATTTCGGTTAAGATTTTGAAAATCCTTATGTGTGTACCCCGCTTAAGTCTCCGACTGGTTGGCCACCCCTGCTCTAGAGAGTCTGGAGTCTGTCGTAACGAAAATATTTATGTCTGTGGGGTGCTGAAATGGGGAAATCGGTGCACACCACACACAATACGATCAAGGCTGTTCAATCCAAGATTTTGTTTCTTCATGTGTGGGGTCTGTCTCAGATAAGATTTCGGTTAAGATTTTGAAAATCCTTATGTGTGTACCCCGCTTTATCGGATGGCTCTAAAGATTATCCTATAAGATTATCCTGTGGTGTGAGGTGTATTAAGAGTCAATCTCTCCCGACAATCTGCTCGGAAAATGGTCGTGGCCGACAATCGTAAATGTCAAATGTGTTCAATACTTACGACCAAAAATCCTTATGTGTAGGGGCAACTCCCGACTCCCGACAACTCCCGACTAGGGTTGCCAGATGGCCTCGTTTTTTTTTGGTAGAATAAGCGGTTTTAGACTGTGGTTAGGGTCGAAAGTGTCAATCCCATCTGGCAACCCTGCTCGCGAGTCCGATTGTCCGATTGTGTGGAATGGAATGTAGCCAATCAAGAAGCGAGCTGACTTCTTCTTTTCGTTCTTTGGCACATGATCTGTCGTAACGATCATCTTTATGGTCACACACTGCTGTGGGACGGCATCCCATTCCTCAACTAGGATTTGCCGCAAGTCAGCCAACATGGTTGCGTTGGTCACTCTGGCACGTACAGCGTGAGTCGTAACCTTGCCGGAGAAACCGGAGCTACTGTGCGTGTGCGAGTGTTTGTCGCCTCGCATCGTGAGTCGTAACCTTGCCGGAGATCGGATTTTACAGCGTTCCTTCGGGAGGAGCAGCCTCCACCAGAGCTCGGAGACCCAGAGAGGACGCGACATTACAGCATTACAGAAGTCACGACTTCCCCCTCTTTAAGCTAAGTACCTCTCTTTGGCTTTCAGGACTGCTTGGTGCGCAATTTATATATATAGATATCCGATCATTAATGTAAGGCTTGTGGTTGACTATTTGAGTGTTTGGTCTTCTCAAGGAATGCCTGCTACATCTACCCTGCTAGCTGAGGCCTGCTACATCTACTCTGCTCTGCTAGCTGAAGCCTGCTATATCTACTCTGCTCTGCTAGCTGAAGCCTGCTACATCTACATCTACAATGTTGTTTTTTACTCTTGTCGTGTTCAGTTTGTTAACTGGATGGGATTCTACTATTAATGACAAATGTCGGGCCTACAACTTGGAAGACTTGTTCTCACAGTTGGTCATTCCGTGCAGTGAAACCCTTGTTTTTGGTGTACTCTCCCAGTCCCCACTCCACTGTGTCCCGAACTCTCTCAGCTACGCAGTCTTTGCAAACTGGCGGCAGCTTGTCAGTCTCACTGCTCTAAAAGACTGCTTCACAATCTCATCTGCGGACACTCTCCTGGACGTCACTGCCTCCAAGGACTCTCAGTCTCGACTGAACCCTCCATTCATGGTGAGAAAGAGACTTCTTGTTCTTTTGTTGCTTTTGATGTCAGGAAATGTTCAGCCAAATCCTGGCCCCATGTCTGTTAACCCTACCATTTGTAACACACCAGATGATTTTAAGAATATGCACGGGTTACGTTTCATTCACATTAATGCACGCAGTCTCTTACCTAAAATGGATATGATACGTATATGGGCAGAATCGACTGGTGCTCACATTATTGTTGTCTCTGAGACCTGGCTCTCAAAGTCCATATCAGATAGGGATGTTGCTCTAGATGGGTTTAATCTCTACCACTCTGATCGTCCCCGGAGAGGCGGGGGCGTGGCTATCTATGTTAGATCATTTCTCGCTGCTCATGTCCTGCTTTCTACATCTGCTACTAAGCAATTTGAATTGTTAGCCTTGAATGTAGATCTGTCTGGAGGTCAACATCTAACCGTTGTTGGCTGCTATAGACCCAGGGGAGGCTGGTTCATTAGGGGCAATTGGACAATGCCCCACCAAAGGGAGAAGAGAGAGATTTTTTTTCTATGACTTCTAGACAGTGTTGCTTCTGAATATCATAGTCCAATCAGCTAGTGTTCTGTGGAGTATATCATAGTCCAATCAGCTAGTGTTCTGTGGAGTATGTTCCAATCAGCTTCAAGTCCCGCCCCTTTCAGTGCAACTTTCACTCTACTCGAAATGGCACTAGGCTGTTCTCGTAGACTTGCATGTAAAATCTATTTTGGTAACTTCAGGCCATTCGGTCATTTGTCTATGGGGTTTTGGGACATGCACAAAGAATCGTACGTGCTTACGTCATGTCATACGGCCGGCGTAGCTTTAGACGAGCTAGCCAATTAACCTACATTTCAGATCACGTTCGTTCACCTGCTTCACCATGGCTATGGCGGCTAGTAATGTTCTGAACAACTCGGTTGAATCTTTAAAAGAAACACCGTTCAGCCGTCGTAGCAACCAGGAGAAATTAACAGTAAAGGAATTAGGACCACCCAGACCAAATTTAATTATAAAGCAAGTTTATACAAAGGCAGGGAAAATTGGAAAATCGTATAACCGAGGATTTACGAGGGGTTGTCAGCAAACCACTACCGGACTTTGTAAACAAATTGAACAAATGGATTAGAAGGAGGCATCTTTTGTTCCCAACTTGATGATATTGCAACTGGACCTATTACCGAAGTCAGACTTGTGTAAGTAAGTGAATCATCTGTCCTTCAGTCATGATAGGAAAACCAAATCGATGCTGGGAGAAGGAATGGCAGACTGTATTCTGATTGTATCTTCTATGCTCTTTGTATGTTTCTATGCTCTTTGTATGTTTCTATGCTCTTTGTATGTTTCTATGCTCTTTGTATGTGTCTTGGTGTAGGAGAAACGTAGGACCACGTTGGAAACAAGTGTTTCGGTACACGTTGACGTGTAGAAACTGTAGAGAGAAAATTGTAGAAATTGTAGAGAAAACTGGGGGGGGTAGAGGTGATGAAGAGGTCTGTACAGGGGGGGTAGAGGGGATGAAGAGGTCTGTACAGGAGGGTAGAGGGGATGAAGAGGTCTGTACAGGGGGGTAGAGGGGATGAAGAGGTCTGTACAGGGGGGTAGAGGTGATGAAGAGGTCTGTACAGGGGGGTAGAGGTGATGAAGAGGTCTGTACAGGGGGGTAGAGGGGATGAAGAGGTCTGTACAGGGGGGTAGAGGGGATGAAGAGGTATGTACAGGGGGGTAGAGGGGATGAAGAGGTCTGTACAGGGGGGTAGAGGGGATGAAGAGGTCTGTAGAGGAGGGTAGAGGGGATGGAGAGGTCTGTAGAGGTGGGTAGAGGGGATGAAGAGGTCTGTACAGGGGGGTAGAGGGGATGAAGAGGTATGTACAGGGGGGTAGAGGGGATGAAGAGGTCTGTAGAGGTGGGTAGAGGGGATGGAGAGGTCTGTACAGGGGGGGTAGAGGAGATGAAGAGGTCTGTACAGGGGGGTAGAGGGGATGAAGAGGTCTGTAGAGGAGGGTAGAGGGGATGGAGAGGTCTGTACAGGGGGGTAGAGGGGATGAAGAGGTCTGTACAGGGGGTAGAGGGGATGGAGAGGTCTGTAGAGGTGGGTAGCGGGGATGGAGAGGTCTGTAGAGGTGGGTAGAGGGGATGAAGAGGTCTGTAGAGGTGGGTAGAGGGGATGAAGAGGTCTGTACAGGGGGGTAGAGGGGATGAAGAGGTCTGTACAGGGGGGTAGAGGGGATGGCGAGGTCTGTACAGGGGGGTAGAGCTATTCTCATGCTAAAATCGACTGTAAATCCAGATTTTAAAGTTGATATTCTTCCCCGTGGAGCATGCCCCCATAACCTGTGCCCCACCCAAAAAATTTTGCACCAGCCGCCACTGTATAGACCCCCATCAGCCTCCCCTGATACATTGCCCTCCTTAATGCAGCTCCTGTCTCAGCTTCATTTTAATGAAATCGTCCTCATAGGGGACCTGGGGCCTCATTCATAGAACGTGCTTAGATCAAATGTTGATCTTACCCGTGTCGTACGTAGAAAACCACGTCAACGTAGTGATTTATAACATTTCAACGTGAGTCAACTTGATCGTGGAAACGATCGTAGCTCGACGTCGAGTATTCAACTTGCTTACGCACATTACCTACTGGTTATGCAGAGTTATTACAGGCATGTGAGCCGCACTGCCTACTGTAATTCATGCAAGTGGCTCGTAATAAAATTAACGATGTTGTTATCAGCCGAGAAAATGAGTTTAATTCAAGATTTAAAAGGATCTGATGTTTATGATTGTATTTCAGTCTTCCTTTATATTCCTCCAGAGCTGTCTATCTCCCCTTCAACATGCCTAGTGCGTTCCACAACGGACCTTGCCCGGCCACGCGCTAAATTATACTGGAGTTTCTCCGGTGTCTGGGAGTGAGCAGCCATATAAGAATAAGACCACCTGATAAGAATAAGACCATTATATTATTACAGTATAAGCAGCACTCGAGTTGAGGGGGGATGGCATCCACCCTGAAATAAAAACAGTCAAAATAACCCCCTCTTTCCATACGTTATGTAATTTATCAATGAACGTGGTATTACTGCTATTTCAAGGTGCGAGGGGGCACGCACACATGCAATGACAGTCAGTTACTGACACTGAAGTCACTGGCGAGGGGATGCTAAAATTGTCCTCTTATGATAAAATCCACCACCTCCCCTGATTTTCTTTTACAACTTGAGTACTGGGTATAAGCATGTGCCTGGTTAGTTGTCATGATCAAACGTTACAAACGCAACTTACAGAGAAGCCACCCTTCTCTGCCCTCTCCCGCTTCGAGACAAACGCCTACCCTATATTATAGCACTTGTCGAACGCCTACCCTATATTATAGCACTTGTCTTAATTCAGCCGCTATAATTCAGCCTCTATCACAGGGCGTTAATACAAACCTCATTCACCTGCGTTCATTTTTACCTGCGTTGGTATTTATAGAAGGAAGCACGTACGCAACTTTAAACCATCTCAGCCCGTTTTATAAATAATGCCTACGTCCGTTTAGAAAACTGTGCTTACGTGAAAGTCAAAGATGACGTTCAAGTACTTTTTTATGAATGAGGCCCCTGAACTGGAACTGGCTCTCCATAGCTTCAGATGACTTTAAAGCCCATTGCTTGTCTTTTGATTTCACCCAAATCATTGAAGGCCCCACACGGCTAAATCCCAAACGTCCAGACAAATCGACGCTTCTGGACTTATTTATCACTAATAGGCCGCATAAATTCACTGCAGTTAGTGTTTTTGCAAATGACCTCAGTGATCATTGTGTAATTGGAGCTATCAGGGATAGCAAAATCCCTCGTTCTAAGCCCTGTGTCATTCAGAAGAGAGATCAAAATAACTTCATAGAGCAAGCTTTCCTCCATGACCTGCAGCAGGTTCGTTGGGACCGTATTTTCCTGATTGGTGATGTTGACCTCGCCTGGGAATATTTTCACGATAGTTTTAGCTGTCTTATTAACAAGCATGCTCCTTTTCGGTGCTTCAGGGTTAAAGGTCGAAACACCCCCTGGTTCTCTAGCGAGCTGTCATCCCTCCTTCACAAAAGAAACCGACTCTGGGCCGCTGCCAGGCAGTCCGACTCTGAAGCTGATTGGCTTTCTTTTCGGCAGGTGAGAAATAACTTCACTGCTTCTGTCAAAACAGCAAAAAGTGATTTCTATCTTTCACGTTCCACAGATAATCTGAATGACCCCAGAAAGTTTTGGAACACAGTTAAGTCCCTCTCTGCCAACTCCGGTCCTGCTGAGCTACCTTCCCAAATTATCGACAACTCAGTACCAGTGTTCGATAAATCGGAGATGCTTAACTGTTTCAACAAACACTTTATAGCCTCCGGTTTACTGTTTGATTCCTTATCAGGAGCCAACTCCCCACCTTCCGGTCTCCCTCCTCCTCCTTTGGCGAAAACCTCTGGTAGTCTCCCTGGGCACCACTCTTTCTCGTTCTCCCCCTTCTCTGTCAGTGATGTCTGGAAAGCCTTAAGAGAGTTAGACCCTAGGAAATCGGCAGGTCCTGACAATCTTCCTCCTCTCTTTCTGCGCCTTGCTGCAGATTTAATTACAGAACCTGTATCACACATTTTCAATTTATCTATTTCTAACAATGTGATGCCAGAGGTCTGGAAAACCGCTTTTGTGCTCCCACTTCTGAAGGGGGGTGACCCAAAATGTTTGAACAACTACAGACCAATTTCAAAGCTTTCTGTCCTAGCCAAGGTCCTTGAGCGACTAATTAACGATCAGATCAAGGACTTCCTAGATTCACACAACATCCTATCGCCCCTTCAGTCTGGTTTTAGGAAACAGCACAGCACAGTGTCTGCTGCTGTCAAAGTGGTTAATGATATTACTGAGGCTTTGGATAAGAAGAATCACTGTGCTGCACTTTTTATCGACTTGTCTAAAGCCTTTGACACCGTCGATCATGCCATCTTATATTAGCGCCTCTCTGATATTGGGCTGTCCCCTCATGCTGTTGGCTGGTTCTCCAACTACCTGTCACAACGGAAACAGTCTGTGCAGTTTGGTGATCTCTCATCCAACTTGCTCACTGTTTCCAATGGGGTGCCACAGGGTTCGGTCTTGGGGCCAACTCTCTTCACCATTTATATAAATGAAATAGGTTTAATCTCTAATGCTGCTGTTCATTTGTATGCGGATGACACAATCTTGTATTGCTTTGCATCCTCTATCAACCGTGCTTTCGAGGCTTTGCAGACTGCTTTTGATGCCCTTTAGTCCAAGCTGTTTCAGCTCAGACTGGTGTTGAATACAGGGAAGACCAAAGTCATGCATTTTTCCAATAACAAGCCAAGTGCTCTTCCTGACATTGTTTCATGTCAGGGTTCACCTATTGAGCTTGTACCAAACTACAAATACCTTGGCATTCAACTGGACGACAGCCTCTCTTTTCAATTGCATATAGACAACCTTCTAAAGAAACAAAAATTGAAGCTAAGCTTTTTCTTTAGAAACAAGTATTGTTTCTCAGCTGCTGCAAGAAAACGTCTGGTTGCTGCCACCTTTCTGCCTCTCTTGGACTACAGTGATGTCTTGTACATGAATGCCTCTGCTACCTCTCTTCAACATCTGGATGCAGTTTACCATGGCGTGTTAAGATTCATTACAGGCTGTAAACCCCTTATACATCACTGTGTGCTATACTCTCTGGTTAACTGGTCATCTCTCTCTATCCGCCGAACCCTTCACTGGTATATCTTCATTTACAAATCCATCCTTGGTCTGCTCCCTTCCTACCTTTCTAACCACCTGTCACGCAAGCAATCCGTCTACGGCCTTCGCACACAGGACATCATCACATACTCCATCCCCTTGGTCCGGACCATGAAAGGCAAAAGGGCGTTCTCATTTGCAGCCCCTTCCTCTTGGAATTCATTACAGCAGAGTCTGAAACTGTCTCAGCTGATCCCTCTCTCCAGTTTTAAGCTCTTGCTGAGAGGCATACAGTGATTGAGATTGAGATTGAGATAACGTTTATTGCCACTATGCATTACACATATAGGAATTTGCTTCGTCACCACAGCAAGTGCGTTTATACTTTTTTTCACATGTCAAAAAACAGGACAACACAACAACAACAACACAGGACAGACAACAGTGCATTGGATAGTGCGGTATAAAGTAAAGTGCAGTGCAGAGTTTTTACAGTGAGTCCAGTTCAGTCCTGGGCAGACTTGGGGGCGGGGGGGAGGGGGAAGCCAGAGTCATTTATCAGCCTGGCGGCTGAGGGGTAGAAGCTGAGCCTGTGGCGGGCCTTCAGTGCCTTAGGCAGCCGCAACCTTCTTCCAGAGGGAAGCAGGGTGAGGAGGCCGTGGCCGGGGTGGAAGGGATCTGCCACGATCTTCCTTGCCCTCCTCAGAGCCCTGGTGTCATGCAGGGAGTTGAGGGAGGGCAAGGGACAGCCGATCACCCTCTCTGCTGAACGTAGCACCCGCTGCAACTTGGCCTTGTCCTTGGTCGTTGCAGCAGGGAACCAGGTGATGATGGAGTGGGTGAGGATGGACTCTATGATGGCCGTGTAGAACTGGACCATCATGGACCTCGGCAGCCTGAGTTTCCTCAGCTGCCGGAGGAAGAACATCCTCTTCTGGGCCTTCTTTGTGAGGGCCTCGGTGTTCTGCTCCCACTTTAGGTCCCGGGAGATGGTCATGCCTAGAAAGCAGCATGACTCCACGGAGGCCACCGGGGTACCTCCCAGCGTGATGGGAGGGGGCAGGGCTGCTTTCCTTCGGAAGTCCACCACCATCTCCACTGTTTTTAGAGCATTTAGCTCCAGATTGTTTAAACTTGTTTAAAGTGCGAGTCCATGATTTGTTCTTGCTATTAAGTTGACCCTCCCTTTTGCCCATTACTGACCCCTCCCTGTCCCTAGATCTTTAGCTGTCTAGTTTTAGGTTTTTGTAGTTTTAGCTTAGTTTTAGATTATCTTAGACTGTTTTAGACTAGTTTTTGTTTTAGACTGTGTAGTTTTAGTTTAGTTTTAGTCTATACTGACGGAAAGTTTAGTTTATCTTAGACTATTTTAGACTAGTTTTAGTTTTAGACAATGTAGTTTTTAGTTTAGTTTTTAGACTATGTAGGCCAGGTTTTTGTATTGTATTTGTTTGTGGTGGATGTTGTATGCCTGAACAGGTCACACTTGAAAATGAGCCCTTGGGGCTCAATGTGTTTCTTACCTGTATAAACAAAGGTTACATTAAAAAATATAAAAATAATAATAATATGTCTGTGGGGTGCTGAAATGGGAAAATCGGCGCACACCACACACAATACGATCAAGGCTGTTTAATCCAAGATTTTTTATCTTCATGTGTGGGGTCTGTCTCAGATAAAAAATCGGTTAAGATTTTGAAAATCCTTATGTGTGTAGGCCTACCTGGCTTAAGGTAGATAGCGCCTTTGTTAGCATCAGTTATCAAACCACTGAAACTGTGCTCACCACAATTATGACACCCCTCTACAAAACTAATGAGATGGTGGGAGGAAGACATAGGTTGTCAAAGATAAAACAATGAATAAATAAATTTTTTGCAGACCTACTAAACATGCAACATACTGTAATACTGGGACGAGGCGGCGTACAGGGATGAGGTAGAGCAACTGAGCAAGCTGTGCAAGGTTAACAACCTGCTGCTAAACAAGTCAAAGACCCAGGAATTCATTGTAGACTTCAGGAGGAAAAAGTCCGAGATCCAGCCCCTGCTCATCGACGGAGAGAGCGTGGAGAGAGTCTCAACCCTCCGATTCCTGGGACACAACATGCGGGATGACCTGGCCTGGAAGGACAACACAAAAGACACCATCAAGAGGGCACAACAGCGGCTATACACCCTGAGATGCCTCAGGAAAGAACACAACAAGCAGGAGATACTGGTGGCCTTCTACCACGGCGCAGTGGAGAGCATCCTCACCTTCGGCATCTCCAACTGGTTCCACAGCTGCACAACAGCGGAGAGAAACGCGCTACAGAGAGTCGTGAGAACAGCACAGAAGATCACCGGCGCCCCCCTCCCCTCTCTGGAGGAGCTGTACAACACACGCTGTCTCAGGAGGGCCTCCAAGATCTCCAGGGACCCGACCCACCCTGGGCACGTACACTTTGTCAAGCTGCCCTCGAACAGGAGGTACAGGACCCCGGCCGCTAAGACAAACAGACTGAAGGACTGCTTCTACCACAGGGCCGTCAAGGCCCTGAACACAGAAAAGGCCTAAGTTCTGGGCCCAGGACAGTCCGGACGGATTGTATGGCAGCTAGTGCTGAGGCACAAACATGTACATTTTCAAGCCTGCAAACTGTGACACTTTAAAATAATGTGAACAAATACTCTTGTGCAATATGACAACCCTAGTTGACTATCTGTGCAGTATAGTACAGTGGATTGTGTACATAGCCTTTATTGATGTAAACCAGCTCCTTACCTTCTTGTGATTTTATGCTTTTATGCTTTTTCTAAAATGTTTTTTTTTCCCCTTTCCTAACACCAGGGGAGCCACCCCTCCTAAATTTCGTTGTTTGGTACCTGTACTGTAGCAATGACAAATAAAGTCCATTCCATTCCATTCCATTCCATTCCACAATATCATGCACCATTTTAGTGTGTTTGTGTGTACCAGCTAGCCAAACAAGTGTTAGCTTGTTAGCTAGCTAGCTTTGTTAGAGATATAATAGATTATATAAAAAGTAAATGCTTTTGTAATGAATGGTAATGTTGTGTGGAATCAACAATAAAAATTAATTCATTGAAATGTAGATTTGCTGTAGAATAATACTGTGGATTGAAATGATTTCACTAGCCTACTTTTTACAGTACAAGTACAGTACACTGAGAGTCTATGGAAAACCTACACTAGAGAAGTGTCCACACCTCTGACCTGAAATTTGTGTTACAGAATGACGAGGTGAGAGGTTCTGAGAGATGACACCTTGATGTGCATCACCAGCACTTCAGGTATTTGTCATTGTCATTGTATAAGCAACTCTATTTTATAAACATAGTAGTATTTCGTAAAAGTGGTGTGTTGGTAACAGTGGGCAATCATTTTAAATGTACTGTCTTCTTTTTTTATTACAGCTTTGATGCCCAGATGGGATGGGAAGGGACTACACCTAAGTCCCACTAGATGGTTTATGGACTATAATGATGAATGCATACACACAGACACAACATTATTATTTTTTACCATTCTATTATTGTGTTGCTCAATTGTATCTTGCCAACATGTTTCCATTGCCATGAATTTTACTCTCTTGTACTTGTAATGGGATGTAATAAACTTTTGGCACACATGGCAATAAAACATCATGAATCTTGAATTATTATTATTATTATTATTATTATTATTATTATTATTTAACAATTTAAACATGTCAGACCTGCAATTTAGTTTCCTGAGGGTTAGCTGACAACCCCACTGACAGATGACAGGTAGATAATGACAGGTAGTGTAATGGGGGAGTGGTTGTCTTGAGGGAGTGATTAGGGTGGAGTTAACCAGCTATTGTTCCTACCCATTACCTCTGTGAAAAAACTCTGTGAAGACTTGGTTTTCTCAAAATGGTCATTTGGAGGGTATCAACATTCAAATACCCATGACTTATTCAACTTCTTTCAGATTTCAATGTATGACACATCATTTTAAAGCTTTTTTTTTTGCCCTACTTGCCGACTTTTAACCATGCCCTGTCACATATGATAAAAACCACCACCTCCCCTGATTTTCTTTTACAACTTGAGTACTGAGTATAAGCATTTGCCTGGTTAGTTGTCATGATCAAACATTACAAATGCAACTTACCGAGAAGCCACCCTTCTCTGCCCTCTCCCGCTTCCAGACGAACGCCTACCCTATATTATAGCACTTGGCTTAATTCAGCCGCTATATTGAACCGCTATCACAGGGCATTAATACAAACCTCATTCCCCTGCGTTCATTTTACCTGCGTTGGTATTTATAGAAGGAAGCACGTACGCAATTTTAAACAAGCGCAGGTAGGTAGAGAACCTCAGGTAGGTAGAGAACCTCAGGTAGGTAGAGAACCTCAGATAGAGGACCTCAGGTAGGTAGAGAACCTCAGGTAGGTAGAGAACCTCAGGTAGGTAGAGTTCCAGAGGGTGGGGGGGGCTGCAGGGAGAGAGTTCCAGAGTGGGGGCCGCAGGGAGAGAGTTCTAGAGGGTGGGGGGGGCAGGGAGAGAGTTCCAGGGGGTGGGGGGGGCAGGGAGAGAGTTCCAGAGGGTGGGGGGGGCAGGGAGAGAGTTCCAGAGGGTGGGGGGGGCAGGGAGAGAGTTCCAGAGAGTGGGGGGGGGGGGGGGGGCAGGGAGAGAGTTCCAGAGGGTGGGGGCTGCCACACTAAAACCTCTGTCCCCGAAGGATGGCAGGTTGGTGCAGGTGTTAGGGTTAGCTGATTGGAGGGTTTTAGCTTTCAACCAATGATGTGAGCTTTTGTCTCTTCTTGTGGTGGCTGATTGAGAGTACACCTGAATTGAACTGTGTGGTCTTATCCACGCCCCCCAATATGGGGGAAGAATCGGGTCTATGTTTAATATAACAGATATATAGAGCTTACCTTTATCAATAATGTTCATCAATATCGCAAACGATTCATAAGATTCCATTCTAAACGACCATATCGTTTTTTTCCTCGGCCGGTAAACATGGTGCGATTCACAAGCAGGTTTTTACAGCCACGTCACATACCAACAACTAGCATGCTAGGTTTCAACGCCCGAATTTCCATATCATTGGTCCTCGAAAGTCATTTTCCCCGCCTCTGCTCAATTCTATTGGCTCTGACGCTTCAAATGAGTGGTCAATCATGACATTTGACCAATGGGTTCGGGAGTAAATGCCCTGCGTAACCCGCACGCCACGAAGCATGTGTGAAAAGGAGGCGGTTGCGCAAGAGGAGCACGCAGGAGACCGTGCAGGAGACCCCTGCTGGATGCAAACAGAGTCTAAACAGTTTGATTTGGATGGAATGTATACTTATAGTGATATGTCAATGAAATATAATACATTTTACAGTCTTGATACATGAGAAAGTCTGATACACTGATGGTGCCAAAATGTCTCCAAATGGCACAATTTGATTGTCCGCCTAAACATACCTGTACTAAAACAGGTACAAAGTTGCATTGGCTCACATTACTAGCATCTAATTTGGCACAAGTACTCATCAGACCCTGGAGTACTGATTCCTAGATGATTTGGGCTATAAGCTCAGGTTTCCAAGCTGATATTCACTCTAAAAGCTGTTGTTTTTTTAGGCGGAGAGTGAATTTGAGATTTTTCACAATGTTCTAGCTCTATTTACTCTGACACAGTAACCTATATTTTGATTCACTCACTTGATTCATTTATTTTACTTTTGGGAAACCTGGAATATGGATACCATCCCTCACGCAGACACAGAACAGTTATCCATGCAACTATATACTGGTGTGTGTGTGTGTGTGTTTGTGTATGTGCGTGTGCGTGTGTGTAGGTGTGTGTGTGTGTGTATGTGTGTGCGTGCGTGCGTGTGTGTGTGTGCTGTGCGTGTGTGTGTGTGTATGTGCGTGTGTGCGTGTTAAAATCAGTTACAGTCAGCGCCACGGCCTGAGCCACCACAGGATCACAGCCAGCTACACGTATGCTAGCTCTGATATGAGAGCCTTTCCAAACCTTTTCACAGCCAGAAACACAGAACGTGTTTAACCTTCGCTAGGTCCTCCTGGCCTGTGTCATCATGAACCAACAGCCAATAACGGATATCTGGGACAACTAGATGCTGAGAGAAATAGATAATAGGTTAAAAACCAGACACACGTTTTGCCATGCGGCCACAGGCCAAAATCGATAGCGCTATGAAAACTGGCCAAGTGCACAGACAGACAGACAGACAGAAGAGAACGCTAGATAGTGAAGCTCTAGGCTGAAAAAGGCTGAACTGTCATCTCTAGATACGTACTGAACAGACTGTGAAGCCTGATAGCATCACACAGCCACATCCCACACAGGACCTGACTACCCTGCCCACAGGACCACCCATCTGCCTACACCACACATGTCAATTACAAGGCCCGCGGGCCAGACACGGCCCGTGACGACTTAACCCTGCCCGCCAATAAATTCTGACAGATATTTTAATGTGGGCCGTGCGCTGGTGTTTACATTTAAGCCTTTGACATTGAAACACAGGAGGCTCTACCATGCTCCACTCTCACGCTGTTATCAGAGAATTAATAACGGTCAAATGGCCACCATATAAACATTTAAATGAATCTACCTTTCCAAAAGTAGCTATAATGGCCAAAAAAGAAAAGTGGACAATGAATATCGACAATTTCAAGAAAGATGGGAAACAGAATAAAACAGAGGAAAACGGGAAACAGAGGCCAGTGTGTCTCGTATATCAAGAGTCATTGGACATTTTCAAAGAATATAACCTTTGGAGGCATTTGGAAACAAAGCATGAGCATTATGGAAATATGTGTCGCGGTCTGGTGAACTTGCAAACAACACGCTCACTCTAAGGGGTCAAAAAGTGAAAGTGATACTTATTGTGTCAACAATATCTAGTTTTCGTTATAACACCAACTTGAAGTTTTAAAGTACCCACTCGCTATAATAAACAACAGTTTAACGATCACTATATACTTTTTTGTGGATTGGATTCACTATTCTCGTTTGCCGGAGGCTACCGGTAAGGGAGACTTGACTTGTAAACATACTTTCGTTTTAGCTTGTGTTCAAAAGCAAGAACTGTGTGTTCATCTTGTTATGTGTAATTATGTGTTTTTAGCATGTCGATGTCTCAGCATATTGTGATGTTATTAAAATACAGTTTAGACCTTCGTAGCGATGTGTTTTGTTAGCCGCTAGCTGTTACCAGCGTTCGTAGCTGTGGCTGCGTTTAGAGTCACTTTTCTCCCATTCAGTGTTTGAGGTGTACCAACATTGTAAAAATATTCTCCGATTTCAGTGTATGACACATAATTTGAAAGCTTACAATCTGTAGTTTAAGCACTGTAAAAAACTGAAAAATGACTTTGCCTTCTGTTTGCACATTTCACCAGACCGCGTCACATAATATGGACATGGACCGTTTCGTTGATGCACGTCACTGTCCTGTGATGTTGTCCTCAGTGACAGAAAACTGATCATCCACCCCCCGGATGAATATGGTAAGGTGGGCAGGGTCCTGAGGATGA
>NC_137680.1:35059430-35094430 GCF_963989245.1 Nansenia antarctica
ACAGGAGTCCAGGTTATAGCAGCCTTAAGACGAGAAAGGAAAATAGTCAACTGTATCCAGGGCCTCATTTATAAACTGTATCCAGGGGCTCATTTATAAACTGTATCCAGGGCCTCATTTATAAACTGTATCCAGGGCCTCATTTATAAACTGTATCCAGGGCCTCATTTATAAACTGTATCCAGGGTCTCATTTATAAACTGTATCCAGGGGCTCATTTATAAACTGTATCCAGGGCCTCATTTATAAACTGTATCCAGGGGCTCATTTATTAACTGTATCCAGGGCCTCATTTATAAACTGTATCCTGGGGCCTCATTTATAAAAAAAAGTACTTGAACGTCATCTTTGACTTGCACGTAAGCACATTTTTCTAAACGGACGTAAGCATTATTTATAAAACGGGCTATGCTTGTTTAAAATTGCGTACATACTAAAGTCTATAAATACCAAATATACTTGAGAATGAGCTTTGTATTTATGCCATGTATTTACTTGATCATGACAACCAGTACTCAAGTTATAAAAGAAAATCAGGGGGATGGTGGATTTTATCATATGAGGACAATTGTTACATCCCCACAGCGTCAGTGACTTCAGTGTCAGTGACTTGGTAAAAATGTCATTGCATGTGTGTGTGCCCCCTCCCTCGCCCACAGTATTTTACTCAATATGCGCAAAACTAAATGTTGAAATAGCAGTAATACCACGTTCATTGATAAAATGACACAAGGGATGGAAAGGGGGGATGGCAGTTTTAGAAGGGGGATGATTTTGACAGTTTTTATTTCAGGATCCCCCCTCAACTTGAGTGCTGATGACAACTAACCAGCAAATGCTTATACTGTAATCATATAATGGTCTTATTCTTATCAGGTGACATTGAAAATATGGCTGCTCACTCCCAGACACCGGAGACACCGGAGAAAAATCCAGTATAATTTAGCGCATTAGGCATGTTGAAGGGGAGGTGGCGTTGCCTTGACAGCTCCGGAGGAATATAAAGGAAGACTGAAATACAATCATAAACATCAGTTCCCTTTAATGTTTTCTGCCTCCTACACAAAAAAACGGCAAAATAGCTTTATTCTAGCTTTTCCTGATGTGATTTTGAAAATGTAAGGATACTGGGTGGTAGAATAATAAGATCATGATAAGATCATATGGTCTTAATATGAGAAGATCATATGGTCTTAATAAGAGAAGATCATATGGTCTTAATAAGAGAAGATCATATGGTCTTAACAAGAGAAGAGAGAAGATCATATGGTTAATAAGAGAAGATCATATGGTCTTAACAAGAAAAGAGAGAAGATCATATGGTTAATAAGAGAAGATCATATGGTCTTAATAAGAGAAGATCATATGGTCTTAATAAGAGAAGATCATATGGTCTTAACAAGAGAAGATCATATGGTCTTAATAAGAGAAGATCATATGGTCTTAACAAGAGAAGATCATATGGTCTTAATAAGAGAAGATCATATGGTCTTAATAAGAGAAGATCATATGGTCTTAACAAGAGAAGATCTATACCTTCCCATGTCATCCTCTGCTCTGATTAGTCAATAGAGTCCATGGTGACAGCCTCTATGGTGACAGCCTCCATTGTTACAGTGACAGCCTCCATGGTGACAGCCTCCATGGCGACAGACTCCATGGTAACAGACTTCAGAGCTTTAAGCTTCAGAAGAAGAAGATTCACAATTTCACAAGTTATTGTTTAAAGGCTTGCAGGCATGTATCTTCGGTACAACTTCTACTATTTTTGGTACTACTTCAAAGGTTTTGAAGTGAGCAATACATTGAGTCAACTTGACTCAGTCAAGTTATGCATTCAATTGAAGCATATTTTGAACTTTCAATATTAAGGAACAAAAAATACTTTTTAATACCACCATACAAATGGTAAATGGACTGACTTATATAGCGCCTTATTCCAAATTTGCCTCTCATTCACACATTAACACACACATTCACACACCAATGGCAGCAAGCTACCAATGCAAGCCGCCGGCCCGTTCATTGGGAGCAATTTGGGGATTCAGTGTCTTGCCCAGCCAGGGTTCGAACCGCCGATCTGCTGAAATTGAGATCGTTAGACACCGGCTCTACCTCCTGAGCCACAGCCGCCCCCCCATATACAATTTTCGAAAATACTGTGACATATTTAAGCAGTATCACCCAGCCTTACTATCTGGGGCTATCTTACTATCTTGATTACCGTTGATAAAAACACTAGTCCAAAAGCACAGTGTGGGAGAACTTGGTGATGGTAAGCATAATACGAGTTAACTCAATTAGACACATTGCTAGTAACAATAAACAGACCGAACAGCGCAGCCACACTGTGTTGTTGGCCTGAGTAGCACAGTTGAAGCGAGGGAGTGACTGGAAATGCCACTGGTGCCTAAACATCTAAACATATCACACATGTACATTTAATAAGTAATCTAGCTAAGTAAGTAAGCTAGCTAACTATAATTGGAAATGAAGTAGTATCCAGTTCGTGGAATTATATTTAGTACTAGTGATATTGGGGCTCTGGGGCAGTGCTGCGGGCTCTCTCCCGCAGCGAACCAAAAGTACAAAGTGAGAAACTCGCTGTGATTGGTTAACTTGTTCCACGTGAAAACCTCTTGCGTCAGACATACGTAACCCTTTACGTGCCGGACCAGGCAATGTTCATGCTTCTGTTCACACCTAAGCCTTCCCTGTAAATTCCACAGAATCACATAAGGTCCCTGACCAGGGAAAATTCCTGAGCACATTTTCTTCGAGTAAATCTCGTTCACACATACCCCTTACCTTACCATACCTTACTGGGAAAACTCTTATGTGTGAATGGGGTTATACAGTCACACACACACACACACACACACACACACACACACATATACACACACACACACCAAACTCCAAACCTACCTCACTGGATCACATCGATAAACCGTTTTTTCAGTTTGATCCCTGCTTTCACCAACCCACGGCCCCGGCCCCCTCCATCTTGTGTTTCCTGCTTATGAAGATTGCCATCTTGGCCTGTCCCTGTAGAACATTCACAATGTCACATGGTGCTTTTTGTTGTAATGAGAAGCAGCAATAAAGACAGTCATGGTGAGCCTCTCTCCGACAGCGCCTGCAGCACGCCAGAGAGGTGTTAGACACACACACTCCTTAATCTCTGTCTGAGTACACAACCTTCCTCTGCAGCATCTGGGTTTAGTATAGAAGCAAAAGCATTCACCGCAATATCGCCGTACAATACCCTCCATTGTACGGCACCGTTGCCAATGGTGATCAATGTACAGAGCTGATTGCCAATGCTGGTCTCTCATCCCCCTCTATGCCCAGCTGGAGAGCCGCCCTGGGGTGTCAGCTCTGCCCTTCACCCCCTTCCAACCCCAACCCCCTCCAACGTCCTTGAAAAAAGCCATGGGCAGTGGTGTCGTGTACTGACGGGTGGGATGTTGGGGCATGATCCCCCTCAATGGATGGAAGGGAGTGCTGGTGTTTCAGACTCCTGGTGTTTCAGACTCCTGGTGTTTCAGGCTCCTGGTGTTTCAGGCTCCTGGTGTTACAGGCTCCTGGTGTTTCAGGCTGGTGTTTCAGGGTGGTGTTTCAGACACCTGGTGTTTCAGGCTGGTGTTTCAGACACCTGGTGTTTCAGGCTGGTGTTTCAGACACCTGGTGTTTCAGGCTGATGTTTCAGGCTCCTGGAGTTTCAGGCTCCTGGTGTTTCAGGCTCCTGGTGTTTCATGTTCCTGGTGTTTCAGGCTCCTGGTGTTTCAGGCTGGTGTTTCAGACACCTGGTGTTTCAGGCTCCTGGTGTTTCAGGCTCCTGGTGTTTCAGGCTCCTGGTGTTTCAGACTCCTGGTTGTTTTCCATTGCAGCTGACAGAGCTCGCCTGCAACTTCCCAGCAGTTGGCCTGACCATCCTTGGTTCTCAGTTGGCCTGACCAGCCTTGGCAATCTCAGCCCCAGATATTCAGCCACCCTTTGACACCACAGCCAGGTCCATTGTTGTGTCCAGTGGACTTGTTTCATTTTCAATGCTATGGCAAAATCTATTCTGTTTTTAAATCAATTATTTGCAAGGAGTGTTTGGACCAACTTGAATTAAGGAGCGTGGTGTCCATCTCGATGGATGGGCCCAATTTGGACTGGAAAACTTCTCCAGCAACAGCATGCACAACCAAATTTCGTTGTTTGGTACCTGTACTATATCAATGACAATAAAGACCATTCATTCATTCATTCATTCATTTAAAAAAAAAAAAAAGAACAGTATGGAGGTACTCAGCTTGTTGACGTGGGGAGCTATGGACTTCACACATACAGTTCTGTGTACTGCTATGTTCAGTCATTGATCTTATGTTGAATGTGAATACATTTACTTTGTAAGTAGTTCTGGGACTTATTTCTTCTTTCTTAGCAATTCCCCCATAATTTTTTTCCGGTAAGGCTGTGAAATAGGTCTTAAATTCAATTAAAACTGGTCTTAAAAGTCTGAAATGTTACTTGTTGAAACCTGCAGGAACCCTGAGCGAGGTCCAATTCCAGGCAGCGTGGTGAACAGTAATGTAAGCGACCTGTTCTCAAAGTAATTATGTGGGTGTTAAGGTCAGGGCTGTTGCTACTTACACGCCTATCATTGTTAGAGCACCATTAAATCTAGCGCTATCCATCTACCACCGCTAGTGCTAGGCTATCCATGTACTGTTAGTGCCAGCACTATCTTCCCCCCCATTTTCTTCGTTTTCATTCAAAACAAATGTTGCCATCTTTTGGGGTTGCACCAGTTTACACCCCTGAAATTACTTAAAATAAGCAAAATTATTAATTGATTAACAGAACAGGAACATTTCACTTGATTAAAGGTAAAAGACTACGGCAGTCAGAAAACATACCAGCATACTGTATTGCCTAGAATTTTTTTTTTTTTTTCAATGCTGTGTGATCTACCCACACTACCTTCGCGATCGACCGGTCGATCGCGATCGACGTAATGAGCACCCCTGCCCTAGACCTTACACCCTCCCCCCATTCTCCTCCCCCTAGACCTTACACCCTCCCCCCTTCTCCTCCCCCTCGACCTTACACCCTCCCCCCCTTCTCCTCCCCCTAGTGTAGACCTTACACCCTCCCCCCCTTCTCCTCCCCCTAGTGTAGACCTTACACCCTCCCCCCCTTCTCCTCCCCCTAGTGTAGACCTTACACCCTCCCCCCTTCTCCTCCCCCTCGACCTTACACCCTCCCCCCCTTCTCCTCCCCCTAGACCTTACACCCTCCCCCCCTTCTCCTCCCCCTAGACCTTACACCCTCCCCCCCTTCTCCTCCCCCTAGACCTTACACCCTCCCCCCCTTCTCCTCCCCCTAGACCTTACACCCTCCCCCCCTTCTCCTCCCCCTAGACCTTACACCCTCCCCCCTTCTCCTCCCCCTAGACCTTACACCCTCCCCCCCTTCTCCTCCCCCTAGACCTTACACCCTCCCCCCCTTCTCCTCCCCCTAGACCTTACACCCTCCCTCCTTCTCCTCCCCCTACACCCTCCCCCCCTTCTCCTCCCCCTAGACCTTACACCCTCCTCCCCTTCTCCTCCCCCTAGACCTTACACCCTCCCCCCCTTCTCCTCCCCCTAGACTTTACACCCTCCCCCCTTCTCCTCCCCCTAGTGTAGACCTTACACCCTCCCCCCCTTCTCCTCCCCCTAGTGTAGACCTTACACCCTCCCCCCCTTCTCCTCCCCCTAGCACACTACATCTGTCAACCTCTGCCTGGCTTTTCACTTTGGCTATTCATTGTTGTCGTGGTGGTTCAGTAGTGATTGTATACAGTTTATAATGCTCCTTATAATGTCACCATGGAGATGCCTTAACCATGGCGATAAAACCAGAGATGAAACTGGACATGCAGTTCCACAATATCCGTCTTTAGGGGCCTTCATTGATTGGCCAATATCCCTGGTGACTGTGAATGTGGACTGATTACACACTTTACCCATGTCCCACCACTGCTGGGGGGATTCAAAACAGGGATTTGAGACTTGCATGTCTCTAAAGGACAGAGAGAGAGAGAGAGGGATAGAGGAAGAGAGAGAGAGAGGAGGAGAGAGAGAGACTGATGGAGGGGGAGACGAGGTAAAGAGAAGTTCGAAGGGGAGGAAAACAGAGAAAGAGAGAGAAGGGGTGAGGGACAGAGAGAGAGAGAGAGAAGGGGAGAGGGACAGAGAGAGAGAGAGAAGGGGAATGGGAGAGAGAGAGAAGGGGAGAGGGACAGAGAGAGAGAGAGAAAAGAAAGGAAGGAGATGAAGAGTGAAGTGTTAGTAAAAGCTCTTCTTGCTATTTGCCTCTAGGCTTGTGGCAATGGAACACTGGAAGGTTTTAGGGAAATGTATGAATACCAATGACACACACACACACACACTCACACACACACACTCACACACACTCACACACACACACTCACACACACTCACGCCGCCTACAGTTTCCCCCTCCTCTTTCTCTGCTCCCTCCACTGCTCTGCATTCACTATTCTAAGAAATACAATACCACAGGGCAGGAACACACCTCACCATCAGGGAGGGACGGCCCACGATGACACACACACACACACACACACAGACACACACACACACACACACGGGAGAGACACCCCATGGTGCACACACATGCACGCACGCACACACGCACGCACGCACGCACACACACACACACACACACACACACACACACCACCTACAGTTTCCCCCTCCTCTTTCTCTGCTCCCTCCACTGCTCTGCATTCACTATTCTAAGAAATACAATTCCACAGGGCAGGAACACACCTCACCATCAGGGAGGGACGGCCCACGATGACACACACACACACACACAGACACACACACACACACACACGGGAGAGACACCCCATGGTGCACACACACGCACACACGCACGCACGCACGCACACACACACACACACATAGCATGGGCATCATGCCCACATTACAGATACCCTGAGCCACTTAGCTGCAGAGCCAAACCCATCTCTTTCTGGACCAGCAGCACACAGCCAGTTACAGGCAGCTGCACATTCACAGCATTGAGCTGAGGGGAGCTGGCATCCTCTCTTTATATACCCCTAGGCCTTACATAGTTAGGTCCATATATATTTGGACACAGACAGAATTTTGGTTATTTTAGCTGTTTACCAAAAACATCTTCAACTTACAGTTATATAATGAATATAGGCTTAAAGTGCAGACTCTCAGCTTTAAGGTAAGGGTATTCACATCCAAATTGAAGGAAGGGTTTAGGAATTATAGCTCTTTAATATGTAGCTCCCTCTTTTTCTCCCTCTTTTTCAAAAGTAATTGGACAATTGACTCAAAAGCTGTTTCATGGGCCAGTGTGGGCTATTCCTTCATTATTTATTTATCAATTAAGCAGGTAAAAGGTCTGAGTTGATTCCAAGTGTGGCATTTGCATTTGGAAGCTGTTGCTGTATACGCACAACATGCAGTCAACGGACCTCTCAATGCAAGTGTAACAGGCCATCCTTAGGCTGCAAAAACAACCCAAAAATCCATCAGAGAGATAGTGGGAACATTAATAGTGACCAAATTAACTGTTTGGTACATTCTGAGAAAAAAAGAACGCACTGGTGAGCTCGGCACCACAAAAAGATCTGGACGTCCATGGAAGACCAGAGTGGTGGATGATCACAGGATCCTTTACATGGTAAAGAAAAACCCCTTCACAACATCCAGCCAAGTGAAGAACAGTCTTCAGGAGGTAGGCATATCATTATCCAAGTGTACCATAAAGGGAAGACTTCACACGAACAAATACAGAGGGTATTCATTCACAAGCTATTCATAAGCCTCAAGAATAGAAAGGCCAAATTAGACTTTGCCAAAAAACATCTAAAAAAGCCAGCCCTGTTCTGGAACAGCATTCTTTGGACAGATGAAACTAAGATCAACCTGTATCAGAATGATGGGAAGAAAAAAGTATAAAGAAGGCTTGGAACGGCTCATGATCCAATGCATACCACATCATCTGTAAAAAAACGTGGAGGTAGTGCGATGACATGGACATGCATGGCTTCCAATGGCACTGGGTCACTAGTGTTTATTGATGATGTGACAGAAGACAGAAGCAGATGGATTTATTCTGAAATGTTTAGGGATATTCTGTCTGCTCAGATTCAGACAAATTCTGCAAAGTTGATTGAATGGCGTTTCACAATACAGATGGACAATGACCCAAAACCTACTGCGTAAGCAACCCAGGATTTTTTAAGGCAAAGAAGTGGAATATTCTGCAATGGCCGAGTCAATCACCTGATCTCAACCCATTCGAGCATGCATTTCACTTGCTGAAGACAAAACTAAAGGCAGAAAGACCCACAAACAAGCAACAACTGAAGACAGCTGCAGTAAAGGCCTGGCAAAGCATCACAAAGGAGGAAACCCAGCATTTGGTGATGTCCATGGGTTCCAGACTTCAGGCTGTCATTGCCTGCAAAGGATTCTCGACAAAGTATTAAAAATTAACATTTTATGTATGATTATGTTAATTTGTCCAATTACTTTTGAGCTCCTGAAAATAGGGGACTGTGTATAAAAATGGTTGCAATTCCTAAACGTTTCATACAATATTTTTGTTCAACCCCTTGAATTAAAGCTGAAAGTCTGCACTTCAATTACATCTTGATTGTTTCATGCCAAATCCATTGTGGTGGCAGACAGAGCCAAAATTATAGACATTGTGTCACTGTCCAAATATGAACGGACCTAACTGTACATACGGTATACCCCTAGTCCTTACTTACATATATACCCCTAGTCCTATTACTTACATACTGTATATACCCCTAGGCCTTACTTACATACCCCTAGGCCTTATATACCCCTAGTCCTTACTTACATATATACCCCTAGTCCTATTACTTACATATATACCCCTAGGCCTTACTTACATACCCCTAGGCCTTACTTACATATATACCCCTAGTCCTTACTTACATATATACCCCTAGTCCTATTAATGACATATATACCCCTAGGCCTTACATAGGCGACGTTCACACTGCAGGTCTTGATGCTCAATTCCGATTTTTTTACACAGATCCGATTTTTTTGTTTGGCAGTTCACATTACTTTTAAAATGTGACGTATATTTGACCTACATTTGACTCCCGTGTGAACATTCCACGGCCCTGAACAGACCCGCATGTGCAGGACAATAACAATGATGTCAGGATGTCAAATTGTTGTGCAGCGGAACCCGGCAAAGATATGAGCAAATGGTCAAAAGAAGAAGGATGAGGAAAAAGAGAGCCAAATGCTTGGATATGGCTTTTTGTAGAGCACTCGCTACTATACTTGCGTCTAGAGTGCAGGGTTACCGCCGAATGGGCTAATGGATTTAGCGGTTATAGACTGGTTAGGCTGTAAATGGTCAATCCCATCTGGCAACCCTGCTAGAGTGACGTAAAAGTCGCATTAAACGCGACTTGACAGTTCAGACGGGGACGCGTTGCTAAATATCAGATATGTGTCCAATATAATACTACCTCTGAACGTGACCCAGGTCGGATTTAAAAAAGTCAGATTTCATGTGACTTGCGCAGTTCACACTGTCATGGCAAGGCAAGGCAAGGCAAGGCACGTTTATTTGTATAGCACATTTCATACAACAGGGGCAATTCAAAGTGCTTTACATACATTATTTAAAATTACAGCAAGAGGAGCATAAGAAAATTAAAATTACAAATGCATAAATCGGATTTGGGTCACATTTCACTGCCGTGTGAACGAAGCCTAAAGTGGGGTACACACATAAGGATTTGTTCTGGTTTGGCCCGATTTTCGGGTGTCTGAAAACGACAGAAAACGCCAGATTATCAGATGGCTCTTAACATTTTCCCATAACAAAATCCTGTGGTGTGAGCTGTGTTAAGAGTCAATCAATTGTCAATTGTCAATTGTCTCTCCCGACAACCTGCTCGGAAAATGGGCGTGGGCGGCAATCGTAAATGTCAAATGTGTTCAATATTTACGACCAGAAATTATAGGGTTGCCAGATTGTTTGGTGGAATTAGCGGTTTTAGACTGTGGTTAGGGTGGAAAATGTCATTTACATCTGGCAACCCTGCTCGCGAGTCCAACTACACCTCGTTCCAAATTATTATGCAAATTATATTTTTCTCAGATTTTCCTAAATAATCGATGCAAATGACAATCAGTATAATTTTCAAGTCATCAACCGTTAGAGTACAATTCAAATTTTATTTAACAAACCTCCCAATGATAACAGTATTTTTTTTTAAAATGAAAAACTCAAAATGCACTGTTCCAAATTATTATGCACAACAGAGTTTCAAAACATTTTATAGGTTGTAAAGAACTCAAAATGGTAATTTGATGAATTTAGGGTTAGGAGGTCATATTAGGAGGTCATATTCACTGAAATCAAAAGCTATTTCAAACAAAAACATCTTAACAGGTCAAGTTACATGTTAACATAGGACCCCTTCTTTGATATCACCTTCACAATTATTGCATCCATTGAACTTGTGAGTTTTTGGACAGTTTCTGCTTGAATTTCTTTGCAGGATGCCAGAATAGCCTCCCAGAGCTGCTGTTTTGATGTGAACTGCCTCCCACCCTCATATATATTTTGCTTGAGGATGCTCCAAAGGTTCTCAATAGGGTTGAGGTCAGGGGAAAATGGAATGGAATGGAATGGAATGGAATGGAATGGACTTTATTTGTCATTGCTACAGTACAGGTACCAAACAACGAAATTTAGGAGGGGTGGCTCACCATGAGTTTCTCTCCTTTTATGCCTATAGCAGCCAATGACACAGAGGTATTCTTTGCAGCATGACAGTGGGCTCAGAAATACATGAAGACTAATTTCCAAACAGTCTTGTTTACTGATGAGTGCCGTGCAACCCTGGATGGTCCAGATGGATGGAGTAGTGGATGGTTGGTGGATGGCCACCATGTCCCAACAAGGCTGCGACGTCAGCAAGGAGGTGGCGGAGTCATGTTTTGGGCCGGAATCATGGGGAGAGAGCTGGTAGGCCCTTTTAAGGTCCCTGAAGGTGTGAAAATGACCTCGGCAAAGTATGTAGAGTTTCTGACTGACCACTTTCTTCCGTGGTACAAAAAGAAGAACCGTGCCTTCCGTAGCAAAATCATCTTCATGCATGACAATGCACCATGTCATGCTGCAAAGAATACCTCTGTGTCATTGGCTGCTATAGGCATAAAAGGAGAGAAACTCATGGTGTGGCCCCCATTTTCCCCTGACCTCAACCCTATTGAGAACCTTTGGAGCATCCTCAAGCAAAATATATATGAGGGTGGGAGGCAGTTCACATCAAAACAGCAGCTCTGGGAGGCTATTCTGGCATCCTGCAAAGAAATTCAAGCAGAAACTGTCCAAAAACTCACAAGTTCAATGGATGCAAGAATTGTGAAGGTGATATCAAAGAAGGGTCCTATGTTAACATGTAACTTGACCTGTTAAGATGTTTTTGTTTGAAATAGCTTTTGATTTCAGTAAATATGACCTCCTAATATGACCTCCTAACCCTAAATTCATCAAATTACCATTTTGAGTTCTTTACAACCTATAAAATGTTTTGAAACTCTATTGTGCATAATCATTTGGAACAGTGCATTTTGAGTTTTTTATTTTTTTAAAAAATACTGTTATCATTGGGAGGTTTGTTCAATAAAATTTGAATTATACTCTAATGGTTGATGACTTGAAAATTATACTGATTGTCATTTGCATCGACTATTTAGGAAAATCTGAGAAAAATATAATTTGCATAATAATTTGGAACGAGGTGTATAACGTAGCCAATCAAGAAGCGAGCTGACTTCTTCTTTTCGTTATTCTGCACTTTATTTGCCCTGTCGCACATGGTTGTCTCGTACAGGTCAGTCAGGGTACTACGTTAGATAATAATAATAATAATAATAATAATAATAATAATAATAATAACTTTATTTGTATAGCGCTTTTCCTGCAAACGTTGCGGCTCAAAGTGCTTTAATCATTATATAATCTTAATTTAATTATTTTGTAATTTAAAGGCAATATTAAAAGGATGGGTTCACACAAGATTTCTGGCTTGGGGAACGAGACTCTAGAGAGTCTGGAATCTGTCGTTCCCCAAGCCCATTTTCCGAGCAGGTTGTCGGGAGATCAAGGCTGTTCAATCCATGATTTTTTTATCTTCATGTGTGGGGTCTCTCTCAGATAAAAAATCTGTTAAGATTTTGAAAATCCTTATATGTGTAGCAGGCTTGAGTTAATACCAAAGTCTGGTGCAAATTTCACTTGAATAGGCTCATTGGAAATACATTTACTGGACAAAATGTTGATGTGTTCAATATTATTTCCCCCACTGTATATAGACCCTAGGCCTATTACTTACAATTTGTGCAAATGTAAACTCCCCTTTGATCATGTATTGTACCACACATGGAGGAAAGAGAGTCTACATGCAGGAGAGAGAGTGTACATGCAGGAGAGAGAGTAGAGAGAGAGTGTACATGGAGGAGAGAGAGTAGAGAGAGAGTGTATGTGGAGGAGAGAGAGTGTACATCATGGCTCTCAAGTCTCACGCATTGGGCGTGAGACACACGCGGCATGTGAGCGTGTGAACGGGTTGAAATGCGTGTGTCTCACGCCCAATGCGTGAGACTTGAGAGCCCTGGTACATGGAGGAGAGAGAGGGTACATGGAGGAGAGAGAGTTTACATGGAGGAGAGAGAGTGTACATGGAGGAAAGAGAGTGTACATGGAGGAGAGAGAGTTTACATGGAGGAGAGAGAGTAGAGAGAGAGTGAACATGGAGGAAAGAGAGTGTACATGGAGGAGAGAGAGTTTACATGGAGGAGAGAGAGTGTACATGGAGGAGAGAGAGTTTACATGGAGGAGAGAGAGTATACATGGAGGAGAGAGAGTTTACATGGAGGAAAGAGAGTGTACATGGAGGAAAGAGAGTGTACATGGAGGAGAGAGAGTTTACATGGAGGAGAGAGAGTAGAGAAAGAGTGAACATGGAGGAAAGAGAGTGTACATGGAGGAGAGAGAGTTTACATGGAGGAGAGAGAGTGTACATGGAGGAGAGAGAGTGTACATGGAGGAAAGAGAGTAGAGAGAGAGTGAACATGGAGGAGAGAGAGTGAACATGGAGGAGAGAGTAGAGAGAGAGTGTATGTGGAGGAGAGAGAGTAGAGAGAGAGTGTATGTGGAGGAGAGAGAGTAGAGAGAGAGTGTGGAGGAGAGAGAGTAGAGAGAGAGTGTATGTGGAGGAGAGAGAGTAGAGAGAGAGAGTGTATATGGAGGAGAGAGAGTAGAGAGAGAGTGAATGTGGAGGAGAGAGAGTAGAGAGAGAGTGTACATGGAGGAGAGAGAGTAGAGAGAGAGTGTATGTGGAGGAGAGAGAGTAGAGAGAGAGTGTATGTGGAGGAGAGAGAGTAGAGAGAGAGTGTATGTGGAGGAGAGAGAGTAGAGAGAGAGTGTACATGGAGGAGAGAGAGTAGAGAGAGAGTGTATGTGGAGGAGAAAGAGTAGAGAGAGAGTGTATGTGGATCTAAAGTAAAGTGAGCACAGTCGGGGAGCTTGGTGGCGTACCACATTAAGGCGTCAGCCACGTCATCGCAGGGTCCCTGGTTCCATTCTGGCTGTCGACATATCCGGCATGTCATCCCTCCACTCTCTCATCCATCCTTCCTGCTAGGGATGCACCCATACCGCTACTGGTACCTGATACCGTACTTATACTTGTACTCACAAAACTACCCTGATAGATCCACCCCGATACCACTTGAGGGCAACATAGCGTAACGTCACGTAGCAGGTAGGCAGAGGAGCAATGTCAGCAGTTTGGGAATATTCGAGCATAAAATATGATGACGAAAGTAGAGCACACTGCAAACTATGCTCTGCTAAATTGTCAAGAGGAGGGGGTGAAAAATAGCTCCTTTAACACAAGCAATTAAAAAAACATCTAAAGACCAAACACAACGCCGAGTTCAAGGAGTTTGCTAACGCTAGCAGTAGCAGCGGGAAATGGCAACAGCCAACTTTGCAGCAAACGTTGGAGAAGTGAGAGAAAATGTCCAGCGACAAGCCACGGGCAGTAAAAATAACAGTAGCAGCTCTTACCCACGTCATTGCTCTTGATAAATGGACTGACTTATATAGCGCCTTATTCCAAAGCACTTTACAATGGCCTCTCATTCACCCATTCATTCACACACCAATGGCAGCAAGCTACCATGCAAGGCGCCGGCATGCTCATTGGGAGCAATTTGGGATTCAGTGTCTTGCCCAAGGACACTTTGACACGTGGCCAGCCAGGGTAAGGGTTATTAGACTCCGGTCTACCTCCTGCGCCACAGACGTTGTCAGTTGTAGATAATATGGGATCACGTGGTCTTCTCAGTACTGGAGCCCAAGTATAAGATTCCCATCTGTCACCACATCACAAGTATGAGATTCCCATCTGTCACCACATCACAAGTATGAGATTCCCATCTGTCACCACATCACAAGTATGAGATTCCCATCTGTCACCACATCACAAGTATGAGATTCCCATCTGTCACCACATCACAAGTATAAGATTCCCAGCCGTCACCACATCACAGTATTACCAAAGCTGCGTGACTTCTGCATGACAGGTTTGATGATATGCTTCTGACGTGACAGGTGCGTCTGATGATATGCTTCAGACGTGAGGCATTCCGAAAAGCTCTGTTCAAAAAGGAAGCACTACTAGCTATTACATCTCTCTCTTCTTCTACTCTAACCAGGAAGTACTACTAGCTATTACATCTCTCTCTTCTTCTACTCTAACCAAAAAAGAGCCAGCTGGCATGATGGCATTGTGCACATCTGCGTTAGCAAGCTATGCCTGTGTGTGATTAGCTCACCTGTCTGCAAAGCACTTGACGATGCGTATTATTAATTGTCTGTCACACAAGAGCATTTCATTAGGTGCGAAGACATGTCAGTCATGTTTTTTTTTTTTTTTTTTTTTTTTTACATAACCTTTTGGTAGTTGTCCGTGTGTGAGTAGTTGGGCCGTTAAACTCTCAGCACCCTGCAGTAGTGTGGAAAGTGAAAGGCCGTTTAGCTCAGTGTCACATACTGTAGATGACACCAGAAACAGGCTCACAGGGGATAATGCAAAGAATGTTCTTTTCATCAAGAATAACCTTGCTTTCTTTTACAAAAAAGGCTTAGTCCTCACAGACAGCACGGACATAAGATCACATTTCAGTGGTTCTGCTACATTTGTATGTTGTCTGGTACTGAAATCCACTGGTTGTGTTACAGTGAAATATGTGCCAGTGTCATGTTTGATCAGGAAAACAAAGTTGAATGTTAAAATGTCAGCAACAGTCATGTTGTATATTTAACTTGTTACAGTCAGAAAGTGAACGGATGAAAATAAAACTTGTTTTCAATGTTTTCAAAGTCATTGTTAGAACTATAATGGTATTATATTATATTATACCATATTATGGTAGGTAAAAAATGCCGGTCGAGAGAGGACGCTGGCATTGCTTGTTCGCCGCTTCTCCGCCCGAAATCTAGGTGTAATTGCAGGATACAGAGTAGATAAATCTAGGTGTAATTGCAGGATACAGAGTAGATTGTCCTACAAAGACACTTAGATTTAGATTTAGTCATCTAAAAATTAATTAGACCCCTATACTTTATTTTATTTATTTATGGTTTCTTTTTATTATTACTACCCAATCTTTTCAGTTTGTAAAGCGTCTTTGAGTGTCTAGAAAAATGCTATATAAGTCTAATGTATTATTATTATTATTATTATTATTATTATTATTATTATTATTAGGTATCGGTACTCGGTATCGGCAAGTACCCATGTAAGTACTTGTACTTCAGTAGAGTCAATCACTACTGTCTCTCTACTTCATATCAACCTCTACTTCTGACTCTGACCCACTCTCATACATAAACACACACACACACACACACACACACACACTTAACCATACATTTAATATGGTATACACTACGTCCCTCACCCACAAGTACCATACTGCACAGACACACACACACACACACACACACACACACACACACACACACACACACACACACACACACACACACACACACACACACACACAGCTCTGTTTTCATCATACCCACAGAATTTAATAAGGTTGTAATATTCCTGGCTGCCCCCAGGTCATTGTGCCCTTGACCTCATCACTGACCTCTCCACCCAATCACACTGACACAGTGCAGGGGTGGAGGGTCAAGGGTCAGGGGTCAAGGGGTCGGGGTTAGGGCTGAGGCAGCAGAATGATGCTTCTCCTTGGTGTCTCTGTAGGTAACCTAGGTAACGTAGGTTGAATGGGAGGCTAACAGGGATAATCTTTGGAAATAAGAGGTAATTAATGTGTCTGGCCTGCTCTACTGTGTCTCCACACACACACACACACACACACACACACACACACAAACACACACACACACACACACACACACACACACGGGAGGGACACCCCATGGCGCACGCACACTCACGCACATACGCAAGCACACACACACTCGCTCTCACATACACACAGACACAAAAACACAAACACACACACACATGCAAGCACATACACACACACACACACACACGTCTGCTGATGGAGTTCTAATTACAGTCCACATCTGGTACAGAGGCAGAGTAAATGGAGATTAAGTGAGGGAGAGAGGGAGGTTAGAGAGAGGGAGAGGGGGAGGTTAGAGAGAGGGAGAGAGGGAGGTTAGAGAGAGGGAGAGGGGGAGGTTAGAGAGAGGGAGGTTAGAGAGAGGGAGAGAGGGAGGTTAGAGAGAGGGAGGTTAGAGAGAGGGAGGTTAGAGAGAGGGAGGTTAGAGAGAGGGAGGTTAGAGAGAGGGAGGTTAGAGAGAGGGAGGTTAGAGAGAGGGAGGTTAGAGAGAGGGAGGTTAGAGAGAGGGAGGTTAGAGAGAGGGAGGTTAGAGAGAGGGAGGTTAGAGAGAGGGAGGTTAGAGAGAGGGAGGTTAGAGAGAGGGAAGTTAAAGAGAGGGAGAGAGGGAGGTTAGAGAGAGGGAGGTTAGAGAGAGGGAGGTTAGAGAGAGGGAGGTTAGAGAGAGGGAGGTTACAGAGAGGGAGGTTACAGAGAGGGAGGTTACAGAGAGGGAGGTTACAGAGAGGGAGGTTACAGAGAGGGAGGTTAGAGAGAGGGAAGTTAAAGAGAGGGAGAGAGGGAGGTTAGAGAGGGGGAGGTTAGATACCTTTTGATTGAGTGAATTGGAGACATCAACCCTACAGCCTAGTAAGTGATTTCATTTTAGCCTTACCATGTGCTATTGGTAGTTTTGTGTGAGATATTCTGAGTAGTATTAGGTCATGTTCTCCCATGAAAGTCCGAATCGAGACCCGGAGCAAGTGGATGAGTTCGCAACATTGTTGCATAAATAATTTCTCTGATTTGCATTCTCACAGCCCTTCATGTAAATGAAGTAACATACGCAATTGAAGCAACAGACAGGTAGTTGATTGGTCAGAAAAAACTGTTGTTTTCCTATGGACAGCCTCGAGCAGCTTTCTCACCAAAAGCGAAGCGAAGCACAGTGATGGATGCGTAATTTCTAACCGAAGCGAAACCACCCTTTTCAAGCGGAGCATCCGTTGGTTCTTTGCTGCGGGAGCGACTTCGAATGCGTGTTCTCACAGCTCCAAACGACGCAGAGCAAAGCGAACTTTATCCTAAACTCTGTTTCAAGTGAAGCAAATGTTCTAGTGAGAACACACCCTTAGTATTAGGCTATGTCCACACCAATACGTTTTTTTGATAAACGTTTTTTGTATATAAAAATATCACCTTCCAGACGAGCACGTTTATAACATATCTGCATCCAGATGCATACGTATGAACGCAATATAAACGCTGTCATTGAGCATTCCACACCAGTAGTCGGCGATATAATTTTAACCCCATAGCTCCGCTGGCCAATCAGACGCCAGGAAAAGCTAAAGCGGTTCTTCCGCGAAATACAAAATTCCAATCGTAAACAACATGCCGCCTCGGGGAGCAAAGGAGTCGTTCATTTGGACAGACAGTGAAGTAGAAGTATTGTTGAGTTTAACTATTGAGTACAAAGTACAAAAAACATATGCAACCATTGACTGGGAGTCTTGCCATTTTCGCAGTGTTTGAAACTTTTTGTTGGACAGCTCCTATGTTTGTAAATCCGTCAAGATGACATTTTATTTATTTTCTTACAATATTTTGTATGCACTGCAACATTACCCAGTGAAAAAACAAAATAAACATTCTTTATTGTACCTTTGAATTGTATGTCGTAATTATTATGTCGCAAATAATAAACTAAAATGTCTTCACTTACAGAAATAAGAGTGTGTAATAATCTACTGTGGCTCTCTACATTGTCTTTCTCTTATGCACCTCTCCTAGTAAGTAGTGGCAAAAGCCCCAAAAAAGAATAGCAATGAACAATTTACATAAACACAGAACAGGACTTCTGTATAATATCTTCACTTACAGAAAAGACTAATCTAATGTTCTCTTAAGTGTCTTTCTCCTATGCAACTGTCCTAGTAAGTGTCATAGTGTTGTAGTGTAGTACTGGTGTAATGTAGTGTTGTAATGTAGCGTTGCAGTGTAATGTTGTGTAGTGTTGTATTGTATTGTAATGTAGTGAAGTGATGTACTGACTGACAGTGCATCTGTCTAGTGTAGGTCTGGCACTATGTGCAGTAGGAGGTTCTAATGTGAAGTCAGGAGTGAGGTGTGTGTGTGCTGGGAGGTCATGGTGTGTGTAGCTCCCCTGCAGCACGAACGCAACAACCCTGTAAAGCTTCGTGCACACCAGGTCATTGCGTTGCACCGGAAGTCATTCATCTCAATGGGGCAGTTGCGTTGATCCGTTGCGTTGCTCTGCATTGCGTTTCTTGTCCGTCAGGGTGCGGTAATCAGTCAAAATATTTCAGCTTTTGCGTTGCGTTGGGTCCGTCAAAACAACCGGAAGTAGTTTCTTGACCAGAACTTTCGCCTTTAGATGTAAAATCCGCCATTGGCGAAAATCTTTAATTTGGCTCTACAAGTGTTAATATGTCATTTTATGAAGTTTTTATATGTTTTCAGGCGAGAAAGTAACCATATATATTCACAAAATGTATCCGGTTTATAAAAATAACCAGTTTATATATCTAATCTGACGTTTTTTCCCCCACTTCTGTGGGAAACTTCGCTAGCCTAGCTAAAGGCTATCATGTATCCTGGGCTTATAAGAGATTATGTTACCCACGTAGGAGCTCATTTTCTATCTAGTCTCCAGACTGGGTACTGAATAACCAGTCACTATTCACCTTATACAACTACTACTACTACTACAAGTGTAGTCTACTACTGTTCATGTTAAATCCGTGTGGAGCTAATGCTATCATAGCGTCTCCACAGGCTAGCAAAGATGGCGCCGTTAGCATCACAGACACTATGATAACATCCTCCGTAGTATCTAGTCTATCTCAGTCACAGACATGTTCAACAACAACACGTTTTACAACAAGGAAGGGATACAACTAATAAACATGTTAACTCACTATTCACCTTACATATGTATCAACATGTAGCTGTATCAAACTTTTGGTTGGCCAGAGACGGCAAGAATCAATTGCTTCTCCATTGTTAAAACTTTTTGTTCAAACTTCCCCCGCTGTGCACACATGTTGCGTCTGCATCGCATGCGACATGCGTCAAGCCCATCCCACCAGGTTGCGTCAGAACGGTGGGTCACGGTTCGCGGTGTGCACGAAGCTTAAGGCGCCATTGTTGTTGTTGTTGTTGGCTGGGTTAGCGCTAGGGTTGCCACCCGTACCTTGAAATACGGAATCGTTCCTTATTTGACAGTTAAAAGATGCGTTCCGTTTTGAACCAATACGGAACGCTGTTTGTTCCGTATTTTCAATCCACCCGCATTGCGTGATTCCTCCAATATATCTTACTGCAGCGCTGGGCATTGATTCGTGGCGGCCCGCACTGCAATCGAAACTGAATCGCTCAACAGGCGCGCGGCGCGAGGCGACGCACTTGCAAAACAGTTTTGTGATTGGTCCGAATTTAGCGGGACATTTGGTCCCTTTAATCTTTTCTATCGCACACGGCGGCCTGTCAGACGTGAAACAGCGTGCTTCTGGAGAGCAGCACTCCCGTAATGCCAGGATCCAGATGAACCAAGCTGCAGTGACACAGTATTTCGTACCACAGGCATCTCCTGAAGCAGATAAGGTAATGATCGATTTTGAATCCATTCTACCATGTGTGACGGTTGTTGTTGTTGTTGTTAGTAGTCGATGTGGGCAGAATCGTCCCTAGTGTGTGTCACGTGATGCAAGACGGGGTGGTTGTCATAGCAACGATCAACATAGTGTACAAGTACTGATCGATGTATCATCAATATAAATATAGTGCACAAAATTAAAATAATAAAATAAACAACTCTGATGTTATATATATATTATTATTATGTTATGTGCTCGACTCATCTGGAAAATTGCATTTTCAATACTAATGGATTAACAGGATACAGACAAATGCTCAGAGAAAAATATATTTAAAAAAATGTATTAATATGTTTTTCTCACATTAAAAATGTTTGTGAAGATTTCTGTGGTTTCACTGTTTGGAAACAGAAACTGGTGTGACTTTCATAACTGTGTCCAAACAACACTAAAATTAATACTGTTGAATTTCATTAACAATTTGTCATCCTCTCCCCCCTCTAGGTTACAGCAGCGGAATTGACGCATGTGTACCACACGGTTAAGCACAACCTCAGCTACAATAGTGCGGACTGTGGACACAAACTCAATCAAACGATTCTGCATGATTCCAAAATCGTAAAGAAAATGTCTCTAGGGAGAACAAAGGCAGAAGCAATGGTCAAAGACGTCCTTGCGCCGAAGGCAGTGGGTGAAGTTCTTAATGTCTTGACATCAGGACCCCTCCCATTCTCCATCCAGACGGATGCATCAAATAAGGGGAACAGGAAGATGTTTCCCCTTGCTGTACAATTCTTTCAGCCAGAAACTGGGGTCACCAACAGAATGCTTGACTTCATAGAAAATGCAGATGAGTCAGCCGCTGGGATTATAGATTCCATACAACAATCACTTGATAAATTTGGCTTATCATTAGATCAAGTGACAGCATATAGTGCAAACAATACTAATGTAAATTATGGAATCCACAACTCGGTCTTCACAAACCTGAAGAAAAAGCAAAAGGATCTGCTGCAAGGGAACTGTCATGCCCACATTATGCACAACACAGTGAAACATGCTCTGGACCAGCTCACTGTAGATGTCGAAAACATTGTGCTGAAGGTCTATGGGCACTTCTCCGTATCAGCCAAACGAAGAGAATCCCTCAAAGAGTTTTGTGAATTTTGTGATGTGGAATTCAGGGAGATTCTACGACATGTCACAACAAGGTGGCTCTCCCTCAATCCAGCCATCACCCGGCTTATGCAAACCTGGACTGCTCTCAAGTCTTACTTCATCAGCCTGGGGGATGAGTGTCCCAGACAGATCAGAGATTTGTTAAATCTCAGTGAAGACTCAACTGGGGAAGACCCTGACATTGTGGAGGTTTACCTCCTGTTCTGCAACAATATCCTCTCCCTCTTTGAGGAAGTTGTTAAGAAGCTGGAAAGCAATTCAACCACCTGTGTTGAGTTATATTCCATCATGGATAACTTCAAGCAAAAACTCACACAAAGACGAGACGACCATTTCTATGGCTACTTAACCAAAGTGAAGTGAACCTTCCACATGATGCAAACAAGGCAAGGGCAGATTTCACTGCGTTTCTTAACACAGCAATCTCATATGTTGAGAAATGGTTTGACTTTTCAGAGAACAACTGGTTGTTCTCCCTGCAATCTCTCTCTCTGCACCATGGAATGGCTACCTTCAGTGATATTGAGAGGATCACTGGTAAAATCAACCTCATCCATAAAGTCAATATGGATGAACTATATGATGAACGCACCACAGCAAATGCCACTTTGAAGGGGCTCAGGGAGGGTGCAGAAGATGAGTGGAAGTCCAAAGCTGTGGCTGCCAGGTGGGTGGCTATCTTTCAAGCAGCTGACCTGCCTAACATGCTGTCCGTCATCAGCCACATCCTGAGCGTCCCAGCATCCACTGGATATGTGGAAAGGATCTTTTCCAGAATGACCAGCAAATGGAGTGACTGCAGGAACAGGTGCTCTGTGGAGCTCATGAGGAGTGAGCTGCTGATCACTCTCAACTTTGAGCTGTCCTGTTCAGAGTTTTACTCCATTGTTTTGAAAGACAAACAGCTGCTCAGTGCTGCAAGGAGTGATCAGAAGTACACTTGGAAAAAGAAATACACACAGTGAGGAAGAGAGAGAGAGGTGTTAACTGTTTTCACAGGAAAAATAAGTAACACAATGAGGAGAAGAGAGAGAGCTCAACTGCTAAACCCTGTCTACTGCTGCACATGATTGAATGATGACTGTTGAATGTTTTGTAGTTTTATAGTTTCATAAATTATTATTTGCACAACCATTGTTGCACTATATTTGAAAGTGGCAAAGCTTTGTTTAATTGTAAGTTATTGAGTTAAGTTATGGTGCATATACTGTATGCTAATGCTTTTTGTTTAATACATTTTGTATTAAGATACGTTCAGTCAGTGTTAATAAAGCACTTGAAACTTTAAGTATGAATCTAAATGCTTTATTTAAACGATGTTTAACTTATGATTTACTAGCACTGGGGCCCCCACCCCGCCCTTGGGCCCGTGGTGGTCGTGGTCCCGAGGAGCGGGGCCCCTACTGCGAGGGGTGTCCCTTATTTCTCTGACTGAAAGGTGGCAACCCTAGTTAGCGCATGCGGGTTACAGAAAACAGCTGCACTGCGCATCATCTACGCGCATGATGACGTGACGAATACAAAAAACTCGTCTATCTCGTCCAGACGTCAAAAAATATACAGCGTTTTTTAAGGATCTTCACTCTGGCAGGCGTTTTTAAACATCTTCGTTTTCAGAGGGCAAAAACTCGTTTGCGTCTGGACGAACCCCCCAAAACGAATAGAAAAATCCACGTTTGTCAAAAAAACGTATAGGTGTGGACAGGGCCTTAGTTGGGGCAATTCTCAGCCTGCATACTAGTGTTGTGATACATTTTGATTGAGTGAGTACACCTGTCCTGTCGTTACTGATCGTTAGTTGGGAGGGGCCGCAAGCCTGCTGCAATCACTGAACCTCCATTAATATCCGGCCTGTTTGAGAGCGACAGCCTCCTGACAACAAGAGAAAGGGAGTCTGACAAGGGAGTCTATCTGCGGGAGTCCATCGAGGAAGGTCTGAGAGGAAGGCCAGGGCACTAAGAACTAAGTATCTTCTCTTCTATTTAGTTTTTCCCCCCTGGAGTGCTTGTCTCTTGTATTACTTGTCTACTTTGAGTGCACTTAGCTACTCCTACTTCTGTTTGTCAATTAACCCTCTTCCCCTCTACTGACTAACATCACAATGTGCTTTCTCCCTATTCCTGTTCTTCTGACACTCAGGAGGACACTCAGGAGGTTGCACTATGTGCAATATGACAACCCTAGTCGTCTATCTGTACAGTATAGTATAGTGCAGTGGCGGCTGGTGCTAAACATTTTGGGTGGGGCACAGGTTATGGGGGCATGCTCCACGGGGAAGAATATCAACTTTAAAATCTGGATTTACAGTCGATTTTAGCATGAGAATAGCTCTACCCCCCTGTACAGACCTCTTCATCGCCTCTACCCCCCTGTACAGACCTCTCCATCCCCTCTACCCCCCTGTACAGACCTCTCCATCCCCTCTACCCTCCTCTACAGACCTCTTCATCCCCTCTACCCCCCTGTACAGACCTCTTCATCCCCTCTACCCCCCTGTACAGACCTCCTCATCCCCTCTACCCCCCTGTACAGACCTCCTCATCCCCTCTACCCCCCTGTACATACCTCCTCATCCCCCCCTACCCCCCTGTACAGACCTCTTCATCCCCCCTACCCCCCTGTACAGACCTCTTCATCCCCCCTACCCCCCTGTACAGACCTCCTCATCCCCTCTACCCCCCTGTACAGACCTCTTCATCCCCTCTACCCCCCTGTACAAACCTCTTCATCCCCTCTAGTGAGTGTGTGTGTGTGTGTGTGTGTGTGTGTGTGCGCGTGTGCGCATGTGTGCGTGTGTGTGTGTGTGTGCGTGTGCTGGGTGAATACATAAACACACAAGCTAAAAGACGACATTAGGAAACGTACCATGCTGACGATATTACTAAATGTTTGAAGTAGCTTTTATCTTAGCTGACTCTCTTACCTTCAGGTCGAATTTGTGTATTCTGGCTTCGCAAAACACAAACAGTAGCAGCCTAAGACAGCCGGTGCGGAGATTGCGACCACAAACGAAGTTTGACTTCGGTAATAGGGCCAGTTGCAATATCCTCAAGTTGGGAACAAAAGATGCCTCCTTCTAATCCATTTGTTCAATTTGTTTACAGAAATAATTCCTCCTTACATTGTAAACAACTTAGGAGAGCAGTCCGGAAGCCCGGAAGACCGGAAGTCGGAAGTCCTCAGCATAATGCATTGTCTGCAATACAACCAGATATTCAGGACGCAATTTTTTGCGACCCGGCCGAGAAATAGAGACGCTGCTACAGCTCACGTGTAAGCGAAAAGTATTTGGCCTAACATAGACTTGCATTGACCGGCGCCCCGCGACTCCTCCCCCTATGTATTTTAACAGTGAATTTTACACACACACAGATAAAAATGTTTATTGTATTGGAGGATTTTTAATGAATGCTGATAGGCGCCGACAGAATATCAGCCGCATTTTGTGAATAAACAATGTTTATTTAAAAAAAAAACTTTTACAAATCGCAACTAGGAAGTGAAGGTGGGGAACTAGGAAGTGAAGGTGGGGGCGGCGCCCCAGCGCCCTCTATCGGCCAGCCGCCACTGGTATAGTGGATAGTGTACATAGCCTTTATTTATGTAAACCAGCTCCTTTCCCTTGTTTTTTTTTTTCTTTTTTTTTTTTCTTTCCTAGCACCAGGGGAGCCACCCCTCCTAAATTTCGTTGTTTGGTACCTGTACTATAGCAATGACAATAAAGACCATTCATTCATTCATCATTCATTCATTCATTCATTCTTCTGACACCCCCTCGCAACCCTTCCAATCTCATCTACCCACCTTCTTCTACTGACCATGACTTCAGTGCCGCGGGCGGTCTCTGGAACTGCCAGTCAGCAGTGCGGAAAGCAGAGGCTTATCTCAGCTAATGCGTCATTTATTGCCCTCAATTTTCTGGATCTCACCTCAAAACACAGCTACACCAGCAGCCCTCTCTGACGCCTACTCCTTTTCTCATTCCCCTAGACCCTCTGGTCGAGGACTCCTCATCTCGCCTAAACTGTTTTCAACCTTCTCCACACTCCTTAACTCACCTCCTCCCCCTTCCCCTTCCTCCCTGTCTGCCCTGACTGACTATCTCCGGAAGATGGATCACTTAGACCCCCACCAATCTGGCATCAAGGCTGGGCTCTCCACTGAGACTGCGCTCCTTGCTGTCACGGAAGCCCTCCACTCTGCCCAAGCTTCCTCCCTCTCCTCCGTTCTCATTCTCCAGGACCTGTCTGCTGCCTTCAACACAGTCAATCACCAGATCCTTCTCTCCATCCTCTCAGAACTGGGCATCTCCGGCACTGCACACTCCTGGTTTTCTTCCTACCTGGCGGGTCGCTCCTACCAGGTGACCTGGAAAGAATCGCTGTCTCCACGGACCCTCACCACTGGGGTACCCCAGGGATCTGTCCTAGGGCCCCTACTGTTCTCCCTCTACACCAAGTCTCTTGGCTCAGTAATGGGTTCTCCTACCACTGCTACGCTGATGACACTTCCTGATCTTCCTGTTCTTCCCCACCTCTGACCTACATGTGGCAACCCGTGTCTCTGTATGTCTTGCTGACATTTCAACATGGATGTCAGACCACCATCTCAAGCTCAACCTTAACAAGACTGAGCTCCTCTTCATCCCCGGGAAAGCTTGCCCTCTCCATAACTTCTCTATCACAGTGGAGAACTCCACTGTAACCCCCTCCCTGACAGCCAAGAACCTTTGAGTGATCCTGGACAACCGACTATCCTGTATGGAGAACATTGCAGCAACGGCACACTCATGCAGATTATTCCTTTACAACATCAGAAGGATATGGCTATTCCTCACCAAAGAAGCAGCGCAACTCTTGATCTAGTCACTGGTCATCTCCCGCCTTGATTACTGCAATGTACTCCTGGCTGGGCTCCCCGCCTCTGCCATCAGACCTCTGCAGCTCATCCAGAACGGGGGAGGTTAGAGAGAGGGAAGTTAGAGAGAGGGAGGTTAGAGAGAGGGAGGTTAGAGAGAGGGAGGTTAGAGAGAGGGAGGTTAGAGAGAGGGAGGTTAGAGAGAGGGAGGTTACAGAGAGGGAGGTTACAGAGAGGGAGGTTAGAGAGAGGGAGGTTAGAGAGAGGGAGGTTAGAGAGAGGGAGGTTAGAGAGAGGGAGGTTAGAGAGAGGGAAGTTATGGTGCTTTTCCATCTGGGTCCCGCTTTAGCGCAGTACGCATCAGTTCGAGGTCAGGTTGGGTCACTTTGATCTGTTCTGGTTTTCCATTATACACAAACCGACCCGGACTAGTAGGAGGAGTAGACGATAGTAGGCGGAGTTACGCGTCACACGCAGCCTGGCAAAAAGCTTCCGGGTGTACACAGCAACAGCCGTGATTTTTTTGGAGAGAAAGAGAAAGAGAGAGAGGAAGCTATGTACACATAATAAAGTCATGTTTTTTGAACCCTTAAAACCACTGCCTTCACTTGTCTGCTTTATGAACTGTAGTATCATCATCGGGAAACGCCGACAAGACGCGAATCTACCGGCATTTGACTCATGACACAGCTGGTGTTATTCACAGACAAACACGGTGCCGTTTGCGGGTTAATAACTTCGGTTTACCGGGGGTTAGGATAACAATTCAAACGTGTCCGGAAAGAGGAGAAGCCAGGGAATTCAAAGGTTTTTGAATGGAGTCGATCCTCCACTCCTATCACCGTGGACACAGCGCGGAGCGAATTCCCTGTTAAAACCGGCATTTGACTCATGAGCGAACGGTGAAAATGGCTGGACGGCTGCGGGCGAACTCCCGGTTCATCGAGTTTACGGTTAAAAGCATAACTTCTCGGGGTGTCAGCGCGGTGGTTAAGCTCTCAAAATGACCGTAGACAGATGGTGAAGTTAGCAAAGGAGTATTGTGTTTTTTTACCACCTCCACAGCCGGTGTTATTCACGGACAAACACGGTGCATAATAGCGATTTTTGTGTTGTGCTTGTTGTAAATAAAAGTTAGATGATTCATTGAAATGACATTAAACTAAGATAATACGATGGTCAGCATAATTTTCAGAATCTTTATTAATAAGCTATTACAGAAAGTGACATTTTCCTAGAGTGAATGTGGTATTTTCAAGATGGCGGTTAGTGAAGAAATAATATGGGATGGGACATGGGATGACGATTTTCCATTGACCAATCAACGGTGTGCAGCGTCACACGTCACACGCAGCCTGGCAAAGAGACCCGGATATGAAATTTTAAGACCCTGCTCCGATGTGGAGCTAAAGAAGCGAGCTGACCTGGGACTGAAGCGACCTGGAACGACGAATGGAAAAGGGGAACGAAGCGGGCTGACCTGGGTCAGCACCAGGTCTGCACCGTAGTGGAAGAGCGGCTTTAGAGAGAGGGAGGTTAGATAGAGGGAGGTTAGAGAGGGAGAACTACCTGAGCTCCATCCCTCCATCCTCCATTCCTCCATCTGCCATCCCGCCACCCTCCATCCCTCCACCCTCCATCCCTGCATCCTCCATCCCCCCATCCTCCATCCCCCCATCCCTCCATCATCCTCCATCCCTCCATCTTCCATCCCTCCATTCTCCATCCCTCCATCCTCCATCCCTCCCTCCATCCCTCCCTCCCTCCTCCCTCCCTCCTCCACCTTTCAGAGAGGAGCAGCTGTCTCTCTGTCCTTCCAGGGGTTTTTCATCAATATTTCGGCTGCTTTCTCATCTCTGCCCAAAATACCCCGCCGGCACAGACACACACACACACACACACACACACACACACACACACACACACAGACAAAGACTCACACACAAACACACACACACACACACACACACACACACACACACACACACACAGACACACGCAGACACAGACACACACACAGACACAGACAAAGTCTCACACAAACAGAAACACACACACACACACACACACAGACACACACACATACACACGCACACAGACAAATATTCACACACACACACAGACACACTCGCTCTCTCTCACACACACACACACACACTCACACATACACATAAATGATAAATGATCCTCTGATCATCTCACAATCTAAAGACTGTACTATACTGTCTCTTGTACACACACACACACACTCACACACACACACACACACACACACACACACACAAAGGATGTGCTACTGATCATTTGACCTGCTAAAACATGAATGTTCCAGTAAGACGAGAGAGGAGCAAAGCAGTAGGGAGGGAGGGAGGGAGGGAGGGGGGGATGAGAGGAGAGGTAGGGAGGGACGGAGGGGGGGATGAGAGGAGAGGTAGGGAGGGACGGAGGGGGGGATGAGAGGAGAGGTAATGGCAGAAAGAGAGGGGAGGAACGAGAGGTACAGAGAGAAGGATGAGCAAATAAAGAGAACAGGATGACAAATGACAGATGGAAATCTAAAATAGGAATACGCATGTACAGACAGAACACTGCAACTATCACAACAGGCTCTCTGCTGTACAGACAGAACACTGCAACTATCACAACAGGCTTCACATGCTGGAGCTCCATGTCCTCCTCTCTCACTCTCTCTCCACATCTCTCTGTCCTTCCTACCCGAATCAGGTGTGTGTGTGTGTGTGAGTGTGTGTATATGTGTGTGAGGGTCTGTGTGTGTGTGTGTGTGTGTGTGTGTGTGTGTGTGTGTGTGTGTGCCTGGCTGATTAGCTAGGTTGGTATGCCAGATGGTTCATCAAACACTCACTAATTATCAAACACTCAGTAATGTAATGTGTGTGTGTGTGTGTGTGTGTCAGGAGGGAGGGGTGGGGGTGGGGGGGGTAAGGGGGAGGGGGAGGGGAGGAGGGGGGGGTAAGTGGTAATTATCAGATGCTTCGATTGCTAATGGCCACATCGACAAACATCTGTCGCTATGGTAATACAAAGGTAGCGAGGTTGGCCACGTGTGTCTGCGTGCGTGCGTGTGTGTGTGTGTGTGGGTGTGTGTGTGCGTGCGTGTGTGTGTGTTATCCTTTATCCATCATTTAATAAGAGACAAGAGGTTTGAGAGAGCGGTAGATGGGTTGTGTCAGTCAAGAAAACTAGTTAGAGAGAGGGAGAGAGGGAGAGAGGGAGAGAGGGAGAGGGAGAGAGGGAGAGAGGGAGATGGAGAGAGGGAAAGAGGGAGAGGGAGAGAGGGAAAGCGGGAGAGAGGCAGAGGGAGAGAGCAACTGAGAAAACTAGTTAGAGAGCGAGAGAGCGACTGAGATGGAGAAAGCTGGAAAGAGTCTCTGTAGTATTGGCAACCAACCTCAACATGACACACTGCAGGATCAGCAGAGTGGTGATGCATCTCACCAGTGAATGGCTTCATTTATCCACTAAAGCCAACCAAAGCTATTTGAGCCAAAACCAATTAATTATCTCCTGCTAATCGAATATTAACAATGACAACAGAAGACGCCGTCAAATGTAATTTGCTTTAATTAGTCAGAGAACGCCGCCTTAAGACACACATAACATACACGCAAACACACACGCACGCACGCACGCACACACACACACACACACACACACACATATATACACACACACACATATACACACACACACACACACACACACACACACATACACACACACGCACGCACACACACATACCCACACACACGCACACACACTTGCACACGCACACACACACACACACTGCACCGATAAACTACGTCTTAAGACTCAGGCCTCTGCACTGCTACTGCGTCTGTGTAAGAGTTGTGTAAACTGTGTGATGGACAGAATTAGTGGTGATCAGTGAGACACACTGCCGAGCTCAGCAGAGCTGCCCGGCGTACCTGAGGAGTTTAGTATTCAACACGCCGCTTAAAGTTCGCTTGTCTAAAAGTCTTTGTGTCTGGCTCTACTGTAGGAGCAGGCTGGGCAAAACCATGGCTCAGCTAGTCTTCACTTCTCCCTCTCTTGTGTGAGTTTGTGTGTGCGTGTGTGTGTCTGCGTGCGTGCGTGCGTGCGTGCGTGCGTGCATGCCTGCGTGCGTGCATGCCTGCGTGCCTGCGTGAATGTTTGTGTGTGCGTGCGTGCGTGCGTGTGTGCTTGTGTGTGTGTGTGTGAGCAGTTCACTGATTTCCGACTGTGGCTGTGTGAAGTTAAATCCTTGTTTTCAAGGATAATTGTTCAGGGCGTAAATTTAAACCCCATCTCATTTACATAAACAGTGTTCACACAAACACACAAACACACACACACACACGTGCACGCGCGACACACACACACACAAACACACACACGTGCACGCGCGACACACACACACACACACACATACACATTTATACATACATTTATGACAATGTGCAACTGTATAGCTAGCATCTCCTCTTCAACAACAGTGCAGATTTACATCAAAGCAGAAGAGATGAATAGATAAATATCCATTACACACACACACACACACACACACACAAACAACCCAGTGATATTCTGGTCGAAAAGCAGCACTCTGAATTTGAGGGTCATGTCTCATTTCTGTTCGAGAGAAACAAAATGCTCCCCTTTCAAATGCCTTTATAGAGAGAGAGAGAGAGAGAGAGAGAGAGAGAGAGAGAGAGAGAGAGAGAGACAAAAATTATGTTTTTCCAAAAAAGATCCAGCCTCCAGCACCAAAAATTCAAATTCACCAAATTCTTCCTAGATACAATTGCCCTGGAACATACTAAAAACTATACCTACCTCGGCCTAAACATCAGCACCACAGGCAGCTTCAACAAAGCTGTGAACGACCTGAGAGACAAGGCAAGGAGGGCTTTTTATGCCATCTAAAGGAACATCAAGTTAGACATCCCGAAATCCCAAATCTGGCTCAAATTATTGGACTCCGTTATAGAACCCATTTCCCTCTATGGTTGGGAGGTCTGGGGTCCACCTGCCAACCAAGATTTTACGAAATGCCACTCAAACACCAAATTGAGACTCTGCAAGCAGAGTTCTGCAAATTCATTCTTCATATCCAACGGAAAACACCAAAGAACGCATGCAGAGCAGAATTAGGACGATACCCATTAATTATAAAGATTCAAAAGAGAGTGTTTAAATGTTACAACCACCTAAAAGAAAGTCACCCTGACACGCTCCACAACAAAGCCCTTACCCACAGAGAGACTCTAGGGAGATGAACCCTAACCCTAACCCTTACCCACAGAGAGACTCTAGGGAGATGCCCCCTTAGCCAGCTAGTTCTGGGACTCTCACAGTCACAAGCAGAGCCACCTATTAGACTAAACCAAATTATAAGAAAACAAAAAGAAAATTACCTGACACATAAGAATCAACCAAAAAGTTGGAATGCTATTTGGCCCTAAACAGAGAATACAGAGTGGCAGAATAGTTGAGTACTGTGACTCACCCAAAACTAAGGAAATCCTTGACCTAAGACTCAGTGAACACAGACGCACCATCGAGAGAGGCAGACCTGTATCTGAATTGAAATTGAGAGAGAGGGAGAGAGAGACAGAGACAGAGAGAGAGAGACAGAGAGAGAGATAGAGAGAGAGAGGAAGAGAGAGAGAGAGAGAGAGAGAGCGAGAGACAGAGAGACAGAGAAAGAGAGAGAGAGGAAGAGAGAGAGAAGTAGGGAGGGATTTCTAAGGAGGGAGAGAGGAAGGGAGTGATGGCGAGAACATCATTATAGTTATGTGGTATGGCAGCTTTCTCTTCTCTCGGCGGTTAACGGACTTGCAGGGCTCCGCTGGACTCGGTTCTCCTGAGATCCCAGATAATGTGACTCATGTCTGTCTCTGGCAGAGCTGTCGGTGTGACACGGTGCTGCAGCCTGGCCCGCGCCGAGGGAAGGCGGTATCCTTCCTGCCGTTCGGACTGAGTGATTCCAAATAAAGTGGCACCGTTTTCACTCTCTTTTTCTCCTCTCTGTGTGCTCTGTGTGTGTGTGTGTGTGTGTGTGTGTGTGTGTGTGTGTGTGTGTGTGTCTGTGTGTCCACAGACTAGTGGTCAGGGGTTTGCAGACAGCAGGAATTCCTAAGCCTAAAGCGAAGGCCCTGGCAAAATTCTGCTTAATATCTGCAATAATTGGCAGCCGGCACATATGGAGGAGGAGGTGTTGCCTGTCTTAGACTCAGACTGAAACACATATGGAGGAGGAGGTGTTACCTGTCTTACACTCAGACTGAAACACATATGGCGGAGAAGGTGTTACCTGTCTTAGACTGAAACACATATGGAGGAGGAGGTGTTACCTGCACCCTTATGGCGCTTTTCCACTACCGGGCCCGGCTCGGGTCAGCACGGCTCGCTTAGGCACGCTTTTGAACAGTTCTGGATACGAGACGTTTTCCACTATACACAAGAGACCAGGAACGAGTAGGAGGAGTAGGAGATAGTAGGCGGAGTTACGCGTCATAACAGCGCGCCATGGTGGTGACGTATATTTTCACGAGACACAACACAGCCACAACAATAGCAACATGGAGGAACTTGAAGCTATCGTATACTTTTTCCTCGGCATGTGGTATATTATTAACCGTGATTTTTTGGAGAGAAAGAGAAAGAGAGAGAGGGAGAGAGAGAGGAAGCTATGTACACATAATAAAGTCATGTTTTTGAACCCTTAAAACCACTGCCTTCACTTGTCTGCTTTATGAACTGTAGTATCATTGTTATGTTGAGCATATGAGATGGCTACTGATCGATGCCATATGAGATGGCTACTGATCGATGTCGACACTGCTCGTAGTGAATATAAGCACTTGACGCATGTTGAACTCCTGGTTCATTGAGTTTACTCCCGGTTCACTTCTCGGGGTGGCACCACGGTGGTTCAGGGCTCAAAATGACCGTATACCGATGGTGGAGTTAGCCAGCATAGTCTTGTCTTTTTACCACCTTCCTAGCCGGTGTTATTCACGGACAAACACGGTGCCCGGAGGCACCCTTTGCGGGTTAATAACTGTGGTTTACCGTGGGTTACGGTAAAAATTCAAACGTGTCCCGAGAGGGGAGAGGACAGGAAATCTGAAACCATTTGAATGGTGTCGATACGACACTCTTATCACGGTCGACACAGCGCGGAGCGAATTCCCGGGTAGAACCTTTCTCTCCCCCCGCTGTCAACGGGAGTTTCAACCAGCAGGCAGCAGCGGGTGAACTCCCGGTTCATTGAGTTTACGGTTAAAAGCATATCTCCTCGGGGTGTCAGCGCGGTGGTTAAGGGCTCAAAATGACCGTATACCGATGGTGAAGTTAGCAAAGGAGTATTGTGTTTGTACCACCTTCATAGCCGGTGTTATTCACGGGCAAAGACGGTGCCCGGAGGCACCCTTTGCGGGTTAATAACTGTGATTTACCGTGGGTTAGGATAACAATTCAAATGTGTCGGGATAGGGGAGAGGACAGGGAATCCAAAACCATTTGAATGGTGTCGATACGACACTCTTATCACGGTCGACACAGCGCGGAGCGAATTCCCGGGTAGAAATTGTCTTTCCCCCCGCTGTCAACGGGAGTCGTCAACCAGGAAACGGGGGGGGGGGACCCGTCACTTACGGCCGAATATCTCCGCGTCACAATGGGTTATACTGTAATTCCAAACTAAAATTCTCCATGATCACAATAGCATGCTGAACACACTGAAATTCTAATGGAGTCTTAGTCATGTACCGTTAACGAGATAGAATAAGCAAAGCAGATTTATGGTACATCGTAAAACGCTCATCAGGGGGGGGGACCCGTCGCTTAAGGCCGAATATCTCAGCGTCACAATGGGTTATAATTCCAAACAAAAATTCTCCATGATCACAATAGGATGCTGAACACACTGAATAGTAAGAACAGTAAGAACTGTAAGAAGTAGTAATCTCTGCTGTTCAACGCTGTTGTGAGATTTAAAAATGGCGGTTAGAGGTGTACTGTGAAAACATACGATGACGATGTTGTGACGATTTCCATTGACCAATCAACGGTGTGCAGCGTCCCGCGAAGGGTAGCTAAAGAACCGTGCCGTACCGCGCCGTGCTGATCCAGGCCGACAAATGGAAAAGCGCCAAAGAAGCAGGCCAGCCTGGGTCGACCCGGGCTAGCCCTGTAGTGGAAAAGCGGTGGGTGTCTGTGTGTGTGCGCTGTGTGTGTGTGTGTGTGTGTGTGTGTGTTTGTGTGTGTGTGTGTGTGTGTGTGTGTGTGTGTGTGTGTGTGTGTGTGCGTTTGTGTGTCTGTGTGTGAGATAAAGAGAGTGAGCAAGAGAGTAAGAGGTAGAGAGGGAGAGAGTCAGGGAGGGAGGGAGAGAGAGAGAGATAGCGCTTCAGGCCTAAAGGAGTCCCTCTGGCTGGAGGGGTATGGAGGATTTCCCACTGCACCCTCTTCCTCTATCCCTCCCTCCCTCCCTCCCTCCCTCCCTCCCTCCTCCTCTCCTCTTATATCCACAGATGAGTCAAAGAAGACAGGCTTTTGAAGTGTTAATGAGGGTGGTTAGAAGGACTCACTTATGATGATGAAGCAGTACTAGAACTGTATGTGGAGCCATAAATTA
>NC_137680.1:35099430-35106930 GCF_963989245.1 Nansenia antarctica
GGAATGACACACACACACACACACACACACACAACTTACCGGTGACTCGTTGGTTGCTGTGGGGCACAGTGGCCCTCGGAAGACTCCCTTCACACGGCGGAAGTGTCCGTTGCTCAGGTGAGTGGAGCTGATGACCAGGTAATAGCACGTGCTGCACGCCATCCGGCCTCGCCGAGCCTCGACCCCCCATGCGCGGGGGTCCTACACGCAGGGAGGGTGGACGGCAGAGTCCTCGCGGCGCGGGTTAAACAAACCTCTTCTAAAAGGTGAAAGACACCGTATGTATCTAATAGGCTTGTAACCCGATTGTTGCTGCCTCACCCTTTCCCCCTCTCAACAAAAGTGTCCCGACTCAGTCTTCAGTTGACGAATCCAATGAGTGAAACTAAAAGGACAATAAAGTTCAATAAACGTGTTTACATCTCTTATTTTTTTATGAAAAAAAGCAACAACGTATTTGGGCATGAACGCCCTGCAAGCCTTTATTATTAGAGCGCTTGATAGAAGCTCCTCTGCAAGCCTTTATCAGAGCCTTTACCAGAGCCTTTATCAGAGCCTTTATCAGAGCCTTTACCAAAGCCTTTATCAGAGCCTTTATCAGAGCCTTTATCAGAGCCTTTACCAGAGCCTTTATCAGAGTGGTGGATAGAAACTCCTCTGCCAGGAGACGCGCGTCGCTGAGCGCCTGTTCAACAGTCAGAGCTGCGGTCGGACCTGTGATGCCTGTGTTTCACATGCTGCTGTCGGATTAGTCAAATTGAGAGATTCCGCTGTAGCCTAATACAAGATGTGTCGCTCTCAAGCTTTTCGCTCCCTCCTGCCGGTCCAGCGACAGTAGTCTGTGTTTGCCGCCTATGATAAAGGTTATTATGAGGCGCTGATAGCGGGTCGCTCTGGGGACATTTAGAGAGTTAAACGCGGTCGGCAGGTGCGTTTAACGTATCTCTTCAATATGAAGCTGTGATTTACCTCCCCCTTTCTCTCATTCTTCTCACTCCCCCCCTTTCTGTCTTCCTGTCTCTCCCTCTCTTCAGTCTGTGTGGAGAGATTCGTTTATTATTATTATTATTATTATTTTATTTCCTTCAGATAGACGTGAGTCGACATCAACACACTCGGGTTTTATTGAACATGATATTTTCCTGATTGAGGCTGTATTCAAATCACCCGCTCGTCCGTATCGAAGTAGCTGTAAATCCAAAGAGCAGATGTCTTTCCACATGCAGTTCTCCACCGTCCTCAGAACGATTGAGCAGTGAAAGTGTCCGGAATTGTCCGATATAGCGCGCCTTAGTTAAGGTATGTGGTGTCGCATTTTCTATTAATTAAAATGAAATAAGACACAGCTTTCTCTTCTCTTCGCGGTAACGGACTTGCAGGGCTCCGCTGGACTCGGTTCTCCTGAGATCCCAGATAATGTGACTCATGTCTGTCTCTGGCAGAGCTGTCGGTGTGACACGGTGCTGCAGCCTGGCCGCGCCGAGGGAAGGCGGTATCCTTCCTGCCTCCGTTCGGACTGAGTGATTCCAAATCAAAGTGGCACCGTTTTCACTCTCTTTTTCCTCAGCGCGCTCTCTCTCTCTCCCTCTCCCTCCCTCCCTCCCTTTCTCTGAGAGAGAGAGAGAGAGAGAGAGAGAGAGAGAGAGAGAGAGAGAGACAGAGGGAGAGAGAGAAGGACAGAGAGGGGGAGAGAGAGTGAGTGAGAGAGAGTGTGTGTGAGAGAGAGAGAGAGAGAGAGAGAGAGAGAGAGAGAGAGAGAGAGAGAGAGAGAGACAGAGGGAGAGAGAGAAGGACAGAGAGGGGGAGAGAGCTGACTCCTTGTGTTTTACTGTCTGATGAGCAGGCGGAGGTGTGCCTCCTCCAGCACCGGCCAGTCAGCGGATCTTCTCTTCCAGGAACTTTTTGTTTCCTTCTCTCCAATCTCCCTCTTTCCCCCACCTTTCCCTTTTCCCTCTCTCTTTCTACAACCATATCACGGTCGCTCGCAGTCCTCAACCAGCTCTCTTCCAGAGCCTCTTAGAGCCATGGTAGTGGCTGATTATCCTGAACTAATCTTTGCTGTGAGAAATAGCCTTGTTAATGAGTACCAGATGTTGTCACTGATTTACCGTCAGGTGGGAGGTTTGCTCAGGTGGGAGAGACAGGTGAGTTTCTGCTGCTGCTCCCTGCTGCAGCTGTGACTCTGCTGCGCTGGAATGTGTTTCACGTGGCGGTACCCATGCACCCACGTTATTGAGCCATTCCTTATTTCCATCATTGACACGTTCCTGCATGGTTAGTCAAGGCTGCTTTTAGAGTTTTTAGTAGGGTCGTCTCATTGTCTACTCCACTTCATTTGCACCTGTGCGAAATAACTGGTATTATAAGAGGAGACCAGGAGAGACCAGGAGAGACCAGGAGAGTAGAGACCAGGAGAGACCAGGAGAGACCAGGGGAGACCAGGAGAGACTAGGAGAGACCAGGAGAGACCAGGAGAGACCAGCAGAGACCAGGAGAGTAGAGACCAGGAGAGACCAGGAGAGCAGAGACCAGGAGAGACCAGGAGAGACCAGGAGAGTAGAGACCAGGAGAGACCAGGAGAGACCAGGAGAGTAGAGACCAGGAGAGACCAGGAGAGACTAGGAGAGACCAGGAGAGACCAGAAGAGACCAAGAGAGACCAGGAGCGTAGAGACCAGGAGAGACCAGGAGCGTAGAAACCAGGAGAGACCAGGAGAGACCAGGAGAGACCAGGAGAGTAGAGAACAGGAGAGACAAGGAGAGACCAGGAGGGACCAGGAGAGACCAGGGGAGACCAGGAGAGATCAGGAGAGACCAGGAGAGACCAGGAGAGCAGAGACCAGGAGAGACCAGGAGAGACCAGGAGAGACCAGGGAAGACCAGGAGAGACCAGGAGAGATCAGGAGAGACCAGGAGAGCAGAGACCAGGAGAGACCAGGAGAGACCAGGAGAGACCAGGAGAGACCAGGAGAGTAGAGACCAGGAGAGACCAAGAGAGACCAGAAGAGACCAAGAGAGACCAGGAGCATAGAGACCAGGAGAGACCAGCAGAGACCAGGAGAGACCAGGAGAGACCAGGAGAGTAGAGACCAGAAGAGACCAGGAGAGATCAGGAGCGTAGAGACCAGGAGAGACCAGGAGAGACCAGGAGAACCAGGAGAGACCAGGAGAGTAGAGACCAGGAGAGACCAGGAGAGACCAGGAGAGACCAGGAGAGTAGAGACCAGGAGAGACCAGGAGAGACCAGGAGAGACCAGGGGAGACCAGGAGAGATCAGGAGAGACCAGGAGAGACCAGGAGAGACCAGAAGAGACCAGGAGAGTAGAGACCAGGAGAGACCAGAAGAGATCAAGAGAGACCAGGAGCGTAGAGACCAGGAGAGACCAGCAGAGACCAGGAGAGACCAGGAGATACCAGGAGAGTAGAGACCAGAAGAGACCAGGAGAGACCAGGAGAGACCAGGAGAGACCAGGAGAGATCAGGAGAGACCAGGAGAGACCAGGACAGACCAGAAGAGCAGAGACCAGGAGAGACCAGGAGAGTAGAGACCAGGAGAGACCAGAAGAGACCAAGAGAGACCAGAAGCGTAGAGACCAGGAGAGACCAGCAGAGACCAGGAGATACCAGGAGAGTAGAGACCAGAAGAGACCAGGAGAGATCAGGAACGTAGAGACCAGGAGAGACCAGGAGAGACCAGGAGAGACCAGGAGAGTAGAGACCAGGAGAGACAAGGAGAGACCAGGAGAGACCAGGAGAGACAAGGAGAGACAAGGAGAGACAAGGAGAGACCAGGAGAGACTAGGAGAGACCAGCAGAGACAAGGAGAGTAGAGACCAGGAGAGACCAGGAGAGACCAGCAGAGACCAGGAGAGACCAGGAGAGACCAGGAGAGACCAGCAGAGACCAGGAGAGACCAGGAGAGACCAGGAGAGACCAGGAGAGTAGAGACCAGGAGAGACAAGGAGAGACCAGGAGAGACAAGGAGAGACAAGGAGAGACCAGGAGAGACCAGGAGAGACCAGGGGAGACCAGGAGAGACCAGGAGAGACCAGCAGAGACAAGGAGAGTAGAGACCAGGAGAGACCAGGAGAGACCAGCAGAGACCAGAAGAGACCAGGAGAGACCAGGAGAGACCAGGAGAGACCAGGAGTGTAGTTGGAGTTGGAGCTGAACCCGTCCAGTGTCTTCTCTGCTTCTCTGCATCACGCTCTTTCCCTCCTCCTCTCCCTGTCAAGACCATTTGACCATGACCACACACACACACACACACACACACACACACACACACACACACACACACACAGTCGTATGTCATTAAGGGAGGGCAACAGTACCAACAGTGCCCTTACAATATGATGTTGTCTTAGTTAAAATAGAAAAATAGGAGAGTGAAAGACATGGTCTTACCTCGATCGTTACACGTTAGCGGCCAATAGTTCAATTCATACGTCTGACCTGAGATCAGACACAATATGACTAAATGTTAGCTCTCATCTGTTAAACGATCAGTTTTTCATACACGCGACAATACGAACAAGAACAAGAACAACACATCAGGCTAAGAGCTATAACAGCGTTAATGTTAGTGTTAGGGATAGGGTTAACAGCCCCCTATGGATACAGAATAGAACAGAATAGAAAGTGAGGAATTTTCATGGACAGGAGTCAGGTTTTAGATTGTAGGCCTAGCTTTTGCTGCAATTATTGGTTGATTCTTGACAGTGTTACTATTTGGAAACAAGTGAACTTCTGCAACAATTCCTTTCTAGAGTTAGCTAGGGTAGGTGTGCTTCTTTTTGCTGGCTTTCAATGACTCAAGTAACTCAAGTATTATTACTGAAGTATCATGACGCATGCACAATAGTATTGCTTGCTATTGTGTTATAGTGTTGCTTGCTTACAGCATACATACATTATATATATATATATATATATATATATATATATATATATATATATATATATAGAGAGAGAGAGAGAGAGAGATACATTATATTATATAGAGAGATATATACATTATAATAATAGTATATATAATATATATATATATATATATATATATATATATATATATATATATATATATATATATATATATATATATATAATGTATGTATGCTGTAAGCCAGCAACACTATTATTATCTCGCATATTATTTATCATTATAGCTACATTTTGCTATGCTACTCCTCCCACTACTACATAGATGAAAGGTGTCAAACATGCGGCTTGTTGCATATTTTGTTGCTATTGTTCTGTGGAAGGTTGTGGGAACTCTCTCCCACAAGATATCCGCAACGCTGATTCTCTTTCCACCTTCAAATCCTGCCTGAATACCTACCTTTTTAAACTGGTGTATTTTTAACTCATGGTTGTTTTTAAATATTTTGTTTTGTCTTGTTTTGTTTGTTTTTGTTTGTTTGAATCACTGTTTGAACCTGTTTGAATCTGTTGCTTGTTTTTAAATGATGCTCTGAAAGGCGCCTATAAATAAAATGCATTATTATTATTATTATTATTATTATTATTATTATTATTAAGGTTCTAGTGAATGGTTTATGAAATATTCAAGTGAATCTGGCAACATAGGCATTGTGCTTTTTAGTAAAAAAAACGAAGTTTACTCGCTTAAACAGTCCATGTGAGGGAGCTGTGAATGCAAGCTTTATAATAGTGGAGGACATAGCATTGAAAAGGTATGTGATGTTGTATGCCCCGACAAGAAGCAGGCATTTGCCAGCATGTCCCGAAATAGCGTGGCTAGCTGGGTGAATGAGCTGGCCTCCGACTTACAGATCCAGCTAAAAACTGAAGCCAAGGAATTTGTTTCGTCCCACCTTTCCATATTCATCCTGGGGGTGGATGCTCAGGTTTTTTCCGTCACTGATGAACTTTACAGGACAATGACTGGACAGGACATTTACTGGACAGGACATTTTCACACAAGTGGAGCGCTGCATCAACGAAACGTTCCATGTCCATATTTCCATAATGCTCATGCTTCGTTTAGAAATGCCATCAAAGGTTATGCTCTTTGAAAATTGCCAACAATGACTCTTGACAAACGAGACACATTGGCCTCTGTTTTATTCTGTTTCCCATCTTTCTTGAAATTGTCGATATTCATTGTCCACTTTTATTTTTTGGCCATTGATTATGCTAGCTACTTTTGGAAAGGTAGATTCATTTACATTGTTTATATGGTGCCCGAGGTAGTCCATTTGGCCATTATTAATTCTCTGATAAAAGCGTGAGAGTGGAGCGTGGTAGCGCCTTCTGTGTTTCAATGTTGTATTGTCACGGACGTAAATTTAAACACCACTGCACGGGCCACATTAAAATGTGTGTCAGAATGTATTGGCGGGCCAGGTTAAAAGTCGTCGTGGGCCGTGTCTGGCCCGGGGGGTAATTGACATGTGTGTCCTAGAGTGTGTTGCTGGTCTGTGGGACAGTTGTTCTACCTCCTAGAGTGTGTTGCTGGTCTGTGGGACAGTTGTTCTACCTCCTAGAGTGTGTTGCTGGTCTGTGGGACAGTTGTTCTACCTCCTAGAGTGTGTTGCTGGTCTGTGGGACAGTTGTTCTACCTCCTAGAGTGTGTTCCTGGGGCCTCATTTATAAAAAAGTACTTGAATGTCATCTTTGACTTGCACGTAAGCACATTTTTCTAAACGGACGTAAGCATTATTTATAAAACGGGCTGCGCTTGTTTAACATTACGTTACGTAAAGTCTATAAATACCAAATATACTTGAGAATGAACTTTGTATTTACGCCCTGTGATAGCGGCTCAATTATAGCGACTGAATTAAGCCAAGTGAGCAGGAGAGGGCAGAGAAGGGTGGCTTCTCGGTAAGTTGCATTTGTAACGTTTGATCATGACAACCAGTACTCAAGTTGTAAAAGAAAATCAGGGGGGGTGGTGGATTTTATCATATGAGGACAAGTTTAGTATCCCCACAGCGTCAGTGACTTCAGTGTCAGTGACTTGGTAAAAATGGTGCCCCCTCGCCCACAGTATTTTACTCAATATGTGCACAACTAAATGTTGAAAAAGCAGTAATACCACGTTCATTGATAAAATGACATAAGGGATGGAAAGGGGGGATGGCAGTTTTAGAAGGGGGGTGATTTTGACCGTTTTTATTTCAGGGGGGATGCCATCAACTTGAGTGCTGATGACAACTAACCAGGCAAATGCTTATACTGTAATCATATAATGGTTTTATTCTTATCAGGTGACATTGAAAATATGGCTGCTCACTCCCAGACACCGGAGACACCGGAGAAAAATCCAGTATAATTTAGCGCATTAGGCATGTTGAAGGGGAGGTGGCGTTGCCTTGACAGCTCCGGAGGAATATAAAGGAAGACTGAAATACAATCATAAACATCAGTTCCCTTTAAATCTTGAATGAAACAATTTTTCTCGGCTGATAACAACAACGTTAATTTTATTACGAGTCACGTTCACTTCGCATGAATTACAGTATAGGCAGTGCGG
>NC_137680.1:35111930-35144430 GCF_963989245.1 Nansenia antarctica
ACAACTATTTCAATTTAAAAACACACAATTTCGCAGTACAAATACAATAGGTAAAAACAACAATGACACACTCGCTAGTCAAGCTGATAGGATGATGCTTTGTCCCCAATGAATGAATCAATCGGAATCACCAAGGTCAGCTCAGTTGGACAGTTTGAAGAGGTTTATTCATCTGATCAGAGATTCATCTTGTTCCATGCGTTTACAACATGAATGGACCTTCCCTCTCATGCGCCCAGTCTTATGGCCCAAATAACTGCTGAGTTAGCCCTCAGCTGTGTAGTTGTCAATCATGAACGGGCTGTTCTCCCTGGCAACTCTGGTCATACGATTCCTGTCTTTCCCTAAATATATTGACCTCTTGACCCACTCTCCCTTGCTGGCTATTTGACCTACTTTCGTGACCCAGATATGTTAGCCTAGCCAGCAGTTTCACACAAGAGAGCTGCCTAGTGAGTTCATGTTTAATGTCTACACTTTATCTATGCACACTATGAAAACACATCATAACAATCCACTCTTTTTTTTTCTCTAATTTGTGAAATTATTTGTAATTATATGATCAATATTTCTTACTGTCACATGGCTGAAACCTCACATTCCCCCCCCGGGGACATCATTAAATGATCTCTTCCCGTAGGCAAATGTGAGCCCCCAGTCATGCCTCAATGGCCGATCAAACGTCTCATCCCTCAATTTACTTAAAGATGAGTAAAAGGTCGTCCATGGTTAACCTACTCTAGTTAATAATTGCCTTCTTTGGATAAAAACCTTTTGATGTTTGAAGAAGAAAATATCCAAATAGGCTCTTATTACTATGTCTAAGCACTCAACTTGCATATAACAGTTATATTGTTTAATTCTATTCATTCCGTGCGTTACTTGAGATTATAATTCACATCAAATTGACTATATCTTCCATGATTTGTTTACACTTATGCATGTTTTTCACAAACTGGAGGTTGTTTTGTTATCTTGATTGTTGTCGGTCTTCAACAGAGGGACCTCATGCTTTTCCTGGTCGCATGAGGCACTATCTGAGATGACGATTTCCCATGGTCGTCTGCTTCTAGCCTTGGTTGACCCCTTTTCTCTTGTTGCTGTGTTATTGAGAGACTCATAGTAGAAATTATTTCATTCACACCATACTTTCACTTTTGCTCTGCTTTCTCCCTTTCTCCTTCTGTTGATGAGGTATCAGAGCTTGATGTAGGGCTCTGTCTTCTTTGTGCAAAGTTCACATGAATGTCTCTGGTTGCAATCATTGGCATGTTAGTTGTGACATTCATGGATCGCATAATGAGTGCACGGAAAATCGGAAAACAGCATCCCATGATCACAATAATAATCATCATGATTATTATCACTGGTGTTATGAGTCCCATAATCCATGTTAGTGTTGTGTTTCCATTGAAGAATTTTGCAAGGTACTCGAATACTTCTGATCCATATCCTCCTCCTTCTCTGGCTTCTCTGTTAGTTCTAACTATACCCTGTTGAATTCTCTTAATGTTCCTAATAGCATTGGACAAGTTACCCAAACCTTCTGACATTGAGGGTAAATATGTGCAACAGGTGTCTGATCCTACAATGGCGCATACTCCTCCTTGTGCGGCTGTAATCGAATCTAGGGCAATGCGGTTGTCAATGGTGAATTGTCTTATGGTAGCAATTTCGCTGCTTAAAGCTTGAAATCCCATTAGAGTCGCGTTGGCCACTTGGGAAAGGTCATGCCGGGTTAATGCTATCAAGTAATGGTTGGCATACTGTAACTCGGTATTCCAAAATATGGACTTGAACACTAGTTGTGCATGTGTGAAGATTCTAGACTCTTCAGGTAGCTTGTAATACTTGTCGGCCAACTTTTTTGGGTCAGTGTTTTTCAAGTGTATGTACCCCTCTACCTCATTACTCTGCCTTTTCTGTCGTCTACTGCTATTGCGTGTTGTCAAGTCGTTGTCTTCGTATTCTATGGGTTCAACTAAATACACCAGGTCATTCAACATGCACATTCCACAGATCCCACGAAACCTTGGTGGTAGGTTTGTCCAAACCTGGTTTCCACAACACCAAAGGAAACCTGGAATCTCTACCGTGCCAATCTTAGATATCTTTACTGCGTTGTGGCGGTAGTCGAAAAAGTGTTTGCATTTTGTGGGATATAAATAGCCGACATCCGTGGCTCCGGTGTCCTCGGTGGGCTGTCCCATCACACATACATCAAATACTGCTGAGTCATTAACCGTAGCAGATATTTTCGTAGGTTTAGTGGCCAAATCACTAGGTACATTCAGGATGCTGTTCCTAAATAGTGTGTGACATCCAGTTAGTGATGGGAAGTAATCCAAAGTGGTGTAGGAGTTTGCCTGTGTGTAGTCTGTATCAACGCCATTATCCTGTCGTACAGATATGTTAGAATGGATTATGTATGAAATCACTTCTTTCACTTGCCCTTGTTCCATGACGGACAGTTTAGTCGTCTTACCTATGTATATATGATTGGGTTGGACAATGGGTCTAGCGGTTGCGCCAGTGTAGTATTGTCCTGTAGTGGCTGGATGTACTTGCAATATGTAGTGGTATGCTAGGACACATAGTGTTGATAACCCCTTGTCATCAGTGAGTGGCACTGCATAAGATGGAAATAATTCTTCTGTTGATTGAGGAAACATAGAGCATGCGTAACATGAGTTCGGTGTTAGTTTTCTAACTTTGCTTGTCATTGTTTTATACCACAAGTTAGATGCAAATGGGTGAGTGTCTTCTTGCTTCAGGCCAACTTCATTATAGTCAATCACTCGTATTTCGTCTGGTGTGTCATGTTTGAAATTGTCACTTTGGTCTTGTCCTAGTCCCATTTTCCTGATTTTGTCATTATCAATGTTGTCAGACCAATAAGGTGCACATCGACCATGCCAGAAACTGGGCAGATAAGTGTAGACATTTTCTCCACACATCCAAATGATATAGTCTGTGGCAGGCCATGGTTTGTTGACATCTAAGAATATCCGCTTGTCAGGGCACGCTAGGTTGATCCCCACGTCGTGCAGCGTCTGGTAGCTTTTAATAGGGTCTACACAAGTCAAAGGTCGTTGTTGTTGTCTAGCAATCGTGCGTACTATCGGCACATTGTCAAATGTCTCTAAGTCTCTCTGTACCGGGAAATCAGGTAGTAATTTTTTCCACAATGTGTTGCAAAACTCATTGGTAGGTGTCGATGCGCCCATTGCTGGGAGTGATAATGGTAATATGTGAAGATTCTCTCCCTCTAGGGATCTGAGTTTCACATTGACATGTACCGATCCCTCATTTAGAGCGATGAAAGTCACATTATCGATGTAGAACGATTTTCTACCTGAGGTCCTCAGTGGGTACCAGAAACAGTGCATTTCGTCCTCAGTCATAGGTGTGTTGTCCAAAGTGCCAATGTTGGTCATGGATTCAATCCTTTGTATGTTACGTTTCATGCGCATGAGCGTATCATTAGTTTTGTCATTCACTCCCGTCTCTCGTTTGTTAATACACATGAATATAAATGTATATATGACCGTAAACATCGCGGCCAGTCCCATAATCCATAGCGTGGCTCTGATTGTTTTATGCTTTTGTTCCATTCCTTGGTTGGTGTCACTTGTCATCTGGTTCTGTGATCTTAACATACAACATTTCAGAAAGAAAGATCATCATAGCAGAGATACTTGTCACAAATGTTCTGGGTCATATTAAATGTTCCTGTTGTGTGTGTGTATGTGTGTGTGTGTGTGTGTCATTCTATCTCCTCCCCGTCACTCAGTTAATCTAATTTGGGAGTGCTAAGGGGGGGGGCTGCTTTCAGCCTAGAAGCATGTACCCATTGCGGCTGGCTTGTTACCTTAACCGCCGTTCGGGTGATCAATAATATTTGGGTAGGTGGGCCGTACCTCGGTTCACCTCCTAGCGTTACCGGTTTGAGACTTTTTACCAGGACGTAGTCTCCTGCTTGGAAATCGTGAATCGGCTTTTCACCTGGTGAAGGCAACGAATCAGTCACCTGTTGGGAATATCTACAAACAAAGTGGCACAAGTGTTTAACATAGTTCTGTTGCAATTCTTGCAATTGTGTTATGTCAATAGCCGCTGTCTCCTTCATCAATGCACCTAGGGGAAAAGGACGTGCCATCAAAACTTCATGAGGTGACAGGCCAGTGCATGCGTTTGGCATAGCTCGAATTGACATAAGTGCTATTGGAAGACCCTCTATCCAATTGACCTGTCTTGCTTGGTGCAATTTCATTAATTTATCTTTTATAGTCCTGTTGGTCCTTTCGACTTGGCCAGAACTCTGTGGGTTGTAAGGTATGTGGAACGTCCATTTTATCCCTAGAGCTGCTGCCAACAGTTTGGTAACCCTAGATGTGAACGGTGTCCCGTTATCCGAGTCGATCCCTGTGGGGATTCCGAATCGAGGTATAATGTGCTCCATTAGGCATTTTACAACTGTTTGCGCATTTTCTTTCCTTGTTGCAAACGCTTCTGTCCATTTTGAAAATCTATCAACAATTACCAATAGATATGAAAAACCTCTACATTTTGGCATGTGAGAGAAATCAATTTGCAACTGTTGCCATGGTCCTTCTGGCTTAGGTAAATGTTGTCGTTTAGCAGGGTTAATGTTTGGATTACATCTTGCGCAAACTAAACATTTATGAATGAAATGTCTTACTTGTTTTTCAAGACCAATTGTAAAAAACAACTTCGATATGTATTCTGTCACTCCTTTGTACCCTATGTGTGTTGGGCCATGTATGAACGATATGAGTGCTTCATATGCTATTTTTGGTAAGGCAATTCGTTCATCCGTAAATTTCCATAAGCCTATGTCATCTCTGATGCATCCTTTCCTTTCCCACAATATAATTTCTGATTGATCTGCTTGATCTTGGAACGATAACAATGCATCAGTGGTGAATGGTGGGTCTGTTGTTAACACTGCCATGGTCACGTGTTCCAACCATGGTGCAGGCGATCCATGTAATGCTGCATTTTGGGCATGTTTGTCTGCCAAGTTGTTTCCTCTCGCCACCTCTGAATTTTCTCTGGAATGGCCTTTGCACTTAACTATGGCAATTCGTGCTGGAAGCATCAATGCTTCCAACAGTTCCTTTACTAAAATAGCATGTTGTATTGGCTTTCCCGCAGTAGTGATGAAACCTCTGTTTTCCCAGATTTTGCTAAAGTCATGTGCAACTGAAAATGCGTATTTTGAATCGGTAAACACGGATACATCTTTGTCTTTAGCATATTTACATGCTCTTGTTAGTGCTATCAATTCAGCTGCTTGTGCTGATGAAACTGGTAGTCTGTATGCCTCAATGCAATGACCGTTTTCGTCAACTATTGCATATGCAGCTAAAGTTGTCTTGTCGTCAGGTCTCATTGCACTGCCGTCACAATACAAAATCATGTCGTTATGTTCAAGTATCGTCTGCTGTAAGTCAGTTCTTACACTGCTTGTTGCATTAATCAATTCCATACAGTCATGTTCACTATCCTTTTCACTTTGGACTTGTGAATCTCCATGTAGTAATGTTTTCAAATGTAATGCAGGGTTCGTGTGTGTTGTGGTCGAAATCGTAAGGTTATGTGTGCCAGTCAAAATGTGTTCGTAATTACTCCGTCTTTGGCTCGTCATGTGTTGTGTTGTAATATTCCGTAGTATTGTATTAACCGTATGTGATGTATGTAACGTCATAGGGTGGGCCAAAACAATGACTTGTGATTTGTCTACCATAATTGCCGCGGCTGCTACAGCTCGGAGGCAATTGGACATCCCCTTAACAATTTGTGGTAGATTTTTTCTGAAATACGCCACTGGTCGCATTGAATCGCCATGTAGTTGCGCTAGCACTGCCGATACCACGTCACCATCATCTGCAGTGTACAGGTGGAAGATCAGGTTATAATCCGGCAGTCCTAGAGCGGGACTGTGACATAGCAGGAATTTGATATGTCTGAAAGCTTGTTTCTTGTCCTCATCCCATAGAATGGTGTTAGGCGCTGTCTTTAATGTGGCCTTCCTCAGTACCGCATCATAAATAGCATATTCAGCTAGCCAGTTCCTGCAGTAATTTACTAATCCCAGGAAAGACAGTAATTCAGTTTTAGTCCGTGGTTTCTCCATGTCTTTGATTGCCTTGACTCTGTCAGGTGATAGGAAGCGGCAGCCATTTTTCAGTACATATCCCAAATAATTGACAGATTCCATGCAAAATTGCAGTTTTGATAGCGAAGCTCTGTGCCCTCCCTCAGCCAGGTGCTTCAGAAGTACGATTGAGTCCTTAATGCATCCTTGTCTGTCAGTTGCTGCTATTAACAGGTCGTCAACGTAAGTCAGAAGTGCTGAGTTACATGGCAATGTCAAATGCGACAAGTGTTGATTTACAGCTCTGCTATAAATGACGCTACTATCAATAAGTCCCATGGGTAGACGAAGCCAAATGTATTGTTGTGATAAAAATGTGAATGCAAATAATCCTTGTGTGTCTTCGTGTACAGGTATTGAAAAGTATGCGGATGATAAATCCACTACTGTGTACCATTTCGAGTCTGCTGGCAGTGCTGTCAAGATAGAATTGGTGTCAGGTACCACTGGGGCCAGAGGAATTATGGCTTCATTGACCTTTCTCAGGTCCTGTGTAAACCGATAGTTGTTAGTGCCTGGTTTAAAAATGGGATTAATAGGCGTATTATTCGGTGAACTCTGCTTTGCGATGACACCTTGTTCTAATAAGCTTTCAATTACTGGCTTAATGCCTTCCTCCTTTTCCTTAGAAAGGGGGTATTGTTTAATATACACTGGATATTTATCAGGATTAATCATAGCTTTATAAGGTTCTATGTTCAAGAGGCCCACATGATTAGCATGTAATGCCCACAATTTTGACGGTACTTCGTGTAATATACAAGGTGGTAGTAGAGATATTTTGTAATCTTTATTATCACACCATATCTCAGGCATTACTGTGTTATTCAAATTTTTTATGAAGAAATGCGTGGGAGGTTTTCCATAAGACCAAATGATACAATTATTGTTCTTTTCCTCATTATCTGGTGGTAAGTTAATATGTTCTTTAAATGACTTTATTAAATCAGATACATCGTTAAAGTTATTCCTTAATGCACATACAAAGGGTTCAATGTGTTCTTTTATGTCTTTCCATATTAATAAGAGTCCTAATGGTGATACGAAAAAGTTCTGAGGTATCTCTGTCATTTCTTCTGTCTTAATTACTTTGTCAGAGAATGGTTCGCTGAGAATTTTGAAGTGTAGTACCGTGGCTGCTGCGGCTGCGCTGCAACGGGCCAGCTTCTGAATTCCCTGTATCATAAGTAATTGTTTTACAAAATCAATTTTGGATAGAATAGTTCGAGCCGTGTGTGTTTTCAGAACGTTTTCTGCAAACATTTGGTATGCTCTATGTGGTGGTATAGACATTTCAATCCCATCTGGTGTACAATAGATTGTTGCGTTTATCTTGCATAGTAAATCCCTGCCCATCAATGGCATGGGTGTCGTTGCACTTATCAAAAATGGATGTTGTATTTTGATGTCGTCTAAGTCAACCTGTAAAGGTATGGATACTGGATCATCTTGCATTGTTCCACTTATTCCAATAGTTCTTATCGTTTTGTTTGTTAATTGACATTTCAAATCGTTTCGCCTGAGACATGATACTGTTGCTCCTGAATCTATTAAAAATTTAATTCTTTTACCATTTATTTTTAAAGCTATCTCTGGTATTTCTGAAGGTTTATTTGTTATGTGGAATTGTGGTGTACTAACTATATATTTGATCATGTCTGTAGGCTGAAATTGTCATTTCTTCCATAACAAATTTGTGGGCGTTTCCCCACGTGGTTGGTTAAATGACCCTGTTTGTGGTCGTTCATTTTCTTGTTGTCTATAATTAGCCCGTGGTGAGTACCAGCTACCTTTTTGCTGTTCATCTCTTTGTTTTATTCTACAATCTTGTATCCAATGTCCAAATTCTTTACAATAGAAGCAGTTGTTTGTTCTATCCCCTCTCCTATTATTACCATTAAATGTCCCTCTATTACCATAGTTATTCTCTCCTCTATTACCATACCTTTCTCCATTTTGTCTTTGTTTATATTGTTCTGAATTGTTTCCTGATCTTGGTATAAATGGACTATATTGTCTGAGTTGAGGTGATCTAAATTGATTTCCTCCCACTTGTGGTGTGGGTGGCGTAACGTCAATTTGTGGTAGTTGTGGCAATTCAGTGTCTATTGTTTTGTTTTTAACTTTAAATAATCCCACAGCTTCTAACTCTCTGATTTTCTTTAATAAATCTGCCGGTGTTAGTGAGTATACCCCAGGTGTTGAGATAGTTATTGTCTGTTTGGATTCGTCATCCATGTTATTCAAAATCATGCTTGTAAAGAAATTATCCTCCCCGTCCTTTACGTCCAATTTGGCGTCCTCTTTCCATGCTTTCTGAAACCTACTAGCGAATTCAGACAATGTTTCATCAGGTCGGCGTTTACATTGAAGAATCTTTGATATGTCACGTTCTTGGCTTGCATGATCTTTAAGGAGTTCAGTCATTTGTTTAATGTGTTTAATCTTATGATCTTTAGTAAGCCACACGTAACGTTCCAAAGGTGTGTCCCCTGCTGCGGCATTATCGTGGTTCTCATTTAGCGTATCACATTTCTCTATTATTTTATCCATTCTAATGTTAGGTAATAAAGTGTTTAAAATATATCTCACATCCTTACCATCCATACTTCCATGCATTATTGTTGTTCTCCACCAATTTATAAATCCCCTTGGGTTCATTAATGGTTTCGGGGCGTCCCTTATGATTAAAGATAGTTCTGGTAACGATAGGGGTTTATATAACACCTTTTCGTCCATTGTTAACAAAGGCATTGTTGTACGTTCTTCTGTCTCGGTTCTATTTCTGTCTTCAATAGTTTCAATTATCATGTCATATATTTCCTTGATGTCATCGTCTCTTATTCCTTGCAATATTTTCTCCATATCTTTTGTAGTGAAGTTTGTAGGATCAACATTTGATGCCTTTTCTTTCGCATACCTGTCTATACTTTCTAATAATGTTCTCATCATTAGGATGGAAATGTCATGATACCGTCTTTCCACTTTCTCTCCTTTTCGTAATATTTGGATAATTTTCTTCCATTCCCCTTCTGTGAGTTCCTTAATGTACCTTAGTTTATCAGGTTTAATGCGTTCCTTTTGTTCTGCATATTTCCTTTCCGTTGTTCGGAAAGCTTTAACACAATTATCCAAGAACAATTGATTACATTCTTTTTTCCAATTTCTTGTTGAGAAAGTGTCATTGTCAGTTTGAGAAAAGATGTATGTTGCTGTAATCTTTGGATTAATCTTTGCAACTTTATCATCTTTCTTTATGTTTTGTCCTTCTAACAGAACCCAATTAATGACGTCATCGTCATCATCTGCTATTGACGCATATGTGGGCGGTTCCTTTATCAGAGATAACTGAGGGTACAATGGAGTAACAGTGGGCGTATTTGTCGTGACATCTTCATTATGTATTTGTTTAATTTCATCTTTTGTCAGTTCCTCTATTGGGGAGGATACCTTACATTCTATGACACATTTCTTTTTGTCATTACGTTTTTTCTGTCTTATTATATTACCTGGCCATTGTTTTGCCATTAGCATCCACGCAATATATACTTCTGTCATGTATTGAAGGTCCCATTCAGGATTGACAATTGCATCATTTGAACCCAAATAATCATTAACAATTGCTAATTTATCCTTATCAAAACTTCCTTGATTGGGGTACAAGTCATCTGACCATTCCGACAGGTTGCCTAGAAATGGTTCAACGTAATATATTCCCAATTTCAAAATCATCCACTCTCGTGGGGATAGATCAGCTTTATTTTTAATTGGTATATTTTTTAAATGAGGGTTCGTACTTAATAGCTTTTTAAGAGCTTTTCTCTCCTTTTTAGGTAAATCATTCTCCGATTTATTCCTAAGATAAATCTTTTTAATTGGCTTGATTGTCGCTACACTGGCCTGATTCCCCATATTTAATCACAGCACACGTTGTTAGTTTAAAAAAATAAATCAGTCTTAAAACTGTCGTGATAGAGCTTAATACCTTATTTTTCTTCAAATTTGTTTAGTCATTTACTGATCATAAAGTCAATTATGTCACAATCACAGTTGTTCTCTCCCCTCGTTTTGTGCTGTAAAAACACCTTTCCTCTTTCTGTCACTTATTTCTGTCTCGCTGTCTCAATTGCTGTTTTACAACCATACATTCCTGTTACTGCGTGTCACCTGTCAACGCACCATAAATCATCTCTTAATTACCACTCCGATGTCCAACTGAATCCTGTTTTCCCTCTCAAGTCACACAGTCAGTTAAATCTGTTTTACGTTTAACATTAACACAATCTTTAGTCACCTTTCAAATTACATACCACACCCATTCTTGTGCTAATAATATCTTATTCCCACAACCGTCTTTAACATTCTACTTTTAACAGTATCCCCTTATGCTTCCTTGCTACAACCAATTTATCGTCACGTACTTTGTCAATTATCTCACATTCGTATTACGTGATCCTGTACCTTACAGGATATCACAAACCATATCTTTTACACAATAACACTATAATCTTAATTCTTCTTCGTCGTATGGGTTGTTGTTTTTCTTCTCCACTCCACCAGGCTCGGGGCCGAGGGGCTACCCTTTTACCACCCCGAGACCTGGTTGAGGGGCTCACCCGGGCTATATTTCTGGACACCCCTCCAGAAGCCACGTCATCGTCTCGTCATCTAATACCGACAGACCATGCATCCCGTTGGGTGGGTGGTACACCGGGCAATCCAGGATAATATGGTCTGCGGTTTGGTCCTCTGCGCCACACTCGCACGACGCATTTGGGGCCAAGCCCCATCTGTGCATTGATGAGCGGAAACGCCCGACGCCGGTCCGGAGACGATTGAGCCTCACCCAGGATAGCCTTGGCAAGTCCATCCCGAGGGGCTCAGCGCCGGCGACTGGGATGTGGTCGCGGAGTTTGGAGGTGTTAGCCTCCCACTCCGCGCGCCACATATAATCCGCCCATCCTGCCGCACTGATGTTGAGATCTCTGCATTGCTGCCTGAGATCCTGTGCGGCAGGCACAAATGGGTGTCTCGACTTGAGACGCCGGGAGGGCTCCGCTGTTATAGTGAGCCTATCATGGAGCAGATGGTTATTAAGCTCCACGGCCCGGCAGGCGAGACGTGCTGTGGCTCCCATGCGGCGGAGGCCTGCGGGCTGGATGCCTGCTAGGATGGGAAGGTTGTCCACGGGGGTAGGACGCAGGCATCCTGTCACAATGCGCAAGGCTTCGTTTATAGGCGAGTCGATGAGGCGGGTGTGGGCACTGCGACACCATACTGGGGCGCAGTATTCACTGGTTGAATAAACGAGGGCTAGGGCTGCCGTGCGCAAGGTCCTTGCGCCGGCGCCCCAGCCCGAGCCAACCAGTCGCCTCATCAACGCCACACGAGCTGTTAGCTTCTTGCGCAGTGACTCGAGGTGTCGGCGAAACGTGAGCGTCCTGTCCAATGTCACGCCGAGATAGATTGGCTCAGCGGAACATGGCAGGGGAGTTCCATCTAGGTGTACTCTAAGCTCACGTTTAGCCTCCCTGTTGTTAAGGTGGAAGGCAGCCGACACCGTCTTTGCCTCGCTAAGCTTCAATCTCCATTTCCGGAAGTATGCCACTAGTGTCTGCATGTCCTGGCTCAGAATCCCCTCCACAGACTGCCAATTTCCAGCAGAGTACACCACTGCGAGGTCGTCTGCGTAGGCGTACTTCCGCGAGAGTGTGTTGGGCAGGTCATAGGTGTAGATATTATAGAGGAGGGGGGCCAGGACCGATCCCTGAGGGACGCCGTTCTTAAGGCGTCGAAGCCTGCTTAGCTGTCCGCGACCGGTGGTGAGGGTAAAGCTGCGGTTACGGATGAGCTCCATGATCATTCTGACCATGTGCCTGTCCGGCAGCAGACGGAGCAGCTTGCAGGAGAGGCCGCGATGCCATACGGTATCGTAGGCAGCCGTCAGGTCTATAAAGACGGCCCCGGCCTTCTTTTTTGCCGAAAAGCAATCCTCGATGTCTTGAGTCATAAGGGTGACTTGATCTACGGTCGACCTCCCGCGTCGGAACCCGGCCTGCTCACGTGGGAGCAGCGGGTCGACAATTGGTTCAATGCGGGCGTAGATGAGACGCTCGAGGATCTTGAAGGGGATGCATAACAGAGAGATGGGACGGTAACTCTTAGGGTCCCCTTCAGGCTTATTCGGTTTAGGGATCGCAACAACTAGGGCTCTTCGCCAGATTTTGGGGATCTTGAGTTGGCGCAAACAGGAAGTGAGGAATGCTCTCAGCCAGGATTTCAAGGCGGGTGCGGCATGGAGAATAAGCTCCGGGCAGATGGAATCAGGCCCCGGAGCTTTCCCTGGCTTTAGATGCTGGAGGGCAGCAGCGAACTCCTCCGGGGTGAATTCACCGGAGATGTAGTCACTGCTAGGTGTTGGGGCCCTCCAGAGGTCTGACACTTCTTTTGCCACAAGTCGAGACGACTCGCGGTCTTTGCCCTCGTATGACCCACTTTTCACAAATTGTGATGCGATTTTATTTGCAGAGATGGGGCAGTGACGGGGGGAGTGTCTAGACCTACCAGTGAGATTGTTCATGATACTCCATGCCTTACGGCTGGAGTGCGAGAAGTCGATGGAGTCAATGGCCTCCTCCCAGCGCTCCTGTCTTTTACGGCTGAGACTTGACAGCAAGGCTGTTGCGAGCCTGTCCGACTCAGCTCCTGCAGGGGCCTGGAGGAAGGCACAGTGGAGCTTCTCACACTCCTCATCCCAACACGGTTTGTAGCTAATGCGACGTCCGCGTGGGATGGATTTTTTTGCCGCTTTCACCAACATGCCGCAGAAGTCCCGGTACGCCTCATCCACGTTGTTAGAGTTAGGCGATGGGAGGTGCCTTGTGGATTTGTTGGTAAGGAGGCGGAAGCGTTTCCAATCGGCCTTTCGGAAGTTCCACCGTTTCACTGGCTCACTCGGAACAAGGTTCACGAGTTTGGCCGTTGTTATCAGTGAGGGTCGATGTTGAGACCTCGGGAACTTTCCTAGCACACGTCTATCGGGGAGCCGGTTGTCAGCGCTGGCACTCGCGAATGCCAGGTCAGGGTTCGTCCCAGTGTTCCAGCGACCGGAGCGGAAGCTGGCTGCGCCCTTGGGGTCGTACAACAGGGCCAGGCTGTTGTTAGCTGCCCAGACAGCCAGGTTCTCTCCGTCGGGTGAGTTGGTGCGGTAGCCCCAGTCTTCATGCTGGCAATTGAAGTCACCAGCATAGATACAGGGGTGGGGGAACACTGGTAGACACACTGGTGTGATTCGCGAGGGTGGAGGTTTGTAGACGTTGATGATTTTTAGACCGGCAACGTCCACGCACAGCCACTCAATCTCCGAGTCAGCCGGGGATTGGTCAGCGAGAGTCCAGCTCAACCTTTGTTGGACAAACGTGGCGAGGCCATGCTTCCTGCTCAGGGTAGACCCAGCTAGCTCAAAGTTTGGTAGAACTAGCTTGTCTGCTGATATGCAGTGGGTCTCCTGGAGGAGGATGACGAGGGCCTTGGTGGTTTTGGCCAGGTGTTCGATGACGTCGATCTTACTGGGGGTTAGTCCTTCGGTGTTCAGCTGCAGTATTCTGGGTTCGAGGTCAGCAGACCTCTCCCCCGGCTGCTGCCGAACACCAGCCCGGGTGAGGGGCCCTGGTTGGCAAACTTTGTTTCGCTTCTTGCTTTTGGCAGTCATTAGCTACTTACGGGGGGCACCACGAGAAGGTGTTTGCCACGCCACATCAACATGCACGGATGCTGAGTGCTCTCTATTCGCTTGTCTAGCTTTAGAGACCCCATCTTAATCTCTTATCTCTATTGACTTATTGACTCAAAGCTTGCTGCAGTTTACTTTATTCCCTGTCAATTACTTCAATACAAATACAAATACTTCAATATGAATCCCTGAGCATTTTTCTTTCAATTGCACACACTCCGCCGGAGTGACGGCGCACTCTGTATCCTTTACACTTTAAACCATATGATTGTTAATGACATTTGACCTTTGTTCAAGTAATTAAATCAAGTTTTATCATACTATATCATTGCTTAGCATTTTGTTTAGTGATTCAATTTATTCATTCATAATTAACACATCATCACAGGTTCGTTTAATCCGTTTTTATTTAACAGAGGCAGGCTATAATGTTTATGTGTTAAATTTGCATATTCTCACCTGCCTCCTGTTGTTTTAATCGGATTTCTCTGTTCGAAAGACGCCAATTGATAAGATGATGCTTTGTCCCCAATGAATGAATCAATCGGAATCACCAAGGTCAGCTCAGTTGGACAGTTTGAAGAGGTTTATTCATCTGATCAGAGATTCATCTTGTTCCATGCGTTTACAACATGAATGGACCTTCCCTCTCATGCGCCCAGTCTTATGGCCCAAATAACTGCTGAGTTAGCCCTCAGCTGTGTAGTTGTCAATCATGAACGGGCTGTTCTCCCTGGCAACTCTGGTCATACGATTCCTGTCTTTCCCTAAATATATTGACCTCTTGACCCACTCTCCCTTGCTGGCTATTTGACCTACTTTCGTGACCCAGATATGTTAGCCTAGCCAGCAGTTTCACACAAGAGAGCTGCCTAGTGAGTTCATGTTTAATGTCTACACTTTATCTATGCACACTATGAAAACACATCATAACACAAGCCAAACATATTGCAATGTAATGGGTGCAGGGAGTAATCCCCACTACTACTAAAGGCCGATTTAAAGTTCTGCGTCGAATTTACGTGCGTAGCTTACTACGTAAGGGGTCTCGCACTTTACACTTCTACGTAGGCCGCGCTGCAATTACACCGTCACATCGCTAGGTGGCAGTGTGTTTTCTATGCCCCTGTGCTGTGCCTCTTCCGGTTAGGAACTCAACGGAGCTCAAAGCTCAAAGCGGCATAATAGCGATCTTTTTGTTGTTATGCTTGTTGTAAATAAAAGTTCTATGATGCATTGAAATGACATTAAACTAAGATAATACGATGGTTATCATAATTTTTCTAATCTTTATTAATAAGTAATTACAGAAAAAGTAAATGACATTTCTGTCATGGCTTCCGCATTTTGGCCTACGAGAGTCGGAATCTTGTCGGAATCATGTGCTACCAAGCGGACCAATCACAGAGCTTACGGTTGCGTAGAAACTGACGCGTTCTTACATTTTTGGAGATGTGCACGTCAACCCTCTCCGTAGGCAAGGCGGGCCCACGCGGGCCGACGCAAGGCTACGGCGTCGATTTTACGCAGAAGTTTAAATCGGCCTTTAGTTAGTGTAGAGTAGTGGGGAATACTCACCGAATCCATTGCATTGGATTGTTCCCACTTTCACCAGCTGCTGTCACACATGTCAGTGTTCCCTCACCCTCCCCGCTGGAGCCAAGCAGGTTAGCGCTCTTCTGCCTGGTCACCCTGCCCTGCTGGCTAACCTGGTCACCCTGCCCTGCTGGCTAACCTCCCACATCACCTGGAGTGTCTCAATATCCTCTCTCTGTCATATCAGGACTGCTCCCATGATGTCCATGGCCTCACACACACACACACACACACATACACACACACACACACACACACACACACATACACGTTATTTAAAATGTAATCGGCAAGCGTTCAGACAGGAACTCACCTGATACATTTCCCACACACTGGACAAAGAAAACAATTTCACACAGGAAATGACCTCCACAAGACAAACATACTGTAGCAACCCTGTTCATTAATGTTCATTAATGCTTGAGTTCATGTTCATGTTCGCACTGTTACTGCATGAGTTGTGTGCCAATGCACCCCTGTGATTGGTGGAGGTCACGGGCGGGTGCTGTGTGTGTTGTTGAGACCGTGGGGAGAGGAGAGCTCCGGTGAACTAAGAAAGTTGTGTATGCGACAGTTTACAATTAAACGATCAGATTACATGAGAGAAGCTATCTGTCATTATTTCAACCACTGTCCATGTTGGAACGTTACATTGGTGTCAGAAGTAAAAAAATAAAATAAAAAAAACGACCGTTTGTCACCCTTCGTTGGTCAGTGTACAGTTTAGCTAGCTAGCCGCGACAGCCGCGGACATAATGGCCATGCAGCGGGACCGGGACGCGTCTGAAAGTTAAGGAGGAGAGGTATGGAGAGAAGGAGGGAGATGATTATGCTTCGAGGCTGGCGGGGGAAGGTGCTTCAGCACACAAGGCTCACTTGAGGGACACAGCCAGGAGATTAGCTGCCGATGCAGGACTGGGCTCGTCCGGCATTAAGGGAAACAGGCTGACTCCTCCTCCAGCGCAGCGACGCCCAGCAGAGACTATATACACAAAGATGGCGGCCCCCATGGGAATCATGTCCCTGTTAAAACACCAAAATACTCTGGTAAGGCAGACTGGGAGGCTTTCCGTGCCCAATTTTAGCGCAGGCAGCGGGCTGGTCTGAGGACAATAAAGCTCTACAGCTGGCTCTATGCCTCACAGATGAAGCATTAGCATGCTTGCTACTACTTAGCCCAGATGAGAGAGGGGACTATTGGGCTTTAGTTGGCGCTCTGCAGAGGCGTTTTAGACAATGTGAACAGCCTGGTGTCCTGCACTCTGAACTGTGTAGCAGGCGCAGGCAGCCCGGGGAGCCACTCCGGGCGTTAGCCAATGACATTGAGACCCTGTCAAGGAGAGCCTATGCCCACATGCCCCCCGGGGTGCAGAGTGAGCTCGCCAGAAACCAGTTTATCCAGGCTATAAATCCAAGGGAGCTGCGCATCCAGACCCAACTGGCACACCCCTGCACGCTACAAGAGGCACTGGAGCTGGCGTTGGAAAGAGAGATCGTGGGAGCTGGGACAGCAGGGAGCAGTCTGGGGGACGGCAGCCCTGTTGTGAGAACCGCAGTTGACAACAGCCTAACCCAAGAGAGGCCTGCGTGGGCGACAGAGCTGACAGAACTGATCCGGGCTGTGTCGCTGCAATCATCACGCCCAAGCAATCGAAATGACTGGGGCGACATGCGGCCTCGCCAGGCCCTTTCGTCTGTTGTGAGTGTGGCCAAGCTGGCCATATCCGCAGGCGGTGCCCCAAGCTTGCTGGCGACCAGGGAAACGCCCCGGGGTCTGTATAGATGGGACGATACAGACCCCTGGCGCCGCATCCCATGCTGCTCCACCTTTGACAGGAGCCCAACAGCACAGACGGGGGAGTGGGGCTCCACTAGTGTATGGGTGGCAGATGTGCAAGACCCCTGTATACTGGGTCTGGATTTCCTACGGTTTGCTTGCTGTGTGCTGGACCTGGGGAACGACACACTGAGCTTCCCTGGGGGCCCCACTGTTAAAATGATATCCCTCTCGCTGGTCCCGAGACTACAACCACTGTCCGTGAAAGCCACAGACACACAATGTTATGGGTCCGACCCCTCGGCTGAGGACAATGGCGCCCCACTCTCCCGCCAAAACCCCCCACCCCCCCCTTCACCCATCCCCTCGATGCTTGGTAGCCCATCAGTTGAGTACCACACCCCCACTGGTGGACAGCCTCCATCTCCGGCAACACTTCCCTCTACAGGTTTGGGGCCCCTTCTCCCGACCCAGCTGTCCACAACGGAAGAGGTGGATAGACTGTCGGCAGTGAGAGAAATATGGAAACGTAACTGTGACACGTTGGAGCCCTGGCAACAAGAAGAGCTATGGCAGGTGTTGTCTGAATTTAAAGACATTTTCGCCCTGACAGAGGAGGAAGTGGGACTGACACATCTGGTGCAGCATGAGATAGACACCGGGGATGCTCGGCCCATCAAGATGCGTCCCCGCCGTCTTACCATGGCATATCAGGCGGCTGTGCGATTGAGGAGATGCAGAGGGCAGGCATCATTGAACCCTCCGACAGTTCCTGGGCTTCGGGGGTTGTAATGGTCAACAACAAAAAAGAGCCAGAAAATTAGATTCTGTGTGGATTACAGACCACTGAACAGCGTGACCAAGAAAGACGCGTATCCACTGCCCCGCATCGACGAGTCACTGGACTTGGTGTCCGGCTCATCCTGGTTCTCCTCACTAGACCTGCGCAGTGGCTATTGGCAGGTGCCCCTTAGCCCCGAGGCCAGGCCGAAGACCGCCTTCTGTACGGGGAGGGGGTTGTGGCAGTTCCGTGTCCTCAGCTTTGGCCTATGCAATGCCCCTGCCACGTTCGAAAGGCTGATGGAAGAGGTGCTGCTTGGCATCCCCCGCCAAGAATGCCTGGTCTACCTGGATGACATTCTGGCTCATGGGAGCTCCTTCCAGGCGACCTTGGGGACCCTGAGGCAGATACTGCAGAGGATAGCAGCAGCGGGTCTGAAGCTCCACCCTGACAAATGTTGCTTCATGAGGAGAGTTTTTGGGGGACAAGCTGGGGGCAGAAGGCATCAGCACAACGGATGAGAAGGTGCATGCAGTACAAGACTGGCCCACCCCCACTACCCAGCGGGAGCTAAAAAGCTTTCTGGGTTTGGCCTCATACTACAGAAGGTTTGTGCGAGGCTTCTCCTGCCTAGCCGCCCCCCTGTATCGCCTGCAGCAGAAGGACAGGGATTTCATCTGGAGTGTGAACAGGCACTCTCTCAAGAAGGGAGAGTCCCCCACTCTCACTCCCCCGAACCCCAACCTGCCATTTGTCCTGGACACGAACGCCAGCGACGTTGGCACAGGTGCGGTGCTGAGTCAGGTGGGGCCGGAGGGGGAGAGAGTTGTGGCGTATTTCAGCAAAACGTTCAACAATGCAGAGCACCGCTACTGCGTCACGCGTAGAGAGCTTCTGGCCATTGTGATGGCAATAAGCCACTTCAGATATTACCTCTGTGGCCTGCCCTTCACTGTCAGGACCGACCACTCAGCTCTCCAGTGGTTGATGTCCTTCAAGGAACCAGAGGGGCAGATCGCCCGCTGGCTGGAACAGCTGGCGTCCTACGACGTCACAGTGGTGTACAGGGCCGACGCTCGCCGCGCCAATGCCGATGCTCTGTCCCGACGCCCCTGTGCGCCAGCCGGGTGTCGCTACTGCGAGCGCAGAGAGGCACGTGAGAGAGAGCTCCGGGAAGAGGAGGGAATATGTCCCATGCACGAGGGGAGTGAGCCGGTCTGCAGAGAGATGCAGGTTATCGGCTCAGCGGAGTGGAGAGCACAGCAGGAGCAGGATACCGATTTACAACCGGTGCTGCAGTGGGTGGAGTCTGGACAGAAACCACCGTGGCCTGAGGTAGCAGGGAGCTCACCTGCAACTAAGGGACTGTATGCAAAGTTTGAGACCCTGCGTGTGAGTGAGGGGGTGCTGCAAACAGCTTGGAAAGAGCCAGCTACAGGAGAGAGCAAGTGGCAGGTGGCTGAGAGAGGCCGTGTTCCGAACCTCTCATGGAACCACAGGGGCTGGACATTTTGGTGTCTCCAAGACCCTTCGTCGCCTCCATCAAGGGTTTTACTGGGGGCAGTTCCAAAGGGATGTTGAAGACTTTTGTCGCCGCTGTGACCTCTGTGCTGCGCACAAGGGTCCTCCGGATCAGTCCCACGCGCTGCTCCAGCAGCTGGCGTTGGGCACTCCCATGGAGAGAGTAGCAGTGGATGTCATGGGCCCCTTTCCCCGCACGGACAATCGTTTTGTCCTGGTGGCCATGGACACATTTTACAAAATGGCCAGAGGCATACGCGTTGCCCAACCAAGAGGCAGAGACTGTGGCAGATGTTCTAGTAGAGGGCATGTTTGCCAGGTTTGGAGCAGCAGAGACCATCCACAGCGATCAAGGGAGGAACTTCGAGTCGCGGGTGTTCGCTGCTATGTGTGAGCATCTGGGCATGCACAAGACCCGAACCACACCCTTACATCCCCAGAGCGATGGACTCGTGGAAAGGTTCAATAGGACCTTAGCACAGCAGCTCGCCATCCTCACCGCAGAACACCAGCGTGACTGGGACATGCATATTCCCCTCATCCTCATGGCCTACAGATCTGCTGTGCAGGACTCCACCTCCTGCACACCTGCCCTGCTCATGTTGGGGAGAGAACTATGGACGCCGGCAGAGATGGCTTTTGGCAATTCCCCGGACACTCCGACTGTTCCCCCGGGGTGGGAGTATGCCAGAAGACTCCAAGACAGGATGGAGTCAGCTCACAGCTTTGCTCGCAATCAGCTGGAGAAAGCGGGTATGAGACAGAAGAGAAACTATGATGTGAGGGCCAAAGGAAAGCACTTCCAGGCTGGGGACCTGGTGTGGGTGTATAGTCCACGGAGAAAGAGGGGCCGATGCCCTAAGTTGGACTGTCACTGGGTGGGGCCCTGTAAGGTACTGGAGAGGGTGGGGGAGGTAGTGTACAGGGTCCAGCTACCACCCAGGGGAAGACGGGTGTAACTTCACAGAGACAGGTTAGCCCCATACAGAGGGGACTCTCTTCCCCCTCAGCATCCTGAGCCACCGACACCCTCCCGGAGAGACAGGGACACTAATGACACGCCCAGGCCAAGGAGAGCGGGCCTTAGAACAGCAGTGGGCAGGAGCCCCAGTACCCCTGAACCCAATTCCCCAGATTCACTGCCTATGTCCCCCATTCATACCCCCCCCATTGATACCCCCCATTTCCCCTATTCACCACCCCAAGTCCCTGCCATGCAGCAGGGTAGTCCCACTCAACGGGCGGAGCCGCCTGTGTCACTAACAGGACAACGACCTCCGAGACTGAGACGGGCCCCGGGTCACCTCAGAGACTTTGTTTGGCCCTCGGGGCGAGGGCCTTTGTAAGGGGGGAGCAGTGTAGCACCCTGTTCATTAATGTTCATTAATGCTTGAGTTCATGTTCATGTTCGCACTGTTACTGCATGTGTTGTGTGCCAATGCACCCCTGTGATTGGTGGAGGTCACGGGGGGGGGCTGGTGCTGTGTGTGTTGTTGAGACCGTGGGGAGAGGAGAGCTCCGGTGAACTAATGGCGCTTTTCCATCAGCAGCCCAGCCCAGCCCAGCCCGGTTCGGGTCAGGTCGGTTCAGCCCGCTTTTGATCAGTTCTGGTTTTCCATTATACACAATAGACCCGGAAATAGTAGGAGGAGTAGGCGATAGTAGGCGGAGTTACGCGTCATAACAGCGCGCCATGGTGGTGACGTAACTTTTCACGAGACACAACACAGCAACAATAGCAGAATGGAGGAACTTGCAGCTATCCTATGCCTTTCCCTCGGCATGTGGTATATTATTAACCGTGGTTTTTTGGAGAGAAAAGAGAGAAGACAGAAGAGCGAAGACAGAAGGAAGGATACTCGAAAGAGGAGTGCTGAAAATAGAAAGAAACTTATGTGGGCTATCGTAAGGAGATGGCTACTACTTTACCTCACTGTAGCATCATTGTTATGTTCAGGAGATGGCTACTGCCTGATTGTCTGCATGTTTGAATCATTTCTATTGGATTTTGTTCTGCACATATGTTGTTCTACACATAATAAAGTCATGTTTTTTGAACCCTTAAAACCACTGCCTTCACTTGTCTGCTTTATGAACTGTAGCATCATTGTATCTCAGCATCGGCATTCAACGACATCATTATACAGACAGGCTGATAGATACGAGTGCAGCGCTGTCTTGCTGGTAGTCAAATATATTTATTTATACAGCATATGGATGTTACGTGCCTGTTAGCCTACTTGCCGCTTTCAGTTCTAGTAGATTTGTAGTTTAGATCTCGCAACCAGGGATTGGGAAGCGATGTATTTCTACGAAAAGGCTGACTGACGCGGGGCTCCAATCTCCGCGTTTATAGAGTGCTCCTGTGTCTTGCTGGTAATCAAATATATGTATGTATATATACAGCATATGGATGTTACGTACCTGTTACCTGCCGATTTCAGTTCTAGTAGTTTAGATCTCGCAACCAGGGAAACGCCGACAAGACGTGAATCTACCGGCATTTGACTCATGAGTGAACGGCGAAAATGGCTGGACGGCACAGCTTGGGATTCCATTGAAGTTGAAGTTGACATCCAGTCATCCGTTCACTGCTGTCCATCAAAAATGGCACATCTCTTCGCCCCGCTCCCCTCAGGCAGGAGGGTGCTAAATACTGTGAAGGCCCGATTTACAAACAGCTTTTTCCCCACAGCCATCCGGCTCCTAAATGCCGCTGCCCCCCCCCCCCCCCCCGACCTGACCCCCTATCTATCTACCCTCCCTCCACCCCCACTGGACTGTCTGGATATGAACACTTGAACACTTGATCTCTGCACTTTATATTTATATTAATTATGTCTCTTGCACTTTGATGTTGGTTTGCACTGTCTTGTCCTGTCTTGCACCTGTCCTGCTGTAAACCGTGCTCCATGGTACCAAACCAAATTCCTAACATGTTTACATGTCATGGCAATAAAAGTCTTCTGATTCTGATTCTGATTCTGATTCTGATTCTGATCCATCAATAATATGACATAATAACAACTGCTCTGATTAGATTGCTTAGATTGTTTAATACATCAACGGGGGAAAAGCGAGATGAACTCGCGAGTATCATGCGGTGCTTTATGAACTGTAGTATCATTGTGTGCCGTGTTATTCACGGACAAACACGGTGCCCTTTGCGGGTTAATAACTTCGGTTTACCGTGGGTTAGGATAACAATTCAAACGTGTCCGGATAGGGGAGAGGACAGGGAATCCAAAACCATTTGAATGGTGTAGATCCTACACTCCTATCAACGTCGACAGCGCGGAGCGAATTCCCTGTTAAAACGTTTCTCTGCCCCCGCTGTCAACTTTCAAACAGCAGCAAGCGGTGCTGCGAGCAGCAGCAGCAGGTGAACTCCCGGTTCATCGAGTTTACGGTTAAAAGCATAACTTCTCGGGGTGTCAGCGCGGTGGTTAAGGGCTCAAAATGACCGTAGACCGATGGTGAAGTTAGCAAAGGAGTATTGTGTTTGTACCACCTCCACAGCCGGTGTTATTCACGGGCAAAGACGGTGCATAATTTGTGTTGTGCTTGTTGTAAATAAAAGTTCTAAGATTCATTGAAATGACATTAAACTAAGATAATACGATGGTCAGCATAATTTTTCGAATCTTTATTAATAAGCTATTACAGAAACTGTAGTGACATTTTCCAAGAGCGAATGTGGTATTTCAAGATGGCGGTTAGTGAAGAAATCTATGAACATGGGATGACGATTTCCATTGACCAATCAACGGTGTGCAGCGCCACACGTCACACGCAGCCTGGCAAAAAGATCCGGATCTAAAAATTTAGACCCTGGTATCGAAGGGGAGCTAAAGAAGCGAGCCGAACCGACCTGACGCGACCCGGGCCGACATATGGAAAAGGGCAAAAGCCCTTTAATGGAAAAGCGCCATAAGAAAGTTGTGTATGCGACAGTTTTATTTAACCTTTATTTTACCAGGAAGTCACATTGAGGTTAAAACCTCTTTTACAAGAGAGACCTGGCCAAGACAGGGTCAAAATAGTAGCTTAAAAAACAGTTCAAATAGGACATAAGACAGGACATAAGACAGTGGCAACAATACAATAGACAAACAATGGTAGGGGTATTTACAAGGTGATTAAAACATTGAGAAGTCTAACCAAAGCAGGTACATCGAGCAAAATATGTTGTTATCAGCCGAGAAAATGAGTTTAATTCAAGATTTAAAAGGAACTGATGTTTATGATTGTATTCACATGAACAGGGGCCTCATTTCAAAAAAAAATACTTGAACGTCATCTTTGACTTTCACGTAAGCACATTTTTCTAGACGGACGTAAGCATTATTTATAAAACAGGCTGCGCTTGTTTAAAATTGCGTACGTGCTTCCTTCTATAAATACCAACGCAGGTCAAATGAACGCAGGTGAATGAGGTTTGTATTAACGCCCTGTGATAGCGGCTCAATTATAGCGGCTGAATTAAGCCAAGTGCTATAATATAGGGTAGGCGTTCGTCTGGAAGCGGGAGAGGGCAGAGAAGGGTGGCTTCTCTGTAAGTTGCATTTGTAATGTTTGATCATGACAACTAACCAGGCAAATGCTTATACTCAGTACTCAAGTTGTAAAAGAAAATCAGGGGAGGTGGTGGATTTTATCATATGAGGACAATTTTAGCATCCCCTCAGCGTCAGTGACTTCAGTGTCAGTAACTTGGTAAAAATGTCATTGCATGTGTGCGTGCCCCCTCGCACCTTGAAATAGCAGTAATACCATGTTCATTGATAAAATGACAAAGTATGGAAAGAGGGGATGGCCGTTTTAGAAGGGGGACGATTTTGACAGTTTTTATTTCAGGGGGGATGCCATCCCCTCTCTCCCCCCTCAACTCGAGTGCTGCTTATACTGTAATAATAATGGTCTTATTCTTATCAGGTGACATTGAAAACATGGCTGCGAACTCCCTTTGCGAACTCCCAGACACCGGAGAAAATCCAGTATAATTTACCGCATGGCCTAGTTGGGGTAGACCACGCCAACTTCTGGAATATGTAGGGGTGTTTTTATTTTTTTTTCTCAAACACAAACACAATCACTGACACTAAGAATAGGCGCGCGTTCCAGCTTGCGGCCGTGCCCGCGGCGAACATTGACCATTGGCCCGCGGCACACTCAGCGCCGCCGAGTTGCATACAGAGATGGGTAACCTATATCTAATCGTGCACCCCGTGTTACGTCACAAGCTAAAATCCAATGGGGTTGCGGAACGACCTGCGGGGCGGAAGAACAAGATACAGAGAACACCCCTACATATTCCAGAAGTTGGCGTGGCGTGGGCGTGGTGTGGGCGTGGTCTACCCCAACTACGGTGGGAATCGTTAGGACGCGGCCGGCGAAGGTCCATTGTGGAACGCACTAGGCATGTTGAAGGGGAGATAGACAGCTCCGGAGGGATATAAAGAAATACTGAAATACAATCATAAACATCAGTTCCCTTTAAATCTTGAATTAAACTCGTTTTCTCGGCTGATAACAACATCGTTAATTTTATTACGAGCCACTTGCATGAATTACAGTAGGCAGTGCGGCTCACATGCCTGTAATAACTCCGCAAACCAGTAGGTAATGTGCGTAAGCAAGGTCAATACCCGACGTAGAGCTACGATCGTTTCCACGGTCAAATTGACTCACGTTGAAATTGTATAAATCACTGCGTTGACGTGGTTTTCCACGTACGACACGGGTAAGATCAAAATTGATCCAAAGTACTTTCTATAAATGACGCCCCAGGACACTAAATCTGCTTATTTCCACCACGCATCCGACCCTCCCTGTCCACGCCTTCATAACTTCCCGACTCGACTACTGCAACAGCATCCTCTACGGTTTGCCTAATAATATCCTAAACAAATTCCAATACGTCCAGAACTCTGCTGCCCGTCTGCTCACCTCCTCTCGCCGCCGTGACCACATCACCCCTGTCCTCCAAAACCTCCACTGGCTCCCGGTCAAATACGGGATCCAATTCAAAATCCTACTCACCACTGACAATGCCATCAACAATCTGGCCCCCTCCTACCATGCCGACCTCGTCCCCCTCCACACCCCCTCCCGTTGCCTCAGGGGCCTCATTCATAAAGAAGTACTTGAACGTCATCTTTGACTTTCAAGTAAGCACAGTTTTCTAAACGGACGTAAGCATTATTTATAAAACGGGCTGAGATGGTTTAAAGTTGCGTACGTGCTTCCTTCTATAAATACCAACGCAGGTAAAAATGAACGCAGGTGAATGAGGTTTGTATTAACACCCTGTGATAGAGGCTGAATTATAGCGGCTGAATTAAGACAAGTGCTATAATATAGGGTAGGCGTTCGTCTGGAAGTGGGAGAGGGCAGAGAAGGGTGGCTTCTCTGTAAGTTGCATTTGTAACGTTTGATCATGACAACTAACCAGGCACACAGGCACATGCTTATACTCTACTCAAGTTGTAAAAGAAAATCAGGGGAGGTGGTGGATTTTATAAGAGGACAATTTTAGCATCCCCTCGCCAGTGACTTCAGTGACGCACACTGTCATTGCATGTGTGCGTGCCCCCTCGCACCTTGAAAATAGCAGTAATACCACGTTCATTGATAAAATGACATTAAGTATGGAAAGAGGGGGGTGATTTTGACTGTTTTTATTTCAGGGGGGATGCCATCCCCCCTCAACTCGAGTGCTGCTTATACTGTAATAATATAATGGTCTTATTCTTATCAGGTGGTCTTATTCTTATATGGCTGCTCACTCCCTGACACCGGAGAAAATCCAGTATAATTTAGAGCTTGGCCGGGCAAGGTCCGTTGTGGAACGCACTAGGCATGTTGAAGGGGAGATAGACAGCTCCGGAGGGATATAAAGGAAGACTGAAATACAATCAGAAACATCAGTTCCTTTTAAATCTTGAATTAAACTCATTTTCTCGGCTGATAACAACATCGTTAATTTTATTACGAGCCACTTGCATGAATTACACTAGGCAGTGCGGCTCACATGCCTGTAATAACTCCGCATAACCAGTAGGTAATGTGCGTAAGCAAGTTGAATACTCGACGTCGAGCTACGATCGTTTCCACGATCAAATTGACTCACGTTGAAATTGTATAAATCACTACGTTGACGTGGTTTTCTGCGTACGACACGGGTAAGATCAACATTTGATCTAAGCACCCGTTATGAATGAGGCCCCAGGTCTGACGACCAAACCACCCTCAAGACCACCAGGACCAAGCTCCGGACCTGGGGTGATAGGGCCTTTTCAGCCACAGCCCCGTCCCTCTAGAGCGCCCTCCCCAACCACATCAGACAGGCCAACACCCTCCCAACATTTAAACAGGCCCTCAAAACCCACCTCTTCAAGCTCGCCTTCACCAGTTAACCCTCTCCCCCTCCCCTTCCCATGTGTCCCCAGCACTACCTCAATTAGGCCCCTATACTTTCTAGTCTAATGTATTATTATTATTATTATTATTATTATTATTATTATTGTTATTATTATTATTATTATTATTATTATTATTATTATTATTATATACAAGTATGTAATTTGTTTACATGTTACATCCCTCCTGTTTTAGCCAGAACTAGCAGTTCACACACTGTCAGCTCCTGGCAGGTACCGATAAGAAGACCAGATTAAACTGGGCCCTATTCCACGAAGCACGATTATCTTCTAATCCGTGATAATGTTCTAATCGGCGATAATTTTATCTTGCATTCGGTTCCATCAATGTGGCTCAAATAATTCGTTGTTTGGTTGCTATGCAACATAGCCTCCCGAGTTATTCTGGTCGCGAGCAGGCTAAGAGGTTGGTTTAGGCATAGGTGAAAGTGGGCCGGAACGGTCCGGTGCTGCGTTCCGGCAAGACTTTCTGTGCCGGAACGCCGTTGGGGGAAGAGATGCAGCTGCCTGTCAATCAAAATCCGATTGCTGCAGAGTGCAGAAGCAATCACGATTCACGATCCATAATTTCCAACAAGGAAACACATGGTTGACGTTATGTTTCCTTGCGTCTATTTTAATACCTTTGAAAAGGACACGTTAACCCGCTTTACAGTAGACCCGACACGACGTGGTTGGGTGGGCAGCACTGGGCACTGAGACAGTCCGACCGGGATTACAGTCGCGCCGTATGGAAGCATATAGTGGACTTTATTCAAATGTTAATGCAATTTGAGATTGCATTTGCATGTTCCACTTTTGCATGCATTCTTTCAGACAATATTCACTGCAATTTAATGATTTGCATTTTCATGTACCTGATGTGCACATTCGCTGTCAATATTAAAATGATAATGCAAAGCCATTTGACATTTAATTTTCAAAGTCATGCGCTGCTTTGTAGCTGACAAAATTCAAAAGTTCATTCTAATGTGAAAATTACTATGCAATCCCAAAATAGCATATTCATTTGCCACTTTTGCCTGCGTTATTTGAGTCAATATTCAAATTGTAATGCAATAATGTGATACGCAATTTCATTTACATGTTCTAGTAAACACATCCTCTTTGTAGCTGACGAAATTCAAATGTTCATTCTAATGTGAAAATGACTATGCAATCCCAAAATAGCATATTCATTTGCCACTTTTGCCTGCGTTATTTGAGTCAATATTCAAATTGTAATGCAATAATGTGATTAGCAATTGCATTTATATGTTCTAGGAAACACATCCGCTCATTAGAATTGCATTTGAATTTGAATATTGTCTGAAAGAATGCATGCAAAAGTGGAACATGCAAATGCAATCTCAAATTGCATTAACATTTGAACTTAGTCCACTATATGCTTCCATAAGCAAGCCGTGTTGCCAGATTGGGCTACTTTTGGTCACACTGGACGGGTGGATTCGGCAGCTTTTAGACTGGTTGGGCTGGAAATGGTCAATTCCATCTGGCAACCCTGGTAGCAAAATATGTGCATACGTATCTGGTAGCCTACTGGTACTTTCAAATCGCATCGCATCATATTATTATTATTTTTATTATTATTATTAATAATAATAATTACAATTTACAATACAAATACAACAATTGGGGGTCCCTCAGAAAATTTGGGCTTGATTCTGACCCAGGAAAAACCCTGGTATGTACTGTATAACATGATAGCCATCTATGAGCAATGCACTGTATATAAGATGATGACCAATGGTCTTTCTGCTGCTGACCAAGGGGTTGAGTTCACTTGATGAGGCCCAATTTTGTTTTAGACTCTGTAGCCTACTGTATTTGTTTATTAAGACTTACGATATATTATCTGAATTTCTCTTGTTTTATCAAATGTTCCAATTATTTTCATTTCTTGTGCTGGTTTAAAATTGCAGGAAACTAGCACAAATAATTGTGTGGGAGAGAGAGGGGCCGCCGCTACCAAAACGTGCACAGTTTTGGGTCGCTCCACCACCAAAAACTCTCACTCCAAACTTTTGGTGAAACAGCCCTAAAGTGTTTCTAATTTCGACACCAACACCACGATGTGTGTGTTCAGGGATGCATGAAGCTGGGGGCAGGAGGAGAACTATATGAAACGATGAAGGTTGGGGTAGTAGCCTATAGTTCCTGTAAGAAACTCAAACCACTTTCACCCCTGGGTTTAGGTAATACGTGCGTCAACATTGTCTCACATATCCCGAACGACAGTTCCATCAAGTGTCTTTTAGGAAATATTAGTTCCCACTTTTTACGAGATAGATAGATAGATAGTTTGACTGTGTGATAGATAGATAATTTGATCATTTGAAAGTGTGATCGATCGATAGATAGATAGTTTGATTGTGTGATAGATAGATAATTTGATAATTTGATAGTGTGATCGATCGATAGATAGATAGTTTGATTGTGTGATAGATAACCTGATATTTTGAAAGTGTGATAGATAGATCGATAGATAAATACATTAAAAAGTGTAAAAAATAAAATAATATAAATAGGTATGTCTATCAACTTGCATTGCTTTGGTCACAGCGGTCTGGCTGGTGCAGTGGTTAAGGCAACCAGCTAGAGTTCCGAAGGTTGCGACTTCGAGACTTGATTTAAGTGTTTTTTTTTTTTTTTTTTACATTTAACCGAAGCCTTCATGCAAAGGCTTCAAACACCATTGTAATCGTGTCAGTTCTATTAAATTAGCCTGCACCATAATTTTAGAGCCTACATACTTTTTTAGATGAGATTTTCGATTAGATTCAGACAACGAAATGCAGTAAAAAGTGTGTCTGAAGAGGGATTTGAACCACCGACTTAAAATGACGAATAAATACTATGGCAGCGGTCGATACCACTAGGCCGTTGTGACGATATGACAGCTTGTAGCCTGCTGCTGATATCTCCACAGTAGTAAATATTCATTTATTAAAATATGAACATATAACAATAACTGGGGCTAGTATGACCTACGCATTTAATCGGTCAGCAATTTCTTGGCAAACCATTTCCTTCGCCTTGTTAATTGCGGCAGTATTGCACTATTTTACATCTTATTTTTCCGTCTTCATAAAGATCAATAATTCGGAATGCTGCGCAAATGTAGGACCCCTGCAGAGTGGAGTATCTTCATTTCGACAGATCGACTCTTCGGGGCTCTTTATGTCTGCGTGCACGCGCCCATATCGAGGATTTCTAAGCCGGTGTTCTGTGAACACTCATGACACAAGCCTGATCCTCGTTTGAGGAATCACCTGAGGCTTGAATTCCAATCCCGAGTTGCCTGATTGCCTGATTTATTTTAATCGCCGATATACTAATCAACGTTAGTGGAACGGCCCCCTGGTCATTTACAATGTTGTGGTAAAATGCAGCAAGATTGTTCAGAATACAAAGCTAAGAAAATGATGTAGCTAAAGTTATCTAGTTGTTTGAGCTAACACTTTTACAAAGATAGCTTCAAAGTAACTCACCAAAAAAGTAATAGTATCCAACTGCAAACTGAAATGCTGCATAAATCCACATACTGGAAGAGACACTGTAGGCTGCTAATAAATTGGTCAACATTAGAGCCAGCTAAAAACACATTGAACCTAGGAACAAAAGGCTCATGAGACTAACAAAGTCTGTAACCTAACATTTACCCAGAAATGGTTTGATATGAACATCAAAGTCACGTTAGTGGGCCTTTAAATGAGAAGACAGAGAATGTCAGGGGCTTGGCGAGCCGGTTGACTCATTGTTCACTTGCCAGCTCTGAAAATGCCAATACTAGCCTGATTATATATATACTGCAGTGGAGGCTCCTCCATAGAGGTGGAGGAGGCCTGGCCTCCCCAATAATTTGAAAGAAGAGAGAGAGATTTAAAAAAGCAATAATTATATTTATTTTATTTATTTATTTATTTAACATATTATATTATATTAATATTATTTCCGTTTTGTTCATAAATCTGAATTTTTCCATGGCTAAAACCCAATATTGCAATTGTAAAGCACCTACAGGCCAGAATCCCTATCCGTTTCTATTGAAGGAATGCAATTTTTCTCATGGCAATATTTTATTGGCCAAATCACTGAAAATGGGTGGGCACAGGAGGCCTTGCCTCATCATGCATTGAGTCCAGGGCTGAAAGATTGACATTTTGTTCGTCCAATCACATGAACGCCAGTCACTTCAGTGCAGGACACGCTAGAACACCCATGGCTATTATCCCTGAAAATAATAGCTCATTTGGCCAAATACTTTTGCTTAAAATGACCTCGGAAGTCGGCGAGATTCTGGCGCGATTTATACATCGAATAGGTAGACAACATTTAGTATTTATTGAACAGTTTATTTTTTAATATTAATAATTAATAATTGTATGTAGTATGTTGTGGTGAATGTTGTGAGCCTGAGCAGAAGGGCCAATAGCTGCTGCAGGCGGACCATGACCCATTGTGCAGGTAACTTATTACATATGTTGTTTGAGTTCTATGTTTTGGTGCATTTTGTAAGAGTCCACTCGTGGTGTTGCTAGCATTCGCGAGCTAGGGCATGGCTAGTCAGTAACGTCAAGTTGCATTCCACATGTAGTACCTTTTTCCGCCACACGCGTGTATGAGTGCTGTTCTGCAGGATAAATATTAGAAATGGATGAAGTATTGTTCTGAATTGTATATTGTGTGTCTGATTGACATAGTGTTTGAGTGCTTTTGACATGTCATTGATTGTATGTAGTATGTTGTGGTGAATGTTGTGAGCCTGAGCAGAAGGGACAATAGCTGCTGCAGGCGGACCAGAGATTCATGCCAATTGTTTTGTTTATTTGATGACCCATTGTGCAGGCAATAAAAGCTGCTTCATCCACCATCCTGAGAGTGTCCCAATCCCTTCAGTACCGCCAAACACAAATTAATAATTTTTAACAAAGACAGATAAGAAGAACAGGGAACATTCCATCGCGAGTGAAGCGAGCAAGCGGAAAAAAAATTGGCCTCCTCAATTCTGGAAGTCACCAGCCTCCACTGATATACTGTATATATAATACTAGCCTCGGGTTAGCAGGCTAGCTTGATTACCATCCCTGTTTATAATAGACACGCTTGTGGTTTATCCCTGCTCAGTGTGGCCACACGTAGCAGCCAGTCCATATACTCTGCTCTGCAGGTAGTGTACATCTTTAACAACAACAAAAAAGAACAGAAAAAGTTATAAAGACCGGTTCAGTTTAAACAGACTTGACACCCAATCGTGTGGTACGCGACACACATCAGTGTGTTAAGAAGCGTATCAACACCTCCAGGGTAAATGAGAAGCATGAATACCTCCAGGGTAAACACACCTATCTTATTTGGTGATTATCCCCAGGGATACCATTGGGTACATTTCAACCACTACCTACCCTCTACCCCCTCCCCCCTCACTGGTACCCCCCTGTTCTGGTGCATTCATTACTGTAGGACATGA
>NC_137680.1:35149430-35161930 GCF_963989245.1 Nansenia antarctica
TGCTAAATATAATTGCTCAAATTAAATTTTGAGTCCTTTCGAGTCATGTATCTCTAGTTTAAGCCAAGTCTTAAGTCATGAATACCAAGTCAAAGTCAAGTCAAGTCTTTTATCAATGTTAGTCAAGCAAGTCTCGAGTCCTCAAATTTGCGACTCGAGTCCGACTCGAGTCAAGTCATGTGACTCGAGTCCCCCATCTCTGCCATTGACACCTTGATACCATGTACTGTATGTTTGATTCCCCATTCCATTCCATGCATTCCAATGTCCTCCGATGTCTACCTCCACCAGCCTCCCCTGTCCTTCCATGTCTACCTCCACCAACCTCCCCTGTTCTCCCATGTCTACCTCCACCAGCCTCCCCTGTCCTCCCATGTCTACCTCCACCAACCTCCCCTGTTCTCCCATGTCTACCTCCACCAGCCTCCCCTGTCCTCTGATGTCTACCTCCACCAGCTTCCCCTGTCCTCTGATGTCTACCTCCACCAGCCTCCCCTGTCCTTCCATGTCTACCTCCACCAGCCTCCCCTGTCCTCTGATGTCTACCTCCACCAGCCTCCCCTGTCCTCTGATGTCTACCTCCACCAGCCTCCCCTGTCCTTCCATGTCTACCTCCACCAGCCTCCCCTGTCCTCTGATGTCTACCTCCACCAGCCTCCCCTGTCCTTCCATGTCTACCTCCACCAGCCTCCCCTGTCCTTCCATGTCTACCTCCACCAGCCTCCCCTGTCCTCTGATGTCTACCTCCACCAGCCTCCTCTGTCCTCTGATGTCTACCTCCACCAACCTCCCCTGTCCTCCCATGTCTACCTCCACCAGCCTCCCCTGTCCTCCCCTGTTCTCCCATGTCTACCTCCACCAGCCTCCCCTGTCCTCTGATGTCTACCTCCCCCAGCCTCCCCTGTCCTCTGATGTCTACTTCCACCAGCCTCTCCTGTCCTCTGATGTCTACCTCCACCAGCCTCCTCTGTCCTCTGATGTCTACCTCCACCAGCCTCCCCTGGCCTCCCATGTCTACCTCCACCAGCCTCCCCTGTCCTCCCATGTCTACCTCCCCCAGCCTCCCCTGTCCTCCCATGTCTACCTCCACCAGCCTCCCCTGTCCTCTGATGTCTACCTCCCCCAGCCTCCCCTGTCCTCTGATGTCTACCTCCACCAGCCTCCCCTGTCCTCTGATGTCTACCTCCCCCAGCCTCCCCTGTCCTCCCATGTCTACCTCCACCAGCCTCCCCTGTCCTCTGATGTCTACCTCCCCCAGCCTCCCCTGTCCTCTGATGTCTACCTCCACCAGCCTCCCCTGTCCTCTGATGTCTACCTCCACCAGCCTCCCCTGGCCTCCCATGTCTACCTCCACCAGCCTCCCCTGACCTCCCATGTCTACCTCCACACAGCCTCCCCTGTCCTCTAATGTCTACCTCCACCAGCCTCCCCTGGCCTCCCATGTCTACCTCCACCAGCCTCCCCTGTCCTCCCATGTCTACCTCCCCCAGCCTCCCCTGTCCTCCCATGTCTATCCGCCCCAGCCTCCCAGACAGCTCTATTTCAAAAAGTCTAAATGTTACAGCCTAGATATTCACACTGGAGGAGTCCTGGCAACCAGATGCACATCTGTATACAGTATATGATATGACATTCCATTCTATTTTATTATATTATATTATGTGTACCTTAAAAACTGTAGTCGTCGTCACAAGTTTGAAAATAGGTTTGAAATGGAAATGACCGACTGCCGCTCCTGGAACAACAGCGGTGGAATTCTGTGAAACCTGCACCCCTTTGTTTTGCCCGTGGCATTTTCTTTTTTGTTAATAAATATAAATCCTTTCATTTTAGTTCTAGTTTGGTAGCGTGTTGTTTGTAACGCACCTACATTCAGCAGCATCGCTGCAGCACTGTGAGTAATCACATTTAGCCTTTACACTACTGCTGTTACACACTCCTGGTCAACGTGATCATTGTTAAGTTTAAGTTAAGTTTAAGTTTAAGTTTAAGTCCAGAATAGATTTCAAGATCCTTCTGCTTGTTTATAAAGCTCTCACTGGCACAGCACCAGAATATGTTCAGACCTTTTGCTAGCATATAAGCCCAATAGAGCTCTCAGGTCTTCTGACGCTGGTTTTCTCTGTGTGCCACATGTAGAAAAGAAGAGATTTGGTGAGGCTGCATTCTCATTTTATGCACCCAAATTGTGGAATGCACTGCCAGTTTACATTAGGGATGCAACCTCAGCACATATGTTCAAGTCAAGACTAAAAACTCATCTTTTTAATATTGCCTTTAAATTACTAAATCATTAAATTATGAAATCAATCAAATTATATAATGATTGGAGCACTTTGAGCTGCAACGTTTGCAGGAAAAGCGCTATACAAATAAAATTATTATTATTATTATTATTATTATTATTATTATTATTATTATTATTATTATTATTATCTCTCTTTACCCTGTGATATATTCTTACACACACACATAGACCGTGTAGACGTCTGTCTTATTGCACACACATTCATAGACCTGGATAGTTCTGTAAGGATTCTACTAACAACACATTCATAGACCTGGATAGTTCTGTAAGGATTCTAATAACACACACATTCATGGACCTGTATAGTTCTGTAAGGATTCTACTAACAAGGGGGGTTTATGAATTAGCATTACCGAGACCACATGGTCAAGATGGCCTCCCTTCCTTTGACGCGCCCCCTGCCCTTTGACCTGAGTGATACTGTCTGTAACCTATCCCCCTTTTCATGCCTTTGCTGTCCTTTGTAAGGTGATAGGACTGTATAGGTGCCTTGTCATAGACTTGTATTAGCATATCATTGGGGGTATAAATATAATAATAATAATAATAATAATAATAGTAATAATAATAACAATAATAATAATACAGCGCTTTTCTAGACACTCAAAAGATAGAGTAGTAATAATGAAAAGAAACAAAAAATAACTAAAAGAAAGTATAGGGGCCTAATTAAGGTAGTGCTGGGGACACATGGGAAGGGGAGGGGGAGAGGGTTAACTGGTGAAGGCAAGGCGAGGTGGGTTTTGAAGGCCTGTTTAAATGTTGGGAGGGTGTTGGCCTGTCTGATGTGGTTGGGGAGGGCGTTCCAGAGGGACGGGGCTGCGACTGAAAAGCCCCATCACCCCAGGTCCGGAGCTTGGTCCTGGTGGTCTTGAGGGTGGTTTGGTCGTCAGACCTGAGGCAACGGGAGGGGGTGTGGAGGGGGACGAGGTCGGCAAGGTAGGAGGGGGCCAGATTGTTGACGGCTTTGTAAGTGGTGAGTAGGATTTTGAATTGGATCCTGTATTTGACCGGGAGCCAGTGGAGGTTTTGGAGGACAGGGGTGCGAGAGGAGGTGGCGAGAGGAGGTGAGCAGACGGGCAGATATGTGAGCTAAAGACCCTTTCTCTTTGACCCTGCAACCCATTGACCAAAGCCCTCTCTATGATATCAGAGCCCTCTCTATGACATCAGAGATGAATGCTGTAACCTGTAGGTAACTTTGGTTGAATAAATAGTCTATAACTCAGAAGCTTTACTCGTGATCTATTTCAACCAAGTACCTACTAAAATATCCTCCAACCCTTTACACCCCCCTGGTCAACGTGATCACTCTTAACCCTTTACACCCCCCTGGTCAACGTGATCACTCTTAACCCTTTACACCCCCCTGGTCAATGAGATCACTCTTAACCCTTTACACACTCCTGGTCAATGAGATCAATCTTAACCCTTTACACCCCCCTGGTCAACGTGATCACTCTTAACCCTTGATTAACTGTGTGTACCCTTGTCTAAATGTAAGGGGTATGCTATGGTTGTCTAGTGGTGATGTTAGGATTGACTGTGCAGTCTAAAGAAGAGCATTTCCAGCTCCAGGACCACCAGCACGGGCTCCCCGCAGGGCTGCGTCCTGTCTCCAGCACTATTCTCCCTCTACACCAACAGCTGTGTCTCCCGCCACCCCTCGGTCAAGCTCCTGAAGTTTGCAGACGACACCACCCTGGTGGGCCTCATCTCCGGGGGGGACGAATCTGCCTACAGGGGTGAGATCGAGGGGCTGCAGAGATGGTGCAGTTTAAACAATCTGGAGCTAAATGCTCTAAAAACAGTGGAGATGGTGGTGGACTTCCGAAGGAAAGCAGCCCTGCCCCCTCCCATCACGCTGGGAGGTACCCCGGTGGCCTCCGTGGAGTCATGCCGCTTTCTAGGCATGACCATCTCCCGGGACCTAAAGTGGGAGCAGAACACCGAGGTCCTCACAAAGAAGGCCCAGAAGAGGATGTTCTTCCTCCGGCAGCTGAGGAAACTCAGGCTGCCGAGGTCCATGATGGTCCAGTTCTACACGGCCATCATAGAATCCATCCTCACCCACTCCATCATCACCTGGTTCCCTGCTGCAACGACCAAGGACAAGGCCAAGTTGCAGCGGGTGCGACGTTCAGCAGAGAGGGTGATCGGCTGTCCCTTGCCCTCCCTCAACTCCCTGCATGACACCAGGGCTCTGAGGAGGGCAAGGAAGATCATGGCTGACCCCTTCCACCCCGGCCACGGCCTCCTCACCCTGCTTCCCTCTGGAAGAAGGTTGCGGCTGCCTAAGGCACTTAAGGCCCGCCACAGGCTCAGCTTCTACCCCTCAGCCGCCAGGCTGTTAAATGACTCTGGCTTCCCCCCCCCCCCCGCCCCCAAGTCTGCCCAGGACTGAACTGGACTCACTGAAAAAAAAACTCTGCACTGCACTTTACTTTATACCGCACTATCCAATGCACTGTTGTCTGTCCTGTGTTGTTGTTGTGTTGTCCTGTTTTTTGATATGTGAAAAAAGTATAAACGCACTTGCTGTGGTGACGAAGCAAATTCCTATATGTGTAATGCATAGTGGCAATAAACGTTATCTCAATCTCAATCTCTCAATCTCAATCTCAATCTCAATCTCTCAAAATGTAAGGGGTATCCTATGGTTGTCTAGTGGTGATGTTAGGATTGACTGTGTGTACGGTCTAAATGTAAGGGGTATCCTATGGCTGTCTAGTGGTGATGTTAGGATTGACTGTGTGTACAGTCTAAATGTAAGGGGTATCCTACGGTTGTCTAGTGGTGATGTTAGGATTGACTGTGTGTACAGTCTAAATGTAAGGGGTCTCCTTGTCTAAATGTAAGGGGTATGGTATGTGGATGGTGGGGGGGAGAGGATGACCCGGGGGTGCGCAGGGGGGATATCCCTTATTTTCCCATATTTTGGGGAAAATATCCCTTATTTTCAAATCCCAATGTTGACAGGTATGCTCTTCGCACTTCTGGTTAGATAGTAAACTGCGTTTCATTGTCTGGTACTTGTACTCTGCAATGACAATACATTTTAATCTAGTTTAATCTAATCTAATCTAAACTAATGTAATGTAATGTAATCTAATGTAATGAAATGTAATGTAATGTAAGGTAATTTAATGAAATCTAATCTAATCTAATGTAATCTAGTGTAATGTAATGTAATGTAATGTAATGTAATCTAATCGCTGCAGCGTGTTAGGCCCTGGTTTGACCCTAGACCGAAGCGTTGTAACACTTAGGATAAGGCTTTTAATAGTGAACTATCCCCTTGATGCACATTCATAAATAATGGGGATGGGTGATAGCAGGGATTCCACCACTCAGCAGTGATGGCTCTGAGGTACTATAGGGGGGGGGGGGGGGGTAAGGAAGGCTGGGTGTGTACAATGTTCAAACTAGAGTTCATCATCAGCTCGTCTTTAACATCTCGCTCTGCTCCTCGCCCTGGCAACGGCCCACTGGGCTCACTGACTCACAGGGTGAATGATGTCATGTGACTCATGGAGGCTGTTAAAAAATAAAAAATAAACGTTTGGCAGCAAGTGGCAAATTCCCACGAAGGTCAGAGATACATCACCTAGCCGAGAGAGGGGGAAGAGAGAGAACGAAATGCTTATCTCTGAAGGAGAGAGAGAATAAACAGAGGGGAGAGGAAGAGATAGAGACAGTCAAGGAATGTATAGGTTGCCCACGGTAACATATGGCTAAGTCATCCGCAGGAAGTTTATGGTGTTGTCTCTCTCTCTCTTTCTCTCTCTCTCTCTCTCTCTTTCTCTGTCTGTCTCTCTCTCTCTCTCTCTCTCTGTCTCTCCCTCTCTGTCTGTCTGTATCTCTCTCTCTGTTTGTCTCTCTCTCTCTCTCTGTCTCTCCCTCTCTGTCTGTCTCTCTCTGTCTGTCTTTCTCTCTCTCTCTCTCTGTCTCTCTCTATGTCTCTCTCTCTCTGTCTCTCTCTATGTCTCTCTCTCTCTCTCTGTCTCTCTCTATGTCTCTCTCTCTGTCTCTCTCTCTCTCTCTGTCTCTCTCTCTCTCTCTGTCTGTCTCTCTCTCTCTGTCTGTCTTTCTCTCTCTCTCTCTCTCTGTCTCTCTCTATGTCTCTCTCTCTCTCTCTCTGTGTCTCTCTCTATGTCTCTCTCTCAATTTCAATTTCAATTTCAAAGGGCTTTATTGGCATGGGAAACATACATTTACATTGCCAAAGCATGTGGTGTGAAGATAAAAAACAAAAAGAATGTAATGTACATACATGTGCATACTAGAATAAATAAATAGATTACATACTAGATTACAAATAAATAAATTACAAATAGATTACATAATAGAATAAATAAATGAAATAAAACTTATTTCAATTCTTATGGTGGTTTTAGCCCATTTGATTGCCTTTTTCTATCACAGCAGCTAACAAATCTTGCTGCTGTGTTTGCAGATTGCTGTACCTCACCCAGCAGATATGGTAGCCTTTCGACATTGGTCAAGTCCTCAAAGTCTCCCTGGATGTTGGTGATCAGTGGGAAGTATGCGTCCCTGATGTCCTTGTACAGCTGGCAGGTAGTTAAGAAGTGCAGCTCTGTTTCCACCTGGTTTTGTGTGCAGTGGGTGCACAGTCTGTCTGGTCTGGGGAGCAAGGTCTGCCTGTGGCGGCCTTTCTCGATGGCCAGGTTGTGTTCACTGAGTCTGTACATAGTCAAAGATTTCCTTAGCTTTGGGTCTGTCACAGTACTCAGGTATTCTGCCACTGTGTATTTTCTGTTTAGGGCCAAATAGCATTCCAATTTGCTCTGGTTTTTGGTTGATTCTTGCCAATGTGTCAGGTAGTTTTCTTTTTGTTTTCTTATAATTTGGTTTAGTCTAATAGGTGGCTCTGCTTGTGACTGTGAGAGTCCCAGAACTAGCTGGCTGAGGGGGCATCTCCCTAGAGTCTCTCTGTGGGTAAGGGCTTTGTTGTGGAGCGTGTCAGGGTGACTTTCTTTTAGGTGGTTGTAAAATTTAAACGCTCTCTTTTGAATTTTTATAATTAGTGGGTATCGTCCTAATTCTGCTCTGCATGCGTTATTTGGTGTTTTGCGTTGGATACGAAGAATGGATTTGCAGAACTCTGCATGCAGAGTCTCAATTTGGTGTTTGTCCCATTTTGCTAAATCTTGGTTGGCAGGTGGACCCCAGACCTCGCAACCATAGAGGGAAATGGGTTCTATAACGGAGTCCAATAGTTTGAGCCAGATTTGAATAGGGATGTCTAACTTGATGTTCCTTTTGATGGCGTAAAAAGCCCTCCTTGCCTTATCTCTCAGGTCGTTCACAGCTTTGTTGAAGCTACCTGTGGTGCTGATGTTTAGGCCGAGGTAGGTATAATTCTTTGTATGTTCTAGGACAATTGTATCTAGGAAGAATTTGAATTTGTGGTGCTGGAGGCTGGATCTTTTTTGGAAAATCATAATTTTCGTCTTAGTGAGATTCACTGTCAAGGCCCAGGTCTGGGAGAATTGGTATAGAAGGTCGAGGTGCTGTTGTAGCCCTTCTTTGGTTGGGGACAGCAGCACCAGGTCATCAGCAAACAGTAGACATTTGACTTCTGTGTCTACTAGGGGGATGCCAGGTGCTGCAGACTGTTCTAATGTTTTTGCCAAACTGTTGATATAGATGTTGAAGAGGGTTGGACTCAAGCTGCATCCCTGTCTAACCCCCCGGCTTTGGGAAAATAAGTATGTGTGGTTTTTGCCAATCTTAACAGCACACTTGTTGTTAGTGTACATTGACTTTATGATGTCGTAGGTTTTTCCTCCAACACCATTTTCCAACAGTGTGAATAGCAGACCTTTGTGCCAAATTGAATCAAAGGCTTTTTTGAAATCTACGAAGCAGGCGAATAGTTTGCTTTAGTTTTTTTTATTTGGTTGTCAATTAGGGTGCTGAGGGTGAATATATGGTCTGTTGTACGATACTTTGGTAAAAAACCAATTTGGGATTTGCTTAGGACATTGTTTACAGTGAGGTAATGTAGGAGTCTGTGGTTGATGATCATACAGAGGATTTTCCCAAGGTTGCTGTTGACACAGATCCCACGGTAGTTATTTGGATCAGATTTATCTCCACTTTTGTGGAGCGGCGTTATCAATCCTTGGTTCCAAATATTGGGGAAGATCCCAGAGCTAAAGACAATGTTGAAGAGTTTTAATATAGCCAATTGGAATTTGACGTCTGTGAATTTTAGCATTTCATTTAGGATGCCATCGACACCACAGGCCTTCTTACAGCCCGTTCCAAATTATTATGCAAATGATATTTTTCTCAGATTTTCCTAAATAGTCGATGCAAATGACAATCAGTATAATTTTCAAGTCATCAACCGTTAGAGTATAATTCAAATTTTATTGAACAAACCTCCCAATGATAACAGTATTTTTTTTTTAAATAAAAAACTCAAAATCCACTGTTCCAAATTATTATGCACAACAGAGTTTCAAAACATTTTATAGGTTGTAAAGAACTAAAAATTGTAATTTGATGAATTTAGGGTTAGGGGGTCATATTAGGAGGTCATATTTACTGAAATCAAAAGCTATTTCAAACAAAAACATCTTAACAGGTCAAGTTACATGTTAACATAGGACCCCTTCTTTGATATCACCTTCACAATTCTTGCATCCATTGAACTTGTGAGTTTTTGGACAGTTTCTGCTTGAATTTCTTTGCAGGATCCCAGAGCTGCTGTTTTGATGTGAACTGCCTCCCACCCTCATATATATTTTGCTTGAGGATGCTCCAAAGGTTCTCAATAGGGTTGAGGTCAAGGGAAGATGGGGGCCACACCATGAGTTTCTCTCCTTTTATGCCTATAGCAGCCAATGACACAGAGGTATTCTTAATTTGTGACAATTAAAAAATATAACAAAAGTTATATTGAGTAAACTACAAGCATTAATAGGCAATAATAAGCTACTTTTGACAAAAAACTATTTACAATAAAAATTTACTATTTGCTATTTGCATTATGGGTAATGACCTGAGGCACTGTTGAAGCTGAGTGTTGATTAAACTGGTTGAGTTAAACGTGCGCAAGTTGTCCGAGTCAAATAATGATATTATAACTTCACATTATTAGTTACTACTATTAATTAGTGAAGCAGGATGGATAAATGTGTAACAGTAACGAGACCTCGAGCTCGAGATCCAACGGCTAGGCCTACTCCTTCCACCTCGGCCCCAGCAGCGCCTGCCCCAGGGGCAGATAAATGCAAAAGAGAAAAGTCCCGAAAATATTCAGAAGTGTACCTAAAGTTTGGATTTACTTTCATAGAAACCGAAGGAGTGGAATTGCCGGTGTGTGTTGTTTGTGCGGCGACGCTCTCAAACGAAAGCATGAAGCCATCAAAGCTGCAACGACACTTTGAGACGAATCATGGCCACTTACAAGATAAAGCACTGGACTACTTTCAGGCTCGTCTGCACTCTCTCCAAGGCCAACAGACAATGATAAGAAAATCTGCGAAAGTCGGTGAGCTTGCTTTGAAAGCCTCATATCAAGTTGCTCTTCGCGTTGCCCAGTGTAAAAAGCCATACACAATTGCTGAAGATTTGATATTGCCTGCGGCCACTGATATGTGCAAGACCATGTTTGGGAATGATGGATATGGATATGCAGAAAAGTTGAAGACTATCCCATTGTCAGACACAACAATTGCTCGGCGAATTGGTGAAATGGCATCGGATGTGAGGGTGCAGTTAATTGAGAAATTACAAACGGCGGAGGCATTTGCACTCCAATTGGATGAATCAGTGGACATGTCCAAAGATGCACAGCTCTTGGCATTTGTGCGCTTTGTTGACCAAGACGAAATGTGTGAAGAGTTCTTGTTTTGTAAGAAGCTTCCTGAACGCACAACAAGTGCTGACATTTTCAAAGTGATTGATGACTTTTTCGGTGAAAATGACGTACGTTGGGCAAAGTGTGTCGCGGTGTGTACCGACGGTGCGCGCGCTATGACTGGGCAAAAGAGTGGACTGATGGCGCTTGTCAGAAAAGTCGCCCCCAAAGTGATGTGGACTCACTGCATGCTGCACAGAGAATCCCTCGCCGCTAAAGAAATGAGTGCTGAGTTTGCCGATGTTATGGACACTGTTGTAAAGGCTGTACATTTTATTAAGAAGAGTGCCCTACAAACTCGCCTCTTCGCTTCTTTATGCGCCGCTACAGGACAGGAACACACAGCGCTCCTTTACCATTCAGAAGTCAGATGGCTTACCCGTGGATCCGTATTGGCATGCGTATTTGAATTACGCACAGCTATCCACGAATTTCTAATTGGCCAAAACCGCGCGGAGCTGGCTGCGCATTTCATCGACAATGCCTGGGTCTGTTTCATCGACAATGCCTGGACGTTTTCGCAGAGTTGAACCGGCTGAACAGTTCTATGCAGGGCCGCAATACACACGCCATTCAGCTGTATGATAAGATGGAAGGCTTCCTGAAAAAAAACGAAAAGATGGAGAGAGCGCGTCAGGGGAGATAACATCTCCATTCTTCCATCAGTGGAGGAGTTGGCGGATTCCGCGGTGATCTCGCCTGACGTGAAACGCGCAATTGGTAATCACTTGGAGGCACTTGAATGGCAATTCGAAAAATATTTGTCTGAGACTGAGTCCTGGAGAAAGGACAAGACCTGGATACAGTTTCCTTTCAAAGAGAATGCACCCGACGGCTCAAATCTGACAGCCGCTGAGGAAGATCAGCTGATCGACCTGTCCACAGATAGTACACACAAGCATGTGTACGAGTCAAAGCCACTGATCCAGTTCTGGATCCATTGCCAAACATTCTTCCCACAACTGACAGCAAAGGCCATGGTGACCCTCTTGCCTTTTGCAACCACATATCTTTGCGAAAGTGGATTCTCCTCCCTCACCTACCTGAAGAGCAAATACCGTTCAAGACTGCAGCCTGAGGATGACATGATGCTCTGCCTGACAACCTCCATCTCCCCCAGAATAGACAAGCTGTGTACCACCCAGCAGGGCCAGTTATCTCACTGAGGTAAGCATACCTGACTTCCTGAAGCTAAATGTTTAATTGTTGAATAATAATAATAATAATAATAATAGAAAATATAAGCCTCATCAACAATAATAATAATAATAATAATAATAATAACCAATAATAATTATGCATGAACGTTTTATCAATCATAAACACATATAGGTTAATAACCCAGTAATTAGCCTGTTACTTGTTAATTTTCCCTTGTGACCTGACCCCCTGCCTGTCTGCCGACTACTCCTCCTGTCTGACCCCCTGCCTGTCTGCCGACTACTCCACCTGCCTGCCGACCATTCTTCCTGCTTGATTCCCCACCTGTCTGCCGACCCTTCCTCCTGCCTGACCTCCCGCCTGCCTGACGACCCACCTGCCTATTCCCATCAGCCTTGTTACTAGAAATAAACCTTTATTATTTAACTCTTACCTGTTCACCTGGGTCTGCGTTTGGGTCCTACCTCTGGTCGTGACAAAATAGGTTAATAAGGTGAATAAAGTTATTATAGGCCTTAAAATGTGACATTTAAAAAATGTTATTACATGTGGGGGTCCCTGTTCTGGTTGTCTCTCGTCCAAGGGGTCCTTGGGCTGAAAAGGTTGAAGACCCCTGCTCTAGATGTAGCAGGGTGTCCTCTAGATGCAGCAGGGTGTCCTCTAGATGCAACAGGGTGTCCTCTAGATGCAGCAGGGTGTCCTCTAGATGCAGCAGGGTGTCCACTAGATGCAGCAGGATGTCCTCTGGATGCAACAGGGTGTCCTCCGGATGCAGTAGGGTGTCCTCTAGATGCAGCATGGTGTTCTCTGGATGCAGCAGGTCGTCTCTAGATGATGGTCTGTGTGAGGTGGTGGTCTGATGGTCTCTGTTGCTCCTGTAGGATGTGTTCGGTCTGCGGTCTAGTGCGACGTCCTTCAGGGTCTTTGCAAAAATGGGGACTGTTGCCTTGAAGATGTGCACTTGGTCATATAGACTGTACTCGTCCAGGGTGGGGTGGGCCGCCAAGTATACATTTTGCTTCATTGCACACTCTCTGGATATTTCAGCGTTTATGTTTTTGATGAAGGCTGGGTGGAAGTCCCACCTGGGTAGCAGGGTAGAGATGACTACCTTTGTGTGAGGGAATGTGGAGGAAG
>NC_137680.1:35166930-35301930 GCF_963989245.1 Nansenia antarctica
TTCTTCTGGTATTCTTCTGGTATTCTTCTCTGGTATTCTTCTGGTATTCTTCTGGTATTCTTCTCTGGTATTCTTCTCTGGTATTCTTCTGGTATTCTTCTGTGGTATTCTTCTGGTATTCTTCTCTGGTATTCTTCTGGTATTCTTCTGGTATTCTTCTCTGGTATTCTTCTGGTATTCTTCTCTGGTATTCTTCTGGTATTCTTCTCTGGTATTCTTCTCTGGTATTCTTCTGGTATTCTTCTGGTATTCTTCTGGTATTCTTCTGGTATTCTTCTGGTATTCTTCTCTGGTATTCTTCTCTGGTATTCTTCTCTGGTATTCTTCTGGTATTCTTCTCTGGTATTCTTCTGGTATTCTTCTCTGGTATTCTTCTGGTATTCTTCTGGTATTCTTCTGGTATTCTTCTCTGGTATTCTTCTGGTATTCTTCTGGTATTCTTCTGGTATTCTTCTGGTATTCTTCTGGTATTCTTCTCTGGTATTCTTCTCTGGAATTCTTCTGGTATTCTTCTCTGGTATTCTTCTGGTATTCTTCTGGTATTCTTCTGGTATTCTTCTCTGGTATTCTTCTGGTATTCTTCTGGTATTCTTCTCTGGTATTCTTCTGGTATTCTTCTCTGGTATTCTTCTCTGGTATTCTTCTCTGGTATTCATCTCTGGTATTCTTCTGGTATTCTTCTGGTATTCTTCTTGTATTCTTCTCTGGTATTCTTCTCTGGTATTCTTCTGGTATTCTTCTGGTATTCTTCTGGTATTCTTCTTGTATTCTTCTCTGGTATTCTTCTCTGGTATTCTTCTCTGGTATTCTTCTGGTATTCTTCTGGTATTCTTCTGGTATTCTTCTGGTATTCTTCTGGTATTCTTCTGGTATTCTTCTCTGGTATTCTTCTGGTATTCTTCTGGTATTCTTCTCTGGTATTCTTCTGGTATTCTTCTGGTATTCTTCTGGTATTCTTCTCTGGTATTCTTCTCTGGTATTCTTCTGGTATTCTTCTGGTATTCTTCTGGTATTCTTCTGGTATTCTTCTGGTATTCTTCTGGTATTCTTCTGGTATTCTTCTCTGGTATTCTTCTGGTATTCTTCTGGTATTCTTCTGGTATTCTTCTGGTATTCTTCTGGTATTCTTCTGGTATTCTTCTATGGTATTCTTCTGGTATTCTTCTCTGGTATTCTTCTGGTATTCTTCTCTGGTATTCTTCTGGTATTCTTCTCTGGTATTCTTCTGGTATTCTTCTGGTATTCTTCTCTGGTATTCTTCTGGTATTCTTCTGGTATTCTTCTCTGGTATTCTTCTGGTATTCTTCTCTGGTATTCTTCTCTGGTATTCTTCTGGTATTCTTCTCTGGTATTCTTCTGGTATTCTTCTGGTATTCTTCTGGTATTCTACTGGTATTCTTCTGGTATTCTTCTGGTATTCTTCTCTGGTATTCTTCTGGTATTCTTCTGGTATTCTTCTGGTATTCTTCTCTGGTATTCTTCTGGTATTCTTCTGGTATTCTACTGGTATTCTTCTGGTATTCTTCTGGTATTCTTCTCTGGTATTCTTCTCTGGTATTCTTCTGGTATTCTTCTGGTATTCTTCTGGTATTCTACTGGTATTCTTCTGGTATTCTTCTCTGGTATTCTTCTGGTATTCTTCTCTGGTATTCTTCTCTGGTATTCTTCTGGTATTCTTCTCTGGTATTCTTCTCTGGTATTCTTCTGGTATTCTTCTGGTATTCTTCTGGTATTCTTCTCTGGTATTCTTCTCTGGTATTCTTCTGGTATTCTTCTCTGGTATTCTTCTCTGGTATTCTTCTGGTATTCTTCTCTGGTATTCTTCTGGTATTCTTCTCTGGTATTCTTCTGGTATTCTTCTGGTATTCTTCTCTGGAATTCTTCTCTGGTATTCTTCTGGTATTCTTCTGGTATTCTTCTGGTATTCTTCTCTGGTATTCTTCTCTGGTATTCTTCTGGTATTCTTCTGGTATTCTTCTGGTATTCTTCTGGTATTCTTCTGGTATTCTTCTCTGGTATTCTTCTGGTATTCTTCTGGTATTCTTCTGGTATTCTTCTCTGGTATTCTTCTGGTATTCTTCTCTGGTATTCTTCTGGTATTCTTCTGGTATTCTTCTGGTATTCTTCTCTGGTATTCTTCTCTGGTATTCTTCTGGTATTCTTCTGGTATTCTTCTCTGGTATTCTTCTCTGGTATTCTTCTCTGGTATTCTTCTCTGGTATTCTTCTGGTATTCTTCTGGTATTCTTCTGGTTTTCTTCTGGTATTCTTCTGGTATTCTTCTGGTTTTCTTCTGGTATTCTTCTGGTATTCTTCTCTGGTATTCTTCTCTGGTATTCTTCTCTGGTATTCTTCTGGTATTCTTCTCTGGTATTCTTCTGGTATTCTTCTGGCATTCTTCTTTGGTATTCTTCTCTGGTATTCTTCTGGTATTCTTCTGGTATTCTTCTGGTATTCTTCTGGTATTCTTCTCTGGTATTCTTCTGGTATTCTTCTGGCATTCTTCTTTGGTATTCTTCTTTGGTATTCTTCTCTGGTATTCTTCTGGTATTCTTCTGGTATTCTTCTGGTATTCTTCTGGTATTCTTCTGGTATTCCCCATAGGGGAGCTCTGCTCCTATTGGTTTACCCGCTACCTAAAGTAGCCAATGACTGAATTTTTCAATGCCTGCGCCCGCCTGGGGTGCTATATAAAGGGGCGTACTTCGCTCCATCATTCTCCCAAAAAGTTCAGCACGGGTTTATATCTGAAGACTGAGAAGGACGACTACTAAGACTGGAGAACCCGCCAGACTTTTCCCTTCAAGATATGGATCGTCCGCCGCCTATGGAGAAGTTCCTCCGGGACGCCTGCCGCTGCGACTTCCAAGCAGCGGAGGACACTTTTCAGCGGAGGAGACTTTTCCCTTCAGCGATGGATCGTCCGCCGCCGACCACAAAGAAGTTCCTCCGGGACACCTGCCGCTGCGATTTCCTAGCAGCGGAGGACAAGCATGACTTCTGCCACGTCTGCCTCGGCCCCGAACATGCCGAGGCGGCGTTGGTCGCCTCCCCCAGCTGCCTCCCCTTCCACCTCCTTTCCGTCGCGGAAAGGCGGAAGGGGATGGCCTGGTTCAAGGAGAGCGTTCCCCTGGCGGGCGCTATCTCGGGGATGCTATCCGACTCGAATAGCTCTGCCGATGATGCGTCCGGACAGGCCCCAGAGCGGCGTTCTGGGCAGGCACCTCCCCAAGTAGGGATGGTCCCGCCCGCTCAGCCGGCCCTGACATCACGCCGCCCTCACCCAGCTGAGTGGTCGGTGCCGGTGTCAGAATCAGAAAGCTCTGATGAGCTCGGTGCGCAGGCGGCGGCGGCGAATAACATCGCCGTGTTTAACGCCGCCATTGCGAAAATCACCACAGACCGACCCAACGGTCTATCTGCAGCGGAGGCGGAGTTTCTGAGCAAGCTCAGTGCCGCGACGATGTACCTGGTCCACCTCTTCTTCTTCCGCCGTGGTGACGACTAGGCCGTCAACGGCTGCGAAACGGAGTTTTCGGCGTGATGCGGCACTGGCTCCACCTCTACCGACGGAGCCATGCCCCACTCGGCATCCCCAGCCCCCGCCGCTGACCACTGGGAGGGCCCGCTACGGCCCCCCACGGCAGCGTGACCCGGTTTCACTGGCGGAGGGGTCGGTAATGACCCCACCACCGTTTTTCCTCTTCATGACTGCTACCTCATAAAGAGGCAAAGGAAGGAAAATCCCCACCTTACTTTTTCAGTAAAGGTGATTTTCCCATGTTATCTACCAGAGCGGAGACCCGCCTGCCTTGTCAGGGCGTGGTCCAATCGCTACCGGTTAGAAACAAAGCGGAGACTAGCCCAGCTTACCAGCGTGTGGCCAGCTCTCTGCCTAGCGGACTAACCCCTATCACGACACAAAGGGGGTTAAACACCCCTGTCTGTAGCTGTATGGAGGGACCGTTATTTACATCAAAAACTCCTCCATGTCTATCAAGACCTGGCCCAGCTCATGAGCGTGCGGCCGGTTTTTTGGTTATCAAGCATAATAAACCTACGTCGATAAAGGGCATTGTTACTCAAAACAAACACTCTTTACAGACGGCAAACCATCCCTAAGGAGGATTTTCCATGGTATCTACCAGAGCGGAGACCCACCTACCTTGTCAGAGTGTGGTCGAATCGCTACCGGTTAGAAACAAAGCGGAGACTGGCCCCGCTTACCGGCGTGTGGCCAGCTCTCTGCCTAGCGGACTTACCCCTATCACGACACGAGGCGGGTTAAACACCCCTGTCTGTAGCCGTATAGAGGGACCGTTATCTACCAGAGCAGAGATCGACCTGCCTTGTCAGAGTGTGGTCGACTCGCTACCGGTTAGAAACAAACCGGAGACTGGCCCAGCTTACCGGCGTGTGGCCAGCTCTCTGCCTAACGGACTTACCCCTATCACGACACGTAGCGGGTTAAACACCCCTGTATGTAGCCGTATAGAGGGACCTTTATTTACATCAAAAACCCCTCCATGTCTATCAAGACCTGGCCCAGCTCATGAGCGTGCGGCCGGTTCTTTGATTATCAGGCATAATAAACCTACGTCGATAAAGGGCATTTTTACTCAAAACAAACACTCTTTACAGACGGCAAACCATCCCTAAGGAGGATTTTCCATGGTATCTACCAGAGCGGAGACCCACCTGCCTTGTCAGAGTGTGGTCGAATCGCTACCGGTTAGAAACAAAGCGGAGACTGGCCCCGCTTACCGGCGTGTGGCCAGCTCTCTGCCTAGCGGACTTACCCCTATCACGACACGAGACGGGTTAAACACCCCTGTCTGTAGCCGTATAGAGGGACCGTTATCTACCAGAGCGGAGATCGACCTGCCTTGTCAGAGTGTGGTCGACTCGCTACCGGTTAGAAACAAACCGGAGACTGGCCCAGCTTACCGGCGTGTGGCCAGCTCTCTGCCTAACGGACTTACCCCTATCACGACACGTAGCGGGTTAAACACCCCTGTATGTAGCCGTATAGAGGGACCTTTATTTACATCAAAAACCCCTCCATGTCTATCAAGACCTGGCCCAGCTCATGAGCGTGCGGCCGGTTCTTTGATTATCAGGCATAATAAACCTGCGTCAATGAAGAGCATTGTTACACATAACAAACACTCTTTACAGACGGCAGCCCATCCCTTTCGAAATGACCCCACCTTGGGCTGTGCCACCTCCTCGGTGTGCAGCGGCGGCTGGGATCATACAGAAATTCAAGTTTTTTCTGTCGACTGCACCACAACAGACGGTCCAGCCGCTGTCGTTGCGTTATGCAGAATGACTAGAAGGGACAGGTATTCTGTCGGACTGGCTAGACAGGACATTGAGGAGGGGATATGCACTACAGTTCATTCAGCCTCCTCCGCCCTTCAGGGGCGTGAGAGAGACTGTTTTTTGTCCTGCCCGATAAAGACACGTGCGCTCCAGGAGGAGATTACGAATCTCCTAACAAAGGGCGCAGTGACATTGGTTCCGAGGGACCAGTGGGACATGAGATGGTACTCCCCGTATTTCCTTGTCCCAAAGAATTCGGGAGACATGAGACCCATACTAGATTTCAGGGTCCTCAACGAGAGAGTGGCGAAACGCCCCTTTCGTAGATACCTGAGGGTCGCGTATTTCGTGTGCCAATCACAGAGTGGCACAGGAAATTCCTACATTTTGCTTTCCAAGGGAAGGTTTACGAGTCCACGCCCCTGCCCTTCGGGTACGCGCTTGCTCCTCGTTTTTTCTCCAAATGCGTGCAGACAGCACTCGAACCACTGAGGCGAAACGAGATACGCATATTAGCATATCTCGACGACCTACTGGTCTTGGCCCAATGCCCAAATCGAGCCATTCGGGACGCAACCTCACTGGTGCAGCACCTCACTCAGCTGGGGTTAGCTGTAAACTGGACAGAGAGTGCTCCGTGGCCGGCTCAACAGTTTTCCTGTCTAGGCATTCAGTTGGATACTGCCGAGATGAGGGCCAGTTTATCGGCCCCACGGAGAGCGACACTGACGTCAGCTCTCCGGGTGTGTCGAGTGACAAATACAATCACCGCTCTGTCAAGGATGTCCTTACTAGGACTGATGTCTGCAGCCCATGTAGTGGTCCCCTTAGGCCTGTTACACATGCGCAGACTGCAGAGGCGGTTCGCACGACTGCGACTGGTTCCAGTGAGACGCCGTCGCAAGTTGATTGTAATACAGAGATCGGTCAAAACCGACCTGAGCTACTGGAGAGACCCGCGCGTCATCGCGCGCGGAGTCGCCTGAGTTTGCTGAAAGCTCTCCACATTCCAGGTCTGCTCAACGAAGGAGCAGATCTGTTATCACGGGGAGGCCCGAGGGACGACGACTGGAGGTTAGCACCCTCCATTGTGTCGCTGATTTGGGCACGGTTCGGGCAAGCAGAAGTGGTTCTGTTTGCGTCACGGACGAATGCGCAGTGTCACCTTTGTTTCTCCCTGCGCGAACAGGACAACCCGCCATTGGGAGTCGATACATTCGCACACCACCCATGGCCGAGGGTCCTGTTATACGCGTTCCCACCCCTGACATCTATCCTCCCACTGTTGGCACGAGTGAGGTCAGAGAGGCTAGAGTTAATTCTTGTAAACCCGGACCGTCCCGGAGCCCCGTGGTTTCCGGAACTGATGGAGATGTTGGTAGAGGGCCCATGGCCCATACCTCATGGCCTGGTTACTGAGAGGGATTGTTAGAACGCAGGGGTCTGACAGACGCGGTCATTCAGACCATTCAGAGTGCGCGCGCGCAATCCACTGCAAAGGGATATGCGGCGCGCTGGCGAGTTTTACACAGTGGTGTGAGGGACAGGACGTTGACCCTGTCTGTTGTCGGGTCGAAACGTTCTTGTGCTTCTTACAGTCGCTGTTGAGAAGGGATTGGCGGCGGGAACTATTCAACTTTATGCGGCTGCCATCTCAGCTTGTCATGAGGGTTTTGCGACAACAACACTGGTTTTTTCAGTCATTCGCTGGTTAAGCGTTTTTTGACTGGAGTGTGTAGGCTTAGACGCCCTCATAGGACTCTAATGCCAAAATGGGACCTGTCGATTGTGCTAGAGGCGCTGTGCGTGCCCCCATTCGAACCCATTGTCACTGTGTCGTTGCGTTTTATTGTCTCTCAAGACGAGTCTACTCCTCGCCTTGACTAAGGCTGAGCGAGTGAGTGATTTGTGCGCTCTCTCGTCACGGGCAGATTGTTGGATCATATCTGATGACGAAACAAAAGCTGTATTACGCCCTAACCCGGCTTTTATCCCTACGGTTAATCGTGGGTTTAGGGTTCAGAGCTGTGCTCTGAGCACCTTTTTTTCCTCCTCCTCACGACGGAGAGAGGGAGAGGCGTTTTACATTGTATTGTCCGGTGCGCGCGTTGGCACAATATGTGAAGCGCACGGCAGGACTGAGATCTTCTCCCCGGCTTTTGATCTGCTATGGCGGACAGAAAGCCGGGACACCACTCTCGAAGCAGAGGCTGTCCCTTTGGATTTGCGAGACTATTAGCCACATCAGTGGCCATTCTCAGGGGAGTGGGAGTGGAGGAGATATGTGTGGCGGCGTCTTGGTCGTCGCCATCACTTTTTATACGGTATTACTTGAAAGATATTTCTTCCTCTTCCTTTTCTCATTCTGTCCTCAGTTTTGCTGATGACTGATGTAGTGGGGAAGGCACTTGGATTGCCCTGGTCATGGGGATTCTATTCAAGTGCTGTCAGGATGAATACGGATGTGCCTGGGGAAGGGACCCTCCTCCAGGACATGTTCCGTTAGATCAACAACCCTACGTGCTCACGTAAGGGTTAGGTCAGTGATATTCTTCCTCAATCCTTTCTCATTCTGTCCTCAGTTTTGCTGATGACTGATGTTGTGGGAAGGGCACTTGGATTACCCTGATCATGGGGATTCTATTCAAGTGCTGTCAGGATGAATACGGATGTGCCTGGGGAGGGGACCCTCCTCCAGGACATGTTCTGTTAGATCAACAACCCAACGTAAGGGTTAGGTAAGTGATATTTCTTCCTCATCCTTTTCTCATTCTGTCCTCAGTTTGCTGAGGACTGATGTAGTGGGATGGCACTTGGATTACCCTGGTTGGGGATGTTATTCAAGTGCTGTCAGGATGATTACGGATGTGCCTGGGGAGGGGACCCTCCTCCAGGACATGTTCCGTTAGATCTACAACCCTGCGTGCTCACGTAAGGGCTAGATCAGTGGAGCAGACTCGGTGTGGGTTGGGCCAACTTTTTAAGGTTGTCTTGAACCAACATCAGTGGTCAGCTCCGGGTGCCGCTGAGATTGTTTTCGGATTAATAGTCTCAGTGGGGGTACATTTGGCCTCGCTCGCTCCGCCTAAACCAATAGGAGCAGAGCTCCCCTATGGGGCGGAGCTCCACGATATAGAACGATAGTTATGGAGATAGACTCCAGTTCGGTGAGTGGAGCGGAGCCCCATAGGGCTGCTGGCCCACTTCGACTCGTTCAAACCCGGCTGTTTTTGTATGTTTGGGAGAATGATGGAGCGAAGTACGCCCCTTTATATAGCACCCCAGGCGGGCGCAGGCATTGAAAAATTCAGTCATTGGCTACTATGGGGCTCCGCTCCACTCATAGAACTGGAGTCTATCTCCATAACTATCGTATTCTTCTCTGGTATTCTTCTGGTATTCTTCTGGTATTCTTCTGGTATTCTTCTGGTATTCTTCTCTGGTATTCTTCTGGTATTCTTCTCTGGTATTCTTCTCTGGCCTTGGCCTCATATTGAGCCAGAAGCGTGCTTTTCTTCCTACCTGCCGACTCACATGTGCACATGCAGGGTCAGCTTCCATCCTCCCATTTCTACCGCCTCCAGCCTCCTCCACTCACATGTATGGGGAAGACACTCTGTAGTAAAACAGCAGGCCCTTTTAGAATATGTATACATCATACTAAGAGGATAGAAAGGATGTAGAGTAGCTTGTCTGTGTGTGCGTGTGTGCGTGCATGTATGTGTGTGTGTGTATGTGTGTGTATGTGTGTGTGTGTGCGTGTGTGTGCATATGTGTGTGTGTGTGTGCGTGCGTGCGTGCGTGTGTGTGTGTATGTGTGTGTGTGTGTGTGTGCGTGCATGTGTGTGTGTGCGTGTGTGTGCATATGTGTGTGTGTGTGCGTGCGTGTGTGTGTGTGTGTGTGTGTGTGTGTGTGTGTGTGCTGTAATCCATCATCCATAATTAATCATTGTCACTGGCCCGGAATCTTGGCTTTTTGTCTCACAAAGTGAAATCATGCTTTATATCCCCCCCCCTCTCTATCCTTACCATCTCTCTTTTTCCACCTCTCCAAGCCCTCCCTTTCTCTCTCTCCCTCCCTTTCTCTCTCTCTCCCTCCCATGGGGAAGCATTTTATTCTATTTTAGGAGCCTGATGTTCCTTGACAGCTTTCACACATTTCTCCCTAGCATTAGTACACACACACACACACACACACACACACACACACACACACACACACAAGCACACACTCAAAAGAGGGAGAGTTCATTCTCTCTCTAACACTACCATACTGACACATTTCAGGTGACGTTATGTCTATTGTGTTTTGCCTTTAGGATAGGTACAAACCACAACACAACACAACCCAGCTCAATGGAACACATGCAGTACAACAACACAGGAGACTGTAGCCTGTGTTCAAAATGACAGTTGTAATGTTGATCCAGAGAGTCTGCTAATACTGACACAGAAACTGCTAATACAGCTCAACTCATCATCTGTAATGACTCCCAAGTGCTACTGTAATACTGCTATTATGTATTATAATATGATCTATTATGGCAGGTTTTATTATATTTTACTGAATAAGAGGTACATTAGAGAGAGAGAGAGAGAGAGAGAGAGAGAGAGAGAGAGAGAGAGAGAGAGAGAGTGTGTATGTGTGTGCGTGCGTGTGTGTGCGTCCGTGAGTGTGTGTGTGTGTGTGTGTGTGTGTGTGCGTCCGTGTGTGTGTGATATGTGTATGTGCCTGTTTGTGTGTGTATGTGTGTGTGTGTGTGTGTGCAATCTCTAGTGAGGGAAATCATAATTATGGCTGTGGGTTGGGAATTTTGCTTTTCGAAAAAACTTTGACGGAGTCATCACTGGGAATTAGTCTCAGCTGGATCACAGACACACACACACACACACACACACACACACACACACATACGCACGCACACAAACAAACAAAAGACAATGAGAGTGGGAATGACGCCTAAATGTCAACCCAGATCTCAGGAAGTCACTGACCAATTACACGGCTTTGCTGACACAAAGACATTCTATTGGCTCCTTAATCGAATCTCCACGGTTACCTACCTGCATACGTGTCCTGGGGCCTCATTCATAAAAAAGTACTTGAACGTCATCTTTGACTTTCACGTAAGCACAGTTTTCTAAACGGACGTAAGCATTATTTATAAAATGGGCTGAGATGGTTTAAAGTTGCGTACGTGCTTCCTTCTATAAATACCAACGCAGGTAAAAATGAACGCAGGTGAATGAGGTTTGTATTAACGCCCTGTGATAGAGGCTGAATTATAGCGGCTGAATTAAGACAAGTGCTATAATATAGGGTAGGCGTTCGTCTGGAAGTGGGAGAGGGCAGAGAAGGGTGGCTTCTCGGTAAGTTGCATTTGTAACGTTTGATCATGACAACTAACCAGGCACACAGGCACATGCTTATACTCTACTCAAGTTGTAAAAGAAAATCAGGGGAGGTGGTGGATTTTATCATAAGAGGACAATTTTAGCATCCCCTCGCCAGTGACTTCAGTGTCAGTAACTGTCATTGCATGTGTGCGTGCCCCCTCGCACCTTGAAATAGCAGTAATACCACGTTCATTGATAAAATGACATTAAGTATGGAAAGAGGGGGGCGATTTTGACTGTTTTTATTTCAGGGGGGATGCCATCCCCCCTCAACTCGAGTGCTGCTTATACTGTAATAATATAATGGTCTTATTCTTATCAGGTGGTCTTATTCTTATATGGCTGCTCACTCCCTGACACCGGAGAAAATCCAGTATAATTTAGAGCTTGGCCGGGCAAGGTCTGTTGTGGAACGCACTAGGCATGTTGAAGGGGAGATAGACAGCTACGGAGGGATATAAAGGAAGACTGAAATACAATCAGAAACATCAGTTACTTTTAAATCTTGAATTAAACTCATTTTCTCGGCTGATAACAACATCGTTAATTTTATTACGAGCCACTTGCATGAATTACACTAGGCAGTGCGGCTCACATGCCTGTAATAACTCCGCATAACCAGTAGGTAATGTGCGTAAGCAAGTTGAATACTCGACGTCGAGCTACGATCGTTTCCACGATCAAATTGACTCACGTTGACGTGGTTTTCTACGTACGACACGGGTAAGATCAAAATAAATTTGATCTAAGCACGTTCTATGAATGAGGCCCCTGGACACTGCCAAGGGGATAAGTGTCTTCAAACACACACACAAACACACACACAAACAAACACTCACACAAACAAACACATACACACACGCACGCACACACAAACAAATACTCACACAAACAAACAAACACACACACACACACACACACACAAACAAACACACACACAAACAAACACGTGCACACACACACATACACACACGCACACACACACACATTCACGCACACACACACACACACACACACACACACACACCAAACACACACGCACACACACACACACACACACACACACACACACACACACACACATACACACAGGGGAGAGTGTGGCTCAGGAAGTGTATGTCTGGTTTCAGTTGGATGTACATGAATCTGTTGATGTTGTTTATAACAAACAGAGTAATAAAGGGAGGAGTCTAATGATCGCAAGGTCCGCGGCTCGATCCCTTGCTCCTCCTGTCTACATGTCGAGGTGTCCTTGGGCAAGACACTGAACCCCAAATTGCTCCCAATGAGCAGGCCTGCATCTTGCATGGTAGCTTGCCGCCATTGGTGTGTGAATGTGTGTGTGTATGGGTGAATGAGAGGCCGTTGAAAAGAGTTTTGGAATAAGGAGCTATACACTGGGGAAAACAAGTATTTCACTCCCTGCTGATTTTGTGAGTTTACCCCCTTACAAAGAAATGAACAGTATCATTTTAATTGTAGCTTCATTTTAACAGTGAGAGACAAAAATCCCCCAAAATCCCATTATATTAATTTTTATAAAATATTTGTCTTTTATTGAGTATTTTTCCTCCTACAAACACGGCGACTCAAGATAATGCCAAAGAGCTCGATTTTGGTCTCATCTGACCACAGCACTTTCTCCCAAGCTTCTCATTGGCAAACTTCAGACGGGCCGGGACATGTGTCTTCTTGAGCAGGGGGACTTTGCAGGCGCTACAGGATTTCAATCCATTATGGCGTAGTGTGTTACCATGGTTAGCAATGGTCATCTTGGTGAATGTGGTCCCAGCTGCCTTGAGATCATTAACAAGCTCCTCCCGTGTAGTTCTGGGTTATCCCTCACCTTTCTCATGATCAACGTCACCAATGTGAGATCTTGTGTGGAGCCCCAGACCGAGGGAGATTGATGGTCAATTCGTCTTTCTTCCATTTTCGAATAATTGCACCAACAGTGTTCTCCTTCTCACCAAGATGCTTGCCAATGGTCTTGTAGCCCATTCCAGTCTTGTGCAGGTCGACAATCTTGTCCCTGATGTCCTTAGGCAAGTCTTTGGTCTTGCCCATGGTGGAGAGGTTGGAATCTGATTGAATGATTGATTCTGTGGACAGGTGTCTCTTATACAGGTAACAAGTTCAGATTAGGAGTACTTTCTTAAAGTGAGAGGACTAATCTGTGTGCCTCATGGTCACATAATCAGTCTGCATGAGCCAGAATTCTTGCTGGTTGGTAGGGGGTGAAATACTTATGTTACTCAATAAAACACAAATATATCTTTTTTATTTATATAATGTGTTTTTCTGGGATTTTGTAAAACATATTCTGTCTCTCACTGTTAAAATCAACCTAATACCAATTATACCAATTAAAATGAACCTTGCAATTATAGACTTTTTTTGTATTTTTGTTAGGGGGTAAACTACTTATTTTCCCGACTGTAAGTCGTGTGCATGCACACACACACACACACACACACACACACACACACACACACACACACAAACACACTTTCCACACCAACCCAGAGAGACGAGAAACAGTCAACTACAACTGCTATTATTGTCTGTTGCTATGGAAACCATTTAATTTACTATGACTGCGTGTCAATTACAGCATATTGACTGATTGCATGTATCGACCTGCCCACTGTATTCAGCATACAATATTTCTTATTTCATCTTATTTATTTATTTAGGATTTGCACACACACAATAACAAATGAAAAACAAAATGAAAAGAAAAAGAGTTAATTATGCAGGGAGGTTAAGAGCCCTGGTAGGGCAATAGAGTAGTAATAGAAGAACATTCTATGAATAATACAATTAAACAAAACGTTACGTTATTGTTGGCTAGTCTAAAATGTAGGCTAATCTAAAATGTGCATTGTCATACAGTATGTGTTTTTATGTGAACAAAAACAAAACAAAATCATTAAATGAAAAAAAAGTTCAGATGAAATGAAAAGCATCAATTGGTCTATTACAGTTTTTTACGATTGCTAACTCACCATGTTCAATACTGAAACCACAGTTTCACTACTCTTCATACAGTCAGCAGAGCAGAAACCCATGTGAACAAAACTGTGACTCTTTCTCTGTGATTTGTGCATTGCTTTCATACAGAATGCATTCAATGACTACGTTCTCCAAATGCCATAACACTTCTCTCCTTCAAACTCCCCCACTTGCAACATACTATGTATTTGCAACACAATTTTTCATTGCTAACATACTGTGTTCAAAACTGTGAAGAACACGTTCAAAACTGAATTATTTGGTGCAATTTTGCAGTAATCATATTCCTATCATATATGACAGAAAGCTTGCAATAAACTGCTTTTTTGCACAGTGTTTGAGTGTGCAGATGTTGTTATTTTGCACTCTATTGATACTCTTCAGTTCCAGAACCTCAGCAAAGTCTGATAACGGATGAGCGGTGGTATTTTCACTATTTGCAGTAATCATATTGAAATGTCTAGAAAATATTAGCAGAATATATACAATGAAATGAAATAGACTAGATGCATTGCCAGGGAAGACATTAGATGTGACCAGATGCAGACCAGAGGATGGACCAAAACCCTCAGGAGTGAGACATTTTTGGTGTGATTGCTATTGTATTGTAGCCCTGGAATTTCTGTTTTTCTTCCACTTTATTTTTCACTTTTCATTTTACACAAGTAAATGTAGTGTACTTTGAAGTAAATGTACCATAACTTACTTTCTGCAAAGATACTGAAAAAAAAGGATAAAACATAAAGGATAGAAGCAAAAGATAGAATACTGTAAATGATAGAAGCAAATTGTGGCATTTCTGATTCATTCTTGTTGCCTAATACTTTACAGTTGTACAGTCAACTATTCTGTCGTATAGTCGTTCAATCATTCAACTATGATTACTATAAATCAAACCATTTTTATAATGAAATATTCATTCTTGTGAAAATCATTAAAACTATGTAATGCTCCCTGTTGTTAGTATTTTGTAAGTCAGAATGTTATGAATGACAGTGTATGCTTCTGAGTGAACATTGTTGACAGTGTGTGGTTGAACGAGCTTCTTTTGAGACATGAATGAAGTCATTGGCCAACATGAGTGTTACGAATGCAGACTGTATGAAGAGTTGTGAAACTGTGGTTTCAGTATTGAACATGGTGAGTTAGCAATCGTAAAAAACTGTAAGACAGACGCTCCAGAGACATTTCTTCATGTGACTAATGTTCCACGAATAAACCTTTGCAGTACCCCACACATTATACGTTTATATTTAGAAAAGCTTTAAACAGATCAATAAAACACCTATCGTTAGTTCATTTTTGTCAAGAATGAATGAATGAATGAATGAATGGTCTTTATTGTCATTGATATAGTACAGGTACCATACAACGACATTTGGGAGGGGGGGCTCCCCTGGAGCTAGGAAAAAATAATAATACTAAAAACAAGAAGGGAAAAAGAGCTGGTTTACATAAATAAAGGCTATATACACTATCCACTATACTATACTATACTATACAAATAAAACACTGTGCTGTACTCTATGCTATGCTATAAATATCCTAACATTTCCTATCTCTGAACCTTATGTACCAGAGGGTTGTCATATTGCACATAGTATTATTGCACATTCATTTAAAGCAGGGGTCCCCAAACTTTTTTCTGTGAGGGCCACATAATTTTTCCTTTCTGTGATGGGGGACCTGAGTCGGTCTCTAACATAAAATAATATGGAACGGAGTGGAATGGAGGCGGTTGCGCAAAGCAATTGCGCGCAGGAGAGCACTGGTGGATGCAAACAAAGTCTAAACAGTTGAATTTGGATGGAATTTATACCTATAGTGATATGTCAATGAAATATAATCAGTTTTACAGTCTGATACTTGAGGGAGGACCCTCATCATACACGGGGGGACCCATGAAGCAGGGCTGTCTGGGGGTCCTTAAACGAGCATCAAACACTTAATTTCTTGCATTCTGGTGAATTTAGATGCAATTTGTGCCCTTTCTGCATCAATTTATGGTGGAAATTTCATTATTTATGTAAAGGAAAACACAATATTCAGGCACCAGATGACCATTCAAAATGTAATGTAATATAATGCAATATAATGCTCTCAGGCATTCTGTACTTTCAAATATGTATTCTCCTTGAGCAGTCAACATCAACTATCAGCTATTTCGCTAGCAAACACGAAAGCTAACTTATTTGCGAAACAGCGCCCCCGCCACCACGTCGGCGCAATGCCGCAATTGCAGTTAGAAATGTTGTTGTTCAAAGGGCCGGTCCAAGTGTGGGGGTGGGCCGTGTTCGGCCCGCGGGCCGTAGTTTGGGGACCCCTGATTTAAAGTGTCGCAGTTTGCAGGTTTGAAATGTTCACAGTTGTGTTTCAGTATTGCACTTGATTACAATCTAGTAGCTGCCATCAAATTGTCTAGATTGTCCAGGGCCTAGAACCTAGGTCTTTGCTGTGTTCAGGGCCTGAATGGCCCTGGGGTAGAAGCTGAGCTTCAGTCTATTTGTCCTTGCGGACATGGTCCTGAACCGCCTGCCCGAGGGCAGCCGAACAAAGTGTTCGTTCCCAGGGTGGGATGGGTCTCTGGAGATCTTGGAGGCCTTCCTGAGGCAGCGTGTGTTGTACAGCTCTTCCAGAGAGGGGAGGGGGGCGCCGATGTTCTTCTGGGCCGATCTCACGACTCTCTGTAGCGCTTTCCTCTCTGCGGCTGTGCAGCTGGAGAACCACACGCAGATGCAGTAGGTGAGGATGCTCTCCACTGTGCAGCGGTAGAAGGTCACAAGCAGCTCCTGTTTGAGGTGGTATTTCCTGAGGACTCTCAGGAAGTAGAGCCGCTGTTGTGCCTTCTTGATGATGGCTGCTGTGTTCGTCTTCCAGGACAGGTCATCCTGTATGTGCACCCCCAGGAATCGGAGGGTTGAGACTCTCTCCACGCTCCCTCCATCGACGAGCAGGGGCTGGACCTCAGATTTTTTCCTCCTGAAGTCCACGATGATTTCCTGGGTCTTTGACTGGTTCAGCAGCAGGTTGTTAAGCTTGCACAGCTTGCCCAGCTGCTCCGCCTCATCCCTGTACGCCGCCTCGTCCCCCCCCGAGATGCAGCCCACCACGGTGGTGTCGTCTGCAAACTTTACGATGGAGTTGCTGGGGTGGACGGGGGTGAAGTCGTAGGTGTAGAGGTTGTAGAGGATGGGGCTTAGCACGCAGCCCTGGGGGGACCCAGTGCTGAGTTTGAGGGCTGTGGAGGTGTGGGAGCCCACCCGCACCCTCTGGGGGCGGTCAGACAGGAAGTCCTTGATCCATGCACAGATGGAGTGTGATAGTCCCAGGTCTAGTAGTTTGGTCACTAGCCTGTCTGGAAGGATGGTGTTGAAGGCAGAGCTGAAGTCCACAAAGAGCAGTCTCTCGTAGCTGTTCCCCCTCTCCAGGTGGGATAGAGTGGAGTGGAGAGTCGTCGCGATGGCGTCCTCTGTGGACCTGTGGGCTCTGTAGGCGAACTGGTATGGATCCAGGTTGGGCGGGAGGCGTGTGACTATGTGGGCCCGGACCAGTTTCTCGAAGCACTTCATGATGATTGGTGTGAGTGCCACCGGGCGGTAGTCGTTTAGGCAGCTCACCGTGCTTTTCTTCGGGACTGGGATGATAGTTGAGGTTTTCAGGCAGGGTGGGATGGTGGCCTGAGACAGGGACTGGTTGAAGATGTTGGTGAAAACCCCGGCCAGCTGGTCGGCGCAGTCCCTCAGCACCCGTCCCAGGACGCCATCCGGCCCTGAGGCTTTTCTGGGGTCCACCGCCTTCAGCACGCGTCTCACTTCATGCTCTGTGAGGGTGAGGCTGCTGAGAGCTGGAGAGAGTGGTGTCGCCCCTCGTCGAACCGAGCGTAGAAGGAGTTCAGCTTTTCCGCCAGCAGGGGGTCGTCCTCCGCGGCTGTGAGCCTGTTGGCTCTGAAGTTTGTCATGTGCTGAACCCCCTGCCACACCCGCCTGGAGTCGTTGCTCAGGAAGCATTCCTCAATCTTCTCTCTGTGGTCTGCCTTGGCCTCCTGGATGCCACGGTTTAGGTTAGCCCTGGTGGTGCTGTACAGCAGTGTGTCCTTCGCTGAGTAGGCGTTGTCCCTCTCCTTGAGCAGTTTTCGGACCTTCTCAGTCATCCATGGCTTCGTGTTGGGGTAGACCCGGACACGTTTGTCCACGGTGGCTGAGTTGGTGCAGTTCACTATGTGGTTCAGAACCGACGACGTGAACTGTTCCAGGTCCTCATGCTCATATTCCTGCCATGAGATGTCATTCAGGCAGATCTGCAGTGGAGCGGACCCTGCTGGCCAGGTTCTGACAGTCTTAGTGGTGATGGGGGCACTTTTCCTCATGGGAGTGTAGGCTGGGATCAGGAGGATGGACACGTGGTCAGACATGCCTAGATGAGCTAGCGGTCTAGCCTTGTAAGCAAGCTTGATGTTGGTGTGTTTTTTCTCCTTTTGTTGCACATTTAACTTGCTGATAGAACTTTGGTAGTACTACCTTCAGGTCAGCATGATTGAAATCCCCCGCGATGATGTGCACTGCCTGAGGATCCGTGCTCTGTCCACCACTGATGACGTCATGTAGCCGCGCCAATGCTAAGCTAGCACCCGCGCTTGGTGCAATGTATACAACTGTTATGTACACCGCGTTGAATTCCCTCGGGAGGTATGTGGGTCGGCATTTAACAGTCAAGTATTCCAGGTCTGGGGAGCAGTGGCTACTTACAGTTTTCGTGTTTAAGCACCAGCTGTCCTTCGTAGATATAATGAGGCCGCCCCCGCGCGTCTTCTCGCTAAGCAGCGTCCGGTCGGCTCGGTGTAAAGTGTGGCCTTCTAGCGCGACCGCAGAGTCGATGATGGAACCGTTGAGCCAGGTTTCTGTGAGAATAATCACACAGCTATCCCCCACGGTGTTGTTGGAAGCAACCTGCAGTCTCAGTTCGTCCATCTTTTTAGCTAGGGATCTGACGTTGGAGAGGAATATACTCGGCAAAGCTGGCTTATCCGGGCTTCTCCTCAGCCTAGCTAGCAGGCCTCCCCTGCGGCCTCTGCGTTGTTTACGGCCTCGACGCCGACGTTTGCGCCTCAGGGACGGGATTGTGTACCATTGTTCTCCCGGTAAGCGAGCGATGTCGTGTGGGATCTTTTGTTGCTTCAGGAACTCCGCTGTTACTGTCTTCTCGTTTTGCGCACCAACTTCTAGTAAGTCTAGTCTGCTGTAGGTACTATTTACACAACAGTTCCCTATAAGTACTGACATAAAAATGTACATACAAATGTACTTAAAAGAGCCCTAGAGATATTGTCTAGAGATATTGTCTAGCAATTGTCCAACACCCATTGAAGGTGAATGTTTTTCTCTGAATCACACTGGTAGGAGTTTAAGTGATTATTCTCTGAAGAATCCCCCTCATGAGCCTATTATAGACTAACCTTTCTAGTACTTTGATGAGGCATGGGAGACCTGAGATTGGTGGGTAGTTGGAGAACACAAAGGGGTCGTCAGATTTAATTAGAGCAATGACTTTAGTCCATTTAAACTGATCAGGAAATACATCAGTTTGAAGAGAGCAATTACAAGTATGCCATAGCGGTGTATAGACTACCAACATGTTTTGAGCAAGCTGGGTTTTTAATTAATCATGACCACCACCTATTGTTTTTAACACTAGACGCGCGACGTTTTTTTACCTACTTTTAGCGCGACGAGGTGTCGAATCACACGACCACTCTTCACAATGGGGGAGTGTGTACTGACTCACAACAATCGCTGGATGGCGATGTCACACAAGAAGAGAAAATGACAAGACACTACCTCTAAAAATGCAGTTCCAGAGAAGTGGGGACAGAGCAGAGAGTCAGCTGATAAGGAACTATGGAACAAATGATGGCATATACTGTATATATATACATATAATAACGTATGCATGCCATTGTAGATGTAACGTGGAGAGGAGATTGATCTAGGAGATTGATCGAGACTGCGGGAGTTTTCATTACTAACGAATGAAAGTTGATTATCATTATTAAAAAATAACTGTAATATATATTGCAATGTTGTCCCTTTCACACATAGTTCCAAGTAATTTCCTTGGAATCCCAAGCTGTGTTGACCAGGTATCTGTAATGTTCACATTTATATATAACAGTAATACATATAGCAATAAATGACAGCGCTGTAAATAGTGTTATTCTTGCACAATTGCACCCACAACGTGCTATTGCCGTCCGGAGTTGATCAGCTCCAGATTGAACCAAGGTTCTTCGCAACAGAAACATTTTCACACAATGACAAACATGTGATGCGTTTTATATAATATTCTTTGAACAACAGAACGGGACAGGCGCCAGAAACTGCCATAATATACCATACATATATCTGCCATATATCGTACCGCCGTTTTATATTGAAAAATATGATGATAAATACATATAGGGCGGAGGTATGATATGTGGTGTGTGGCTAGATATTTTCATGTAGCACTGTGACTACCTATCTGTCGATTATTATTTATAAATAGTGGTCTCCTGAGAGGAGCGAGTCTTGATTCGTGTTATGCAACAAGGAGGAGAAAATGATTACAGAAACACACCGTTGGGACGTGGTGGAGTGGGGGAAACACGATGTCTTTGTTCATTGATCGGAAACGATCGAGAGCCATCATCAACCCTCCCCCATCAACCATTAGGCCTACATCAAGTGATTGTAACTAACTTTTTAGAAACGAGTTGTCCCATACAGTGATTTTGTTAGAAGCCTACTTGTTAGAAACAGAGCCTAGTATGTTAATAATCAAGTGCTTTAGTTGGCGAGCGGACATGCCACATATCATCCCCGTACCTCCATCCCACATGTAATTAATACACTCTGCAATTGGCTACTACAATGTTGCCAAAATCAACTAGGCCTATCTAATGTTCGAAAACGAATCTACAAATATTAATCTGCATAGATCTATAGTACAACCGTCTTGCCTGTTGTGTATTATTATACAACCAATTGTTAGTTGGTTCATGATAGGCAGCTCTGTTTATAATTCGTATAGCTCTTTTCTGTAGTAAATAAATTGGATTTGTGATTGTTTTGTATGTGTTTCCCCACACTTCCACACAGTAGGTTATGTATGGAACTATTAGAGAACGGTACAATATGTGTAATGAATTTGGATTAAGTATGTCTTTCGTAGACTTTGATATTTTAGTCTTTAAGTAGTTTATGTGTGTTTTCCAACATAGTTTGTGGTCTATAACAACTCCCAAAAATTTGTTTTCATGAACTCTTTCAATTTCAACATTATCTATCTTGATTTGTACTTGACTATTAATTTTTCGATTTCCAAATATCATAAGTTTAGTTTTTTCCAAGTTCAATGACAACTTGTTTGTGTCAAACCATCGTTTTATAGTTTTTAGTTCCGTTTCCACTGTATCCAGAAGCTGCTCCAAATCTTTGCCAGAACAAAATAAATTCATCAAATTCATCAAAATCATCTGCAAACAAAACAAAATTTAACAACTTGGACACATTGCAAATATCATTGATGTATAAAATAAACAGCTTTGGACCCAGCACTGAACCTTGTGGGACCCCACATGTGACCCGTAGCAGTTCAGATTTATCATTGTTTATTTGTACATACTGGTGTCTATTATCAAGATAGTTTCTAATCCATAAATTTGCTATCCCTCTAATTCCATATCTATCAAGTTTTCTTATTAATAATCTATGATCAATAGTATCAAATGCTTTCTTTAGAGAGCCCACAGCGCATGAGAGTAAAGTTAAAGTTCTATAAATAAAGTTCTCACATACAGTGCCTTTGGAATAGTAGAGCTTATTATGTATATAATCAAGTGCTTTAGTTGGCGAGCAGACATGCCAGTGTTATTCTTGCACAATTGCACCCACAACATGCTATTGCCGTCCGGAGTTGATCAGCTCCAGATTGAGCCAAGGTTCTGAAACATTTTCACACAATGACAAACATGTGATGCGTTTTATATTAGATTCTTTGAACAAGCAGAATGGGACTGCTCAGAATACAAATAATAATACATGATATACTGTAGGCCTATTATAAATATCTGTTCGTTATATAATATTCGTTGATGATTACATAATCAAATGTAGCCCGCAGCGCAGAGCGCATGTCTTATTGAGTCAATACGAGTTGACTCGCTGGAACGAGACTGACTGATACACACCACACCTCTGCCATATCATACATCGGTCCCACATGTATTTATTTAACATCATATTTTTCAATATAAAACGGTATGATATGGCAGATATATATGGTACATTGCAGTCGCATGCATCTGCGTATATTATATGGTACAACCGTCTTGCCTGTTGTGTATTATCATTGCCGACACAGGTCTAATCATAACTGAACATCTGCTAATAAGGTGAAGGGCAGTATTATTCATCTTTACTTTATTGGGTGAATAAACTCAATATGAATGATTGTACAGTTGTCTATAGGCAAGAATGGGCTGAAACAATGACAGTTACAGTCTCGCTCAAACTGTAGCGAGATTAGGAAACTACTAATTGTAAATAGTAATCCACAATTATGGTTATTACTGGTGGCCTGAGGTGGTCCAGTGGTCTAGCACCGTGGTCTACAGTGATATACAAAAAATACATTATATACAATATTATAAATATCAGTTTGTTATATAATATTCGTTGATGAGTACAGGCATAATCAAACGTAGGCTACTGCAATCGCTTTGCTGCGGTAGCTATGCATGCACCACACAACTTGATAGGTTCATATGTAACGATGGTCAAACAGGCAACCTTCTTTCCATCAATTCTTTTTTTTACCTGCAGAGAAGACATATACAACACAATTCTTCTCTGGTCTGCAACTCTTGCGAATCCATTAAGATGGCGGCCATGTTCTGGTACCACCGTGAGTACGGCAACAAGAGAAGGACAAAAGAACGCGCAGACCTGCAGTACACCCAAACTCCAAAGGGGGGCTCCAACAACAACCAGGGCTGCTCAAGCACGGCGAAACTCATCTACATTCACCACAACTAAACATACATTCCCAACTCTGTTACACATACTGTGCAGTGTATCATTCATAACTGTACATAGGCTACACATATCATAATATCTTATCACTATTGCATGGAACTTGGGTAAACCCGCTGTGAAAAAAAAATGTCAGCTCCAACAAATCTGAAGGGATTGGGAGACAACTGTACAGTTTATCATTTTCATAACTGTCTGTACATATACATATCTTATGTATCCCTATTGCTATATATAGCCTATATATAAACACATTATGTTACATACTTATCAGTCTTATACTGTATCTAATTCAGCACTGAAGCCTGAAGATTGAGCACAGTGTGTGTCCCCTTGCTACCTCTGCTGATATAAAAGAGAATTGCAGCCTTGGAGAAAAAGATGGCAGCCGAATTCCAAGGCAAATACACAGACACACACAGAAATACTGCAAAATCGCTTTATACTAAGATTTACTACTAGATACTACTAGATTTTTTTTGTACTCACTGGTGCCCTATGACACCTCACGGCTTTCCTAGTGTTAAGTTGAAGTGATAACACCCACTAGCTAATTTTCTAAAACTGGTTTAAATAATAATTGCGTCAAAGGGGAGTTTGGATCCAAAGGGGAGTTTGGATTCTTTTGTGATCGATATTCACAAAGAAATGGTTGAGTTCAGGGAATTACAACATAAGCAAATTGCATATGACAATCACATAGGACCCTAATTAAAATAGGTCCACCACCTGAGGAAGGGAAGGAAGGTAAACAGGAAGGGGATTCAGACTAATTATGTGAGAGCCAATCAGAGCAGCCATATCATAAGCCTGTTTACAGGTCATGTTGAAGGGCACTGGTGTGTCAGACAGCAATTATCATACACTTATTAGCAACACACAAATATACACACAGTCGGGGGGGGGATGCCATCCGAATATCTAATCCTCCACTAGTTTCTATATCCTCTCTACCTCTCTCCTCCACTCTTGGAGCTGTATGTGGTATGCATGATGATTTAGTAGTCTTTCTATTCATCGTGATGTTAACACTAGAAGAACCACGGGTGGGGTCATTTGACCAAGTGAGTAAAACATTTTTTATATCTTTGCACTCGATCGAAATTCAGGACCCTCCTTTCATGACTTTTCTAGATATGTGCGTTCTACCACCCAGTATTCTTACATTTTCAAAGTCACATCAGGATAAGCTTGTGTAACGCTTAGTTGCAAGTCTTTCTGTGTAGGAGCCGGGCTAATTTACAAGAGGTGCCATCTAGTGGTCTTTGTGTGCAAGTAACAGCTTTCCATTCTGAAGACTATGGTCATTTGACCCCCGAGGGCACTAAGAGTAGGTGGAATAGGCACGGCTGTCCTATTGTTAACCCATTGTTAACTTGATTGTTATTGGAGGTTCACAGAAACGAACCCTTATGGTTGTGTGTCTGTGAGACACATGGAGGAGCATCTGAGCCACACATGCTGTCCATGTTTCATACTGCTACAGAGCAAGCATTAGTGTCACACACACACACATACACACACACACACATTTTAAATGCTTTATTTATGTCAACATAAATACAAAGTGCATTAAGGACAAACACTATCAGTGCAGTCAGTTCATTGGGAGTCATTCATTTATGTTTGTGACTGTACAGCAACCATCGTACACATACAATATTAACACAGAGGATGTTTCACATGTGGGTTAACAGATACGATAGCATTAATGTAAAACTATATCTACTCTAAGGGTACAAAAAGCAACGCCGTCTCCATATTGAGCGGCTACCGATAATAGCAGATATAGAGCAATACCTTGCTAACTGTTTAGCCCTTCTCTTGGAGATGTGGGCCATCTGAAGGCCCCTAACCGCCAGCTTGTGAACATGACCCAGGCTGCCAAAAATGAAAACTAAAAGATGACATTTGTAGCCTAGTTGTGAGATGTTCAGCTTGAGCTGCTGATATTTCAGCAACTTGGTTAAAGAGGCTTCCTCCAGGCTGTGGTCGAAGGTACAGCCAACCTCTAGAATGAACACCTCTCTACTACTCTCATTAACCACCACAACGTCAGGGGTTGTTGGCTGAGATGTTACTGAACACCACTGAATCATTATCACACAGGCCAAACATGCTGGGCTTAACAGTACAGTGCTTGTACAGTGATGCAGAGGACCCAAAGGTAGAGCCGATATCTTTCGATATCAAGTCCACAATTCTGTCGTGCCTACATATGTGACAGGGCATGGTTAAAAAGTCCGCAACTAGGGCAAAATCTTTTTTCTGTTTTTTCCAGATTATGAAAGGGTAGATTGTAAGCTTTAAATAGACTTGTCATACATTGAAATCTGAAACAAGTTGAAGAAGTCATGGATATTTGAATGTTGATACCCCCTGAACCACCGTACTGAGATATCCAGCCTAAATCACGTTTTTCACAGAGGTAATGGGTGGGAACAATAGCTGGTTAACCCCACCCTAATCACTCCCTCAAGACAACCACACCCTCAAGACAACCACTCCCCCATTACAATACCTGTCATTATCTACCTGTCATCTGTCAGTGGGTTTGTCAGCAAACCCTCAGGAAACTAAATTGCATGGCTGACACGTTTAAATAGCTAAACAATAATAATAATAATAATAATAATAATAATTCAAGATTCATGATTTTTTATTGCCATGTGTGCCAAAAGTATTACAAGAGAGTAAAATGCATGGCAATGGAAAACATTTGGCAAGATACAATTGAGCAATACAATAATAGAATGGTAAAAAATAATAATGTTGTCCGTGTGCACATGCATTTATCATTTGGGGGCCCCCGGCTGCCCCGTGTGCCTGGTCTGTTCCGCCGCCGGGGCACCTGCTTGGCCGTCCTTGTGCGGGGCCTTTATGGTCTGTGCTTGCTTGGCTGGGCCGGGTGTGCTGGTGGTGGGGCGGCGAGGGCTCCCCGGGGGGGGGGGGGTGGGCTGGTAGGCAAACTGGTTAGTAGTCGTTCTATGTGTAGAGGGCTGCAAGGGAATTTTCCTGGCTACATAGTGTACAGGTTTTTTACTTTTGCCTGCTTGCGGCTCTGTCAGTATGTGAAGCGCATTGAGTTGCATCAATACAGATAATACGCTATACAAATAAAATTTGATTTGATTTGATTTGATTATAGTCCATAAAGCATCTAGTGGAACTTCGGCGTAGTTCCTTCCCATCCCATCTGGGCATCAAAGCTGTAATAAAAAAAGAAGACAGTACATTTTAAATGATTGCCCACTGTTACCAACACCACTTTTACGAAATAGCCTACTACTATCTTCATAAAATAGAATTGCTTATCCAATGACAATGACAAATACCTGAAGTGCTGGTGACTCATCAAGGTGTCATCTCTCAGAACCTCTCACCTCGTCATTCTGTAACACAAATTTCAGGTCAGAGGTGTGGACACTTCTCTAGTGTCGGTTTTCCGTAGACTCAGTGTACTGTACTTGTACTGAAGTAGGCTAGTGAAATCATTTCAATTCACAGTATTATTCTACAGCAAATCTACATATCAATGAATTAATCATTATTTTTGATTCCACATAACATTACCGTTCATTACAAAAGCATTTACTTTTTCTACAATCTATTACATCTCTAACAAAGCTAGCTAGCAAGCTAACAAGCTAACACTTGTTTGGCTAGCTGGTACACACAAACACACTAAAATGGTGCATGAAACATATTACACTAGGTTGCATGTTTAGTAGGTCTGCAACAAATGTATTTATTCATTATGTTTTATCTTTGACAACCTATTTCTTCCTCCCACCATCTCATTAGTTTTGTAGAGGGGTGGCATAGTTGTGGTGAGCAGTTTCAGTGGTCTGATAACTGAGGCTAACAACGGCGCTATCTACCTTACTCACAAAACAACAAATAACTGTTTGGCTATCCTAAGTAAACAACACAAAATCCTAGTAAACAACACATGTAACTCACTAAAACTAACCCTAAACCCAAGAACACAGCAGAAGGTCTGTCTGCAGACGACTGTCCCATGAAAGTGAAGTGGAGATCAATGTCTGAAATTCCGTTGTCATCTGTCATCGTCAGATTCGGAGTTCGGAGTTCCCGTTATGTATAGTCCAATATGAAGGAGTTCATTAATTGCCCACTGTCGATATTTCTGCCTGCTTATGAATTTCTGTTGATAGCATTAGCGAGAGGTTCAGCCTCCATCTTGTAAACTTGTCAACAAACGCAGGTGGCTCCTTACATACAGCTGGGGTGGGCGTGGCTACACACACTGCCACACAAATACCCCCCACCCGACTTTGCTAACTAAATGTAGGTATTTGTGTGGTGGCCTGGGAAAACCCTTCACATGGTGGCATTTTGACATTTTCATTTTTTTATATTTCCATACATTAGAAGTTCTCAGCTATTCATAACTGGTTGAATGACTGAGATAGCCCTTTATTTTAAAAAGTTATGAGCATTTTAATGTATCATGTCAAAAAAAGTCAAAGGTGAGAAATGCTGCCCCCATCTCCTTTCTCCTCCGGGTCGGGGGAGGAGCCTATGCAGATCGGCCGGTCTCGTTTGTCTGCTTGTGATGCGGTGTTAGTCTGCTCGCCTCGTCGGTAAAGTATAAGTACTTTCTCTTTTGTTTTGTTAAAATGTTTATTCACCATAATGTAGTATGGAGTTCAAAGTACTAGAATACCACATAATATCAAAATCGCCAAAATCGCGATTTCCATCTATTTTTGCTCTTTGCCACAAACGAACGCCAGCGACATCCGACGGGTTTTCCCAGGCCACCACACATTCTGTGAATGTAAAACTGTTGGATATGATATCGAGTGGGTTCTTCATCGCTTCGTTTGTCGTCCTATGCCAAAAAAATAAAAAAATAAAATCACAACAAGACTTGTTTGGCTCGATTGCGAGGTTTCACAATTGCCGAGATGGGGACCTTTTAATGAAACCCTGTCACATATGTAAAGCCCTTTGTAAGCATGGCAACCATTTAGGATGTGCGACATGGTTTCAGTGATGTACACATGAATGAATGAATGGACTTTATTGTCATTGCTACAGTACAGGTACCAAACAACGAAATTTAGGAGGGGTGGCTCCCCTGGTGTTAGGAAAGGGGAAAAAAAACACTTTTTAAAAAATCACAAGAAGGGAAGGAGCTGGTTTACATAAATAAAGGCTATGTACACTATCCACTGTACTATACTGTACAGATAGACGACTAGGGTTGTCATATTGCACAAATAGTATTATTTCACATTTGTTTAAAGTGTCACAGTTTGCAGGCTTGAAATGTACATGTTTGTGCCTCAGCACTACACTTGATTTTTTCAGGCCAGCAGCTGCCATCAATCCGTCCAGACTGTCCAGGGCCCAGAACTTAGGTCTTTGCTGTGTTCAGGGCCTGGACGGCCCTGTGGTAGAAGCTGTTCTTCAGTCTGTTTGTCCTTGCGGCCAGGGTCCTGAACCGCCTTTTCGAGGGCAGCCTGGTAAAGTGTACGTACCCAGGGTGGGTCGGGTCCCTGGAGATCTTGGAGGCCTTCCTGAGACAGCGTGTGTTGTACAGCTCTTCCAGAGAGGGGAGGGGGGCGCCGGTGATCTTCTGTGCTGTTCTCACGACTCTCTGTAGCGCATTTCTCTCCGCTGTTGTGCAGCTGGAGAACCAGTTGCAGATGCCGTAGGTGAGGATGCTCTCCACTGCGCCGCGGTAGAAGGTCACCAGTATCTCCTGCTTGCTGTGTTCCTTCCTGAGGACTCTCAGGGTGTATAGCCGCTGTTGTGCCTTCTTGATGGTGTCTTTTGTGTTGTCCTTCCAGGTCAGGTCATCCCGCATGTGCATCCCCAGGAATCGGAGGGTTGAGACTCTCTCCACGCTCTCTCCGTCGATGAGCAGGGGCTGGATCTCGGACTTTTTCCTCCTGAAGTCTACGATGATTTCCTGGGTCTTTGACTTCAGCAGCAGGTTGCTAACCTTGCACAGCTTGCTCAGTTGCTCTACCTCATCCCTGTACGCCGCCTCGTCCCCCCCCCGAGATGCATCCCACCACGGTGGTGTCGTCTGCAAACTTTACGATGGAGTTGCTGGGGTGGACGGGGGTGAAGTCGTAGGTGTAGAGGTTGTAGAGCAGGGGTGCCCAATACGTCGATCGCGATCGACCGGTCGATCGCAAAGGTAGTATGGGTAGATCGCATGGCATTGAACAAAAAGAAGAAAAGAAAAAAAAAAAAAAAAAAAAAAAGTTCGCCTATCATCCATCCTCACTATGGCTTTTGCCACTTGATTGACGTACAGGTAAGCCAGTCTGTGATCTGATCTTTTCACCTACACCTAACACGCGGTTCACCACGCATGCGCAGTCAACAGCACCAACTACAAAATACAAAATACCGGCGAGACTATTATTACCTTAGCCTTCCAATTTCTACTATTTACTATATAATACTAAATAAAGGCTATACAAATGAGTGGGGAAGCTGGACCAAGTAAGAAACCAATAACGTATAACTTCCATCCAGAATGGGAGGAGGACTTTTTTACACGATGTGATATTGGAAATGCGTCTGTCTGATCAGCAAATCTACGATGGCTATTTCGAAGAAGGGAAATGTGGCAAAAGAGCGAAAACGTACGTCTGCAACGATAGCTTCTTATCGCGTCAGTCACGTTCTTGTTAAACACAAGAAGTCATTCAAAGACGGCGAAATTGTGAAAAAAGTTTCTCGAGGCTGCAGATTGCCTTTTCGATGACAGATCCACAGTGGCTGATGACACCTTGCAACCAGCTCCTACAGCCCTGACTATTAGAAATTAGCTGCCTCCTCCCAGTGCCAGGTCTCCCACTAAGGTAGAGAAATGCATTTATTTCCTCCTTTCAAACTAGGGAACTACCTGTTTTGTATCTGGTTTACTTTTCTGTTTGTTGGATCAGTAGTTGGCTATGGTACTGCAGACTGGCTGTCAGTGAGTGAGAGAAAGTGAGTGTGTGTGTGTGTGTGTGTGTGTGTGTGTGTGTGTGTGTGTAAGAGAGTGAGAGAGAGAGAGGGAGAGAGAGGGGGAGAGAGAGGGAGGGTTTGTGCTATGGCTCCCTATGCAGACTGGCAAATGTGTGTACGTGTGTGTGTGTGTGTGTGTGTGTGTGTGTGTGTGTGTGAATGTGTGTGAGCGAGAATAGCAAAGAGGGAGGGTTTGTGATGGTCTTCTCCTGTGGCTGTGTGACAGAGAGAGGGAAAGTGTATTGTGAGTTTACTATGCAGGCTGGGAACTGTGTGTGTGTGTGTGTGTGTGTGTGTGTGTGTGTGTGTGTGTTTGTAGTACGTGCATGTACGTTTGCGATGTTGAAACTAGACTGGTAGATCTTGGCAGACTGGCTACTTGAAAAGTAGATCTTGGTTCCAAAAAGTGTGAGCACCCCTGTTGTAGAGGATGGGGCTTAGCACGCAGCCCTGGGGGGACCCAGTGCTGAGTCTGAGGGCTGTGGAGGTGTGGGGGCCCACCCGCACCCTCTGGGGGCGGTCGGTCAGGAAGTCCTTGATCCACGCACATATAGAGTGTGATAGACCCAGGTCTAGTAGTTTGGTCACTAGCCTGTCTGGAAGGATGGTGTTGAAGGCGGAGCTGAAGTCCACGAAGAGCAGTCTCGCGTAGCTGTTTCCCCTCTCCAGGTGGGATAGAGTGGCGTGGAGAGTCGTCGCGATGGCGTCCTCTGTGGACCTGTGGGCTCTGTAGGCGAACTGGTATGGATCCAGGTTGGGCGGGAGGCGTGTGAGTATGTCGCCCCTCGTCGAACCGAGCGTAGAAGGTGTTCAGCTTTCCTGCCAGCAGGGGGTCGTCCTCTGCGGCTGTGAGCCTGTTGGCTCTGAAGTTTGTCATCTGCTGAACCCCCTGCCACATCCGCCTGGAGTCGTTGCTCAGGAGGCATTCCTCAATCTTCTCTCTGTGCTCTGCCTTGGCCGCTTTGATTCCTCACTTTAGGTTAGCCCTGGTGGAGCTGTACAGCGGTGTGCTCTTCCCTGCGAAGAAGGCGTTGTCCCTCTCGTTGATCAGTTTTTGGACCTTCCCAGTCATCCATGGCTTCGTGTTGGGGTAGACCCGGACCCGTTTGTCCACGGTGACTGAGTTGGTGCAGTTCACTATGTGGTTCAGAACCGACGACGTGTACTGTTCCAGGTCCTCATGCTCATATTCCTGCCATGGGGTGTCATTTAGGCAGATCTGCAGTGGAGCGGACCCTTCTGGCCAGGTTCTGACAGTCTTAGTGGTGATGGGAGCACTTTTCCCCATGGTAGTGTATGCAGGGATCAGGAGGATTGACACATGGTCAGACATGCCTAGATGAGCTAGCGGACTAGCCTTGTAAGCACGTTTGATGTTGGTGTATACCTTGTCCACTGTTTTTTCTCCTCTTGTTGCACATTTCACATGCTGATAGAACTTGGGTAGTACTGCCTTCAGGTCGACATGATTGAAATCTCCTGCTATGATGTGAATAGCCTGTGGATCAGTGCTTTGTTGACCACTGATGACGTCATATAGCCGCGCCAATGCTAGGCTGCCGTCCGCGCTAGGCGCAATGTAAACACATGTTATGAACACCGCGTTAAACTCCCTCGGGAGGTATGTGGGTCGGCATTTAACAGTCAAGTATTCCAGGTCTGGGGAGCAGTGGCTACTTACAGTTTTCGTGTTTAAGCACCAGCTATCCTTCGTCGATATTATGATCCCTCCCCCGCGCGACTTGCCGCTGAGCTGCGTTCGGTCAGCCCGGTGTAATGTCCGTCCCTCCAAGCTAACCGCGGAGTCCACGATGGTGTCATTTAGCCAGGTTTCGGTAAGGATAATCACACAGCTATCTCCTACGATGTTATTTTTGGCAACTTGTAGTCTCAGTTCATCCATCTTGTTCGTCAGGGACCTGACGTTGGAAAGGAAAATACTCGGCAAAGCAGGTTTGTCAGGGCTCCTTCTTAGCCTCGCTAGCAGGCCCCCCCTTCGTCCTCGGCGTTGCTTACGATCTCGTCGCCGGCGTTTGCGCCTCAGGGAAGGGACTGAAGGGACCAGGATTCTCCCGGTACACGGGCGATCTCGTGATATATCCTGTTTTGCTTCAGGAACTCCGCTGTGACTGTCTTCTCGTTTTGCGTGCCAACTTCTAATAAGTCGAGCCTGCTGTAGGTACTATTTACACAACTGTTCCCTATAAGTACTAAAATAAAAATGTACATACAAATGTACTTAAAAACACTAAAAAACACCAGCGTTGGAGCCACTCCGAGCCTCGCGTCTGAGCGCGACGCCATCTTGGGAAGACATGGCCATGGTGTATACAGTGATCTGTACATGGCCATGGTGTATACAGTGATCTGTACATGGCCATGGTGTATACAGTGATCTGTACATGGCCATGGTGTATACAGTGATCTGTACATGGCCATGGTGTATACAGTGATCTGTACATGGCCATGGTGTATACAGTATACAGGGAGGGCTATGACGCCAGATGGAAAGATTCAGCTTAGTTGGTAAAACCTGCAGTCTGCTTTTAGAGTGAAGATGATGATACTCTCATCCAGAGCTACACTCTTAAACACACATGCATGTGAGACAGAGTGGTCAGCAGCAGGGAGACAGGCAGGCAGCAGGGGGACAGGCAGGCAGCAGGGAGACAGGCAAGCAGCAGGGAGACAGGCAGGCAGAAGTGAGACAGGCAGGCAGAAGTGAGACAGGCAGGCAGCAGGGAGACAGGCAAGCAGCAGGGAGACAGGCAGGCAGCAGGGAGACAGGCAGGCAGGGAGACAGACAGGCAGCAGGGAGACAGGCAAGCAGCAGGGAGACAGGCAGGCAGCAGGGAGACAGGCAGTTGGGAGACTGGCAGCAGGGAGACAGGCAAGCAGCAGGGAGACAGGCAGTTGGGAGACAGGCAGCAGGGAGACAGGCAGTTGGGAGACAGGCAGCAGGGAGACAGGCAGTTGGGAGACAGGCAGTTGGGAGACAGGCAGCAGGGAGACAGGCAGTTGGGAGACAGGCAGTTGGGAGACAGGCAGCAGGGAGACAGGCAGCAGGGAGACAGACAAGCTTCCCTTGTAATTTCAGCTCAGTCCAGTGTTGACGTTGACGTTGACGTTGCTGCTGCGCCGACATGAGATGACCACGGGCGTTGGTAGGGTTAGGGTTAGGTGGGGGCGTTGGTAGGGTTAGGGTTAGGTGGGGGCGTTGGTAGGGTTAGGGTTAGGTGGGGGCGTTGGTAGGGTTAGGGTTAGGTGGGGGCGTTGGTAGGTGGGAGTTCATACTCAGATGTTGATAGTGGCCCTCACAGATACGTTAGGGTCAGAGATGATCTCATCAGAGACATACACAGTCTCTGAGTTTGGCCCCACCCACTCCAGGGCCACGTTGGACCAGCCGCATAGGTCATTCAAGTCCGGCCAGTCAGACCACACCCCGAATCCTGGGGAGCGACTGTCCAGCTTCCCGCTGGGTTTCCTCCTGTAGCCCAGGAAGCTTGGGTCCGACCCCCGCGCCAGGGGGACCTTGCACCTCTGCAGGTCCAGGAACAGAGAGGCTCTGGCCTGCTCTCTGACGTGCTGGTCGTCACTGTTCAGCATGTTGAGAAGATGGCTGAGCCTTGTGGCAATGGAAGTCCATTCAAAGTTGGGAAAACCCAGCCCACCCTCCTGCTTGGTGTGAAATAAGATATGTGGTGGAATAATATGCCTGCTAAGACATTTTATTGAAAAAACATTCATTACATTTAAGACTAAAACTCACAACAGTAAATGGCTGTCTAGGGCAAGCTATAGGAACTGATTTTATTTTGTATCCTACACAATGAAACCAGTTCCTCTGCTTGCTTTTCCTGTGCCCAACAAACAAATACATTTGAATATATGCAATTGCCTTTCTGTGTTCAATGGCTGTCTTGACGCCTAGAAAATCAAGACAATGTGATCACGCAGCAGGGGAGAAACCAGTCTTTGTGACACACTTAGCATCCTCTCCCCCACCATTGTTTCCCAATGCAAAGGGAGGGTTAAATTCCCCCATGCCCTTCATCCCTCTTCCTCTTCTTCAATGTACAATACCACACCCCTTGTTAGTGATTGGTTTGACCTCACCTCAAGGTGGGATTTTTTAAAATAGACACACCCTGTGTGTTGACTTTTCAGGGAACCATTGTCGTATCAAGACAGATCTTGACACGCTGTAAACTTTCTGTAAAAAGAGTATATATTAACAATACTTTTCCTATGCAATTTGAAATGAAGCAGGCTGCCTTTTTGATCTTATATTTAGATACTTAAGAAATTCTTTAACAGATATCCCGTGTGGTATGGGTGTTTAGTTCAGTTCATTGTCTCACCATGCGTACGGTCTTATTATTCTTTTCACGAAGAAACTTCAGAGATAATATCATTGACTTGCTGTTTCCATTCACCTGCCACATCCCAGATAAGTATATGTCTCATGATGTGAATAGACTCTCAGTGGCTTGTTATTAACTGTAAACATGGGAATGGTGTCTGATTTAGCCTGATACCAGTGGTAGAGGCTCCGCCTCTAATAAAAAACTTGCACATTTTGAATCTTTGACCTCTAATCTAGACCACTCCAAGAAGCAGTCAGTTCTGGAGAACATGGTATTAATGACATCCTCCTGCCTGGAGGCTATTACTACGTCATCTGCATACCCCTGGACGGGGTTAGGGGAAATTACATTTAGGGGAGCACAACTACAAAGCCACTTTAGCGAGTACAAAGTTTACTGCACTCCATGGACAGCCTGTCTTTATACCAACTTGGAGTGGGATTGGGTTTGTGAGCTGTTTTCCACAAATCACCTGCATGTAAGAACCAGAGTATACATCTCTAACAATGTCAATAAAAACCTGGGTAGATGTTTCCTCAAGGGCTTTCACCATGACATTATGTGCTAGAGTTCCAAATGCGTCACAAAAATCCAGAAAAAATAAAAATAATTTACTGGACACGTTTGAAATCATCAATACCTGTTTTGAGACAGAATATATGTGACTGCTCCTGGTGTTTCTGGACACCTCTCGGAAATGAGAAAGACGTCAAATTCGTCTTTAAAGTTTTTAGTTATTTTTTTCAGATTTTCGTTTTTTTAGCTAACATTCAACTCGAAGATGTGAAGTACCCACTCGTTATTTTTCCGAACAGTTTTACGTTAATTAAATAAGTGTAATCTATAACACAATGACTTCGTTTCTTAATGATTTATAGTTTTTATTATTTTCAATAAACAGACAATGAACAGACATACATCACAAGTAACAGTTGACGTTGGACAATAAATTAAAAAGACAAATAATAGACACAACAAAACATGAAGGTGATGTACAGCAATATACATCTACAGCATAACAATCCTACTTATAGCAGTTTACTTTCACGTTTTACATTTGGGATATTGCTATTTATACATAAATGAAAGTAAATTAAAAAATTAAAAAATATTGCTATTTACAAGAGCTGGAATTGCCATTATTTCTCAATATATGAGTGATACTGCCCCCATTTCAAGCGGTAATCCTCCACCTTCTCTAGCAGCCTATATGATAATTGTTCTAAGGCTGCCAGCTGCCCAAGAGAAATGTGCCACAGAGACGGTGCTGGTGCTGATGAGGCCTTCCACTCTTTAACCAATAGTTTCCGTCGTAGCATTAACGCAGTCTGGATCCAATTGGCGAGTGGTGGAGTCACCTCACTTAATGCTTTGGGGTCACCCAAAATAAAAAGACTGGGGGTGAACGGAATGTCAAGGCCAACAATTTTTTCCAGAAAACCATGTATGGCTAGCCAAAACTCCTGGGTTTTTGGACATCCCCAAAGCATATGCACTAGAGTACCATTCCTGTCACTACACCTCCAGCACTCCGAGCTGTCAACCAGACCCACTCTATGTAGCCTGGATGGTGTCCAGTAGATTCTATTAATAATCTTGAATTGGATCAATCTCGTTCGGAGTTCCCTTGACATTTTTTTCCCATTCTTGAGAATTCTTCCCCATTCTGCCTCTGTAAATGATACCTTTAAATCTGTTTCCCATGCTAGTTTAAGGGACCATATGTTTGGGTCTGAGGCCACTAGGATCCTCGAGTAGTAAGCAGAGGCTTCATGACCTAGTCCAAAAATGTTCAAAAACCATTCAAGTGTATCACCACTAGGTGGGGCAATTGTGGGGGAGCCAAATGTTTGCACCATTAAGTGTCTTAGCTGTAGATACTTCCAAAATGGATTGTATGGTAAATCAAATTCCCTTCTAAGAGCCTCAAAATATTTTAGCGTTCCATCCTGATATAGGTCTCCTAGAACTTCGATACCTTTTTGAAACCAGGGCTTCCAAAAGAAGGGCGATTTATCTATACACAGCTTAGGGTTCAGCCAGATCCCAGCAGACTGGTGAAGATAGGGGTCAAATTTAAAGATGTAAGCGACTCTCTTCCAAACCCATTGTATATGGGACAAAATAGGGTGCGATCGATTCTCTTGGGCTAGTCTGGCCGTAATACAGCACCTGAGTGCCAGAGGGGTGCAGATGGTACTTTCAATATGGAACCACGGGGGGGCTCTCTCTGGAGGCAGAGTCCAGTGTGCCATGTGCCTGAGAGTGAAAGCATAATGGTAATATAACAGGTTAGGAACACCAAGACCTCCTCGGTCTACAGGCCTCTGCAGTTTCCGCAGGCTCATTCTAGGACGTTTGTTGTTCCATAAGAATTTATTACAAATTTGATCAAATTGTTTAAAATAGTGTAGTGGGATTCGGACTGGGAGAGCTTGTAACAGGTAGTTAAATTTAGGAACACAGGTCATCTTAATTATATTTACTTTGCCCCACATGGAGAGAAATAGTGGAGACCACCGCTCTACATCTGCCCGCAGTTTATCCAAAAGGGGAACAAAGTTTATTTTAACTAAGTCAGCCAGTAAGGGGGGGAATGTTAGGCCAAGATATCTAATGCCTTTCTTAGGCCAAGAAAAGGTGCCTGCTTGAAATAGGGATTTGGGACAATATGGCGAGAGAGGAAGAGCCTCCGACTTTGTCCAGTTCACTTTATAACCTGAAATAGATGAAAACTTGTCAATGATTCTAAATAGGGAGGAAAGAGAGCGTTCTGGATCTGAGACAAATAAAAGAATGTCATCCGCATATAGCATCAGTTTATGACATCTATCACCGATTTGAATACCTGGAAACGTGGGTTCTCTCCGGATAGCCATTGCTAACGGTTCGAGAGCAACAGCGAAGAGCAGGGGGGAGAGGGGGTCCCCCTGTCTCGTACCCCTACCCAGCTCAAAGGGAGATGACATAATGCCATTGGTAAGCACTGATGCCGTAGGGTTAGTATATATAAGATTAATCCACTCTATAAACTTCTTGCTGAAACCAAAGCATTCCAGGGCGGAGAGCAAGTATTGCCACTCCACCCTGTCGAACGCCTTCTCAGCGTCCAACGAGATGGCGGCCATGGGAGTGGCATTGTCCCGAGTGGCCCACATAATATCAACAAATCTCCTAACATTGTCTGCAGAGGAACGGGAGCGTATAAAACCAACCTGGTCGGGGTGAATCAGAGAGTTTATCACCTTGTCAAGGCGGTTAGCCAGAATTTTTGATAATATCTTACTATCGCAGGAGGTTAAACTGATAGGTCTAAAATTCTTACAATCTAAAGGGTCCTTCCCTTCCTTCAAAATAAGGGTAATAATGGCCTCCGATAGAGTAGGAGGAAGTTTTCCCTTTTCCAGGGCTTCATTATAGGTGTTTAGTAGTAATGGAGCAAGTTCTTTGGAGTAGGCCTTGTAGAACTCGGCCGTGAAGCCATCTACACCTGGCGCTTTACTTGAAGGTAGGTGCTTAATAACGTCAACCAGTGGCGGCTGGCCGATAGAGGGCGCTGGGGCGCCGCCCCCACCTTCACTTCCTGGTTGCGATTTGTAAAAGTTTTTTTTTTAAATAAACATTGTTTATTCACAAAATGCGGCTGATATTCTGTCGGCGCCTATCAGCATTCATTAAAAATCCTCCAATACAATAAACATTTTTATCTGTGTGTGTGTGTGTGTGTGTGTGTGTGTGTGTAAAACTCACTGTTAAAATACATAGGGAGAGAACGCGGGGCGCCGTGTCAATGCAAGTCTATGCCAGGACGAATACTTTTGGCTTACACGTGAGCTGTAGCAGCGCTCCAATTGGCTGTCTCTATTTCTTGGCCAGGGCGCACAAATGTGCGCCCTGGCCAAGAAATCTCCGGTTGTATTGCAGACAATGCATTATGCTGAGGACTCCCGACTTCCGGTTTTCCGGACTTCGGGCTTCCGGAGTATTTTAAATGAAGATTCGTAATGTCTGTCTCTGATGTTCATGGTCAATTAAATCAGCCTATTTTGTGCAACTAATAATGTTCCCGCTAATGGGTTAACCAAGCAGCCTTGCACCTAACGTGCAAGCACCTATCTTCGAATTATTCATAGCAATATGCGCGGGGCAAGGCGGAGGTACGGGTAAACACGGCTCATGTTCTGTCATCAAAGGTAAGAGTTGGTTTTCTTTAACTCAGCTGATGCATTGTTGTGTTTCTGACATGGTCTGGTTGTGTTTCTGACATGGTCTGGTTGTGTTTCTGACATGGTCTGGTTGTGATACATCATTGAATGTGTTGACCTGCTGTGATGTGTTGACCACCATCACTCTCCATCATCATCCATCATGTGTCTATGAAATAGATAGTTACTGTACTACTGACTGCAGCATTCATCTCTGCTCATTGATGTAGCCATGTCACACAGACACATAGTACACATATTCATCTGCTACCTTTATTAACCTGAGTGTAGCTGTGAGGCCTGTACTAGCCTTGTTGACTAGACTTCCTCCTTGTCTGACACTGGGTATTGGACCGTACCGACGTCCATAGACCGGTCACTCTTCTACCTCAGTGTCTGTAGTTGACAGGGTAACTTCTCCATGGCCCACACGGTAATTTTAAGGGTGAAAGTTGAAATTATACAGTGGTTGTAATGCCAGTGCGTGTTTTATGCGCGTGCACGCGAAAAAATTCGTGCACGCGAAAAAAATTCGCGCAAAGAGGACCCCCCCGCCACACTGCTGTGCCCCACCCAAAATTTTTGGCACCAGCCGCCACTGACGTCAACTATCTCCTCAATAGTAATATGTGAGTCAAGACTCTCGAGCTGGTCCTCAGATAACGACGGAAGATTGAGAGTTGATAAAAAAGAAGTGATGTCTGTTTTGTTCACCTTTGACTCAGAGGTGTATAGGTTTACATAGAAGTCTCGGAATGCACCATTTATTTCTTTGGGGTCATAAAGAAGATGCCCATCACTCCCCCTAATGGCTGGAATAGTGCTCTGTGCTTCTCTTTGTTTAATATATCTGGCGAGTAGTCTACCGGCCTTATCTCCCTCCTCAAAATATTTTTGTCTAGCCCGAAAGAGACAGAATTCAGCCTTTTTGGTCATAATTGAATTAAATTCAAATTTTAGTTTAGTCAACCTGGTAAGATTGACAGATGATGTATTTTTTTAAAACTCTGACTCTGCGACTTTGATCTGTTTCTCTAGTTCCTGTAGTTTAGCATAGTGTTCCTTCTTTTTAAACGAAGAATGTTGAATTATATGACCTCTCGAAACAGCTTTCAAGGCTTCCCAGGCTATCCCTGCAGATGGGGCTGTTGGTAAATTTGTTTCTATATAGAGCTCGATTTGTGATCTAAGTGATTCCTTAAAAGTCTCATCCAGTAAAAGACTAGAATTTAGTCTCCATCTAGTCGAACTATTCTGCCTATTAACGGACAGTATATGGAGAAATATTGGACTATGATCCGACAAGATTATATTGCCGATGTCACTCGATGCTACAGCGGACAACAATGACTGAGAAACCAGAAAGAAGTCTATCCTAGAGAAAGAACGGTGGGGGGAAGAGAAGAATGTATAATCCCTTGAAGACGGGTTTTGTAGCCGCCAGACGTCCACCAGACCAGACGCCCTAGACAAATCTTTGAGCACCATATGCGCTCTAGAAGTGCGGGTTAATGAAGAGCTACGATCCAACACCGGGTCCATTACTTCATTAAAATCGCCACCCATAATAATGGGATAGTCTCCCATGTCATTCAATTTCTTTTCAAGTAGTCAAAAAAATGCAGGGTCATCTATATTTGGGCCGTACACATTTGCTAGTATAATATAGTTACCCTGAATCTCACATAGCATCAGTAGAATTCTCCCTGCCTCATCCGTACTCTCTCTTAGACATTTGAATTGTACAGTGTTTCCTCTACATGCATTTATTGGTGGCGGCCCGCCACGAATGAATTTCCTCCGCCACGAATTGATTCAGTCCACAAAAAAAAAAAAAAAAAGTTCTCAAAAAATACAATCATTTTAGCTGATTAAAATATATCTGATCCTAGATCAGCGCTATAATGGATGTTGACTAAAAGTGCACCTAAATCCACGCCCATCTCTCTCTAACCGCTGATCCAAAATCAGATTAATGAAATTCAGTTGACGACGTGACACAAGGGCTCCTGATTGGTCTAAATGTGAACTGTGGTATTATTGTTATTGTGTACAGGCCACCGTAGTGACATCAGGGGGGTATTCCATCAACATCGCTAAAGGGAAAATCCAGGTTTAGTCTGATAAATCTCGCGAGAGTTCTTAAAAATATCCAGGCATATTCTGATAGGTCTCGCGAGAGTTATCAAAAATAAGCCAGGATTTTCCTTTAGCGACGTTGATGGAATACCCCCCAGGTCAGGTGGGCAGGCTACGACGAGACAACAAGAGACCGGTATTGTAGAGCTTACAGAGCGAGTTAAAATAAAGACACTTACATTGAAATACAGAAGGACTCACGTGTATGTTTAATAGAATAACACGACATGGTGTCAGAAGTCCTGTAAGTGAGTGTTAAGAGTTAGATCGGCCGACAAGTGTCATTTGAGCTCGTGACGGTGAGAAGGGAGAAGAAAAGATGGATGCTAATGCTAACGCGGGAGCAGCTGCAGTCCAGAGAACGGCGCCAGTTTCAAGTGCTACGTTAGCAGACATTAGCAAGTCAAAAAACGATTCTTATGTGCCGTCACTTTAGCAACGACACAGTATTGTCAAGGGGAAAAGAAGGGGAGACGATTTTTTTATTGACAACGGAATTACATGCTGGAAAAACATGCAGCTAAAATTCAGGGAACATTTGGACAATAAGAGACACACGGGAGAAGTACGGGAAAACAGGGCTCATGTGGGTCTCATCAAAGGTAAGAGTTTGTTTTCTTTAACTCAGCTGATACTCAGCTGTTTACCGAATGCTCCATCTGACTGTGATTTTACTTCTGTAATGTGGTGGGTTGACATAATTCACGCACGGAACTATAGGTTGAGACTATTGTTCCGTCCGTAGTACCCAAGTTGTTTAGACTGTTCTATTTACTGCTTGAGTGTGTTGTTGACAATCGTTCATGTCCTTCATTAAACGTTTAGCTTTGTCATTTGATACGCCGCCTACGACTACCATCTCTCTGCACTACAGTAAACAGTTAATCAGTAACGTTAGCCGCTTTTGTGCTCATGTAGGCCTACTTCGTATTATATTATAGCTGATGATCTTTGTGTGTGTGTATGTGACTGTCAGTCACAAGTTTATATTCTGTATATCCATTATTATTTTTTTTGGCCATCCTCTAGTTTTGGCTGTGATTAGAAAAAGAAAAAAAGAAAAAATAATGTGATCGTTGTTTTGAGCGCGCGCACGCGAAAGAAATCGCGCGCGCTGCGCGGCGGTCACAGCCATCCGCCACCATTGTAAAAATTCCTGGAGGAAACACTGTTGTAGTTGCTTATTAATTAATATTGCCACCCCTCTACTGTTACTACTGCCACAAGCCGACCCCACATAGCCCACCCAGTCACAACAAAGTCTCCGAGATTCTTGTACTAGTAGGTGGGTCTCCTGCATAAATACTATGTCACATTTCTTTGCTTTAATAAAAGTTAATACTTTCTTTTTCTTGACTGCATTATGAAGGCCTCTGACATTCCAGCTCATGAACTTCAAACCGTTTTTCCTACTAACTGATATGATGAAAAGTTCATGTTACACAAGTCCTGCTGTAATTTCCATAATAACATTTTTTTTTTATGTCCTCTCTATTCCTGCCTTCACCAAATTATAAGAGACAACAAACAGAATACAACTACACATACATACAATTAACACTACAAATATGTGTCTATAGACAGACACATAACCCACCCTCATTTTGGTCCGTGACTCTCTAACGAACAGCTGCACAGAATGCCCCGCCCCTCCCCGCTTCAAAGCTTGTGGCCGAGCCCCTCTCCTCTCTACTTGTCTAACCAGTGGCGGCTGGTGCAAAACATTTTGGGTGGGGCACAGCAGTGTGGCGGGGGGGTCCTCTTTCGCGCGCGCAGCACGCGCGAATTTTTTTCGCGTGCACGAATTTTTTCGCGTGCACGCGCATAAAACACGCACTGGCATTACAACCACTGTATAATTTCAACTTTCACCCTTAAAATTACCGTGTGGGCCATGGAGAAGTTACCCTGTCAACTACAGACACTGAGGTGGAAGAGTGACCGGTCTATGGACGTCGGTACGGTCCAATACCCAGTGTCAGACAAGGAGGAAGTCTAGTCAACAAGGCTAGTACAGGCCTCACAGCTACACTCAGGTTAATAAAGGTAGCAGATGAATATGTGTACTATGTGTCTGTGTGACATGGCTACATCAATGAGCAGAGATGAATGCTGCAGTCAGTAGTACAGTAACTATCTATTTCATAGACACATGATGGATGATGATGGAGAGTGATGGTGGTCAACACATCACAGCAGGTCAACACATTCAATGATGTATCACAACCAGACCATGTCAGAAACACAACCAGACCATGTCAGAAACACAACCAGACCATGTCAGAAACACAACCAGACCATGTCTGTAACACAACCAGACCATGTCAGAAACACAACCAGACCATGTCAGAAACACAACAATGCATCAGCTGAGTTAAAGAAAACCAACTCTTACCTTTGATGACAGAACATGAGCCGTGTTTACCCGTACCTCCGCCTTGCCCCGCGCATATTGCTATGAATAGTTCGAAGATAGGTGCTTGCACGTTAGGTGCAAGGCTGCTTGGTTAACCCATTAGCGGGAACATTATTAGTTGCACAAAATAGGCTGATTTAATTGACCATGAACATCAGAGACAGACATTACGAATGTTCATTTAAAATACTCCGGAAGCCCGAAGTCCGGAAAACCGGAAGTCGGGAGTCCTCAGCATAATGCATTGTCTGCAATACAACCGGAGATTTCTTGGCCAGGGCGCACAAATGTGCGTCCTGGCCAAGAAATAGAGACAGCCAATTGGAGCGCTGCTACAGCTCACGTGTAACCGAAAAGTATTCGTCCTGGCATAGACTTGCATTGACACAGCGCCCCGCGTTCTCTCCCTATGTATTTTAACAGTGAGTTTTACACACACACACACACACACACACACACACACACACACACACACACAGATAAAAATGTTTATTGTATTGGAGGATTTTTAATGAATGCTGATAGGCGCCGACAGAATATCAGCCGCATTTTGTGAATAAACAATGTTTATTTAAAAAAAAAACTTTTACAAATCGCAACCAGGAAGTGAAGGTGGGGGCGGCGCCCCAGCGCCCTCTATCGGCCAGCCGCCACTGTGTCTAACCCAATCACACGTCATAATAATAACCTAGTACACACCTCTAAAACTGTCTAGCGGTGGTTTTAAACATTGACGCGGTCTGGTATGTGAAGAAAACAAATTGCTGGAACTAAAACACCCATGCTCAGGAGTCAGCATAATGGGCGAGCCGCCGTTATAGGCTATAGGCTATAACGCTATACATTAACAAACTTCACATCCAAAGTTTAACATCCATAGACGGTAACCCACACAACCCTGTTGTGTATGCAAAGTATAGGCTATATAACTCTATGCATTGGGCCGATATGTATAGTATATTAAAAGAAAGAGAAGATAAAAAAAAAAAAAATCTCTGAGGCAGGTACTCGTAAACCCAGGGGAAAAGGAGCACAAACGCCGCGACAGTCATCTCAGGGAGTGAATGTAGTCCATTGCCCCTTTATGGTCGTCAAATCGGCGCTTTCCTTGCTCCGACCTCACAGTGAGGATTGCTGGATAATCCAGAGAGAATTTGATGCGTTTATCATGAAGCATCTTCTTGCACTCGTTGAACTTCATGCGCTTCTCGATCAGCAGCTTGGAGTAGTCGGCGAAGACCATGACGCGATGGTCCTTCCAGGTGACTGTGCCCATCTTGCGTGCAGCCTCGGCGATGCGGTTCCGATCCTGGAATCTCAGGAGTTTGCCGATGATGGGTCGCGCTGGTAGCTGTCGGTTATCCGGACTCTTGCGCAGTACCCCCAGCCTATGTGCTCTGTCGACCTCCAGTCCCCCGGGGAAGTTAATGTTCAGAATCTCCGGTAGGCACTTAACAAGGAAGGAGAGAGTGTCCCCATCCTCACAGCCCTCCGGAAACCCGATGAAACGTAAATTATTCCTCCGCTCCCTGTTCTCGATGTCATCCACCTTTAGCCGAAGGGCCTCCACTTCTGTGGCTGTCGCTGGGGGGTTAGCCTGCTGGCGGTCGTTAGCCTCCTCCAGGAAGGATACACGGCTCTCAACATGAGAGATGCGGTTCACGATTTCAGTCAGTTTGTTATCAGTGGCACTTGTTGTTACCCGAATAGCCTCCAGCTTCTCATCGTGGGTCATGATTAGTGCGGTTATTTTAGCAAGCTCTCTGAGTACATCCCCAGGGGCGGTGTCTTCACGTGTGGCTGTGCTAGCGGGGTCGGGAGTTTGACTAGTACTCGCGTCAGCCACCTTGTTTGCTTCGTCTCGGCCGGAGTCATTTTTAGGGGCAGCCATGCCGCTTCTTAGTTTGTGCATTTATTACACTGGATGTTTTAACAAGTTAACAACGTAAAAAAACGGGCTCTTTATCGAGTTTTACAGCAAATTTTGAGCAGGGATAGGCGCAGCTCTTCCTCACGCCGCCATTCTCGTCAACCACTCACGTGACACCTCGTGACTTCGTTTCTTGTTGTTTGATGGGGATTCATTATCTTTGATGGGGATTTTCTGTGCTTAGTGATTTCCGGTGTAGCAACTTTCAAATACTCATGTCGTCTTCAATTTGTTTCCGATTTCAATGTATGATGCATCATTTGAAAGCTTACAATCTGTAGTTTAAGCACATGTAAATAACTGAAAAATGATTTCGCCTACAGGTAGCCCTTTTCATTGGGCTGTGTCACATATGTTCATTCATGCCTTGCCTGTTAATGTAGGCCTTTTGCTTAAGAGAAAGGGTGTTTTCATCTACTAGCCAAGGCAAGGAGTGAAATGTCTCTCCAGGTTGATGGGTTGTCTGGGATATTGTCCTTTTTGGGGATATTGTCCTTTTTGGGGATTCCTTCCATGAGTCAGGCCCTCTTTTATTCTCCAAGCAGGTATTGAAGATGGATGTTAAAGTACCTGGCTGCGTGGCTTTGAGAGACTCATAAGTAACGCCGTCCATGCCACTTGAATGAATGAATGAATCGTTTAATGACCACACAACCAAGGTCAGTGGAATTTGTTGTCGGTACAGATGGAAAAACTCAATACAGCAGTGTCAAATACATCAAACATACACACATTACACATGACTATCACAATGGACAATGTACACACATAACCACAAGACAAAATCATAGTCAATATTTACAACTATAAAGTGCAGTACATCTGGCAGGGTTCGTGCATTGAGTCAGGTGTTGAGAGTCCTTATAGCAGAGGGGAAAAAACTGTTTTTGAAACAGGATGTTTTGGTGGCCAGGGATCGGTAGTGGGAGGGGTCAGAGATAATTGTATTTGCTCTATTGGTAGTGCGTTTGAGATATAATGATTCAACTGATGGGAGAGGGGTGCCGATGATCTTAGATGCTTTTTTGACTATTCAACTGTAGTTTCTTCAGGGATTTACTGTCCGTGCTGCCGTACCAAACTGTGATGGATGAGGTGAGTATGCACTCAATGATGGCTGTGTAGAACTGAAGGAGGAGGTATGGTTTCACTTTGAATTTTTTGAGCTGTCTGAGAAAGAACAGTCGTTGGTGGGCTTTTTTGGTGATGTAGTCTGTGTTTGTGTTCCATTTGAGTGAGTTACTGATGTGAGTGCCTAGAAATTTGAAAGAATCCGGTATAGCTATGGGTTCTCCAAAGATGTTAATGGTTTGTTTTGAGGGGGGGCTGTGGCTGAAGTCTACGATGAGTTCTTGTGTCTTTGATGAGTTGAGCTGGAGGTTGTTATTGAGGCACCAAGTGACCGCTTGTGCTATCTGCTCGCGATAACGGTCTTCATTGTTGTTGGTTATGAGTCCAATTATGGTTGTGTCATCTGCATATTTGAGAATGGTGACTGAGCTGTGGAGGGATCAGGTGGTTGGTGTAGACGGAGAAGAGCCAGGGTGAGTAGACGCAGATATATGGTACATTGCAGTCGCACGCGCCCGTCCCGCTCAGGTTCTATAGATCGCGCAATCAGGGAATCGAAGACATCATTTTATTTGATGTAATTTCTGTGTTTCTGTGAATTCATATATAGCCTATAGCCTATTGCATTATTTGAAAATTGACAGCGCTGTAAATAGTGTCATTCAATGCACAACGCACGTCATTTCACACGATTTTGATCGACTTTCTGCGGCAGCGAAATACATTATCAATATCTTATTATCAATTATCAATATACTGGTGGCCTGACGTGGTCCAGTGGTCTAGCACCGTGGTCGTGCACACATATGTCGGCCCTTCTTCTCCTTACTTTCCTGTCTGTCTTCACTATATCAGTCCAATAACATGAAAACTATGAGTGGGACTGCCCCACTCAGAAAAAACATTATACAACAACATTATATACAAAAAAAACATTATATACAATATTATAAATATCCGTTCGTTATATAATATTTGAAAAATATAGATACACTTGACTGGTGGATAGTTCAAATAACTGTGGGTAGTCCGGTTAGAACTATGATGTCTTTGAATGAATGAATGAATGAATGAATGGACTTTTATTGTCATTGCTACAGTACAGGTACCAAACAACGAAATTTAGGAGGGGTGGCTCCCCTGGTGTTAGGAAAGGGAAAAAAAAAACTTTTAGAAAAAGAATAAAATCACAAGAAGGTAAGGAGCTGGTTTACATAAATAAAGGCTATGTACACAATCCACTGTACTATACTGCACAGATAGTCAACTAGGGTTGTCATATTGCACAATAGTATTTTTTCACGTTATTTAGTGTCACAGTTTGCAGGCTTGAAATGTACATGTTTGTGCCTCAGCACTACACCTGATTTTTTCAGTCCAGCAGCTGCCATACAATCCGTCCAGACTGTCCAGGGCCCAGAACTTAGGTCTTTGCTGTGTTCAGGGTTTGGACGGCCCTGTGGTAGAAGCAGTTCTTCAGTCTGTTTGTCTTAGCGGCCGGGGTCCTGTACCTCCTTTTCGAGGGCAGCCTGATAAAGTGTACGTGCCCAGGGTGGGTCGGGTCCCTGGAGATCTTGGAGGCCTTCCTGAGACAGCGTGTGTTGTACAGCTCTTCCAGAGAGGGGAGGGGGGCGCCGGTGATCTTCTGTGCTGTTCTCACGACTCTCTGTAGCGCATTTCTCTCCGCTGTTGTACAGCTGTAGAACCAGTTGCAGATGCCGTAGGTGAGGATGCTCTCCACTGCGCCGCGGTAGAAGGCCACCAGTATCTCCTGCTTGTTGTGTTCTTTCCTGAGGCATCTCAGGGTGTATAGCCGCTGTTGTGCCCTCTTGATGGTGCCTTTTGTGTTGTCCTTCCAGGTCAGGTCATCCCGCATGTGATGTCCCAGGAATCGGAGGGTTGACTCTCTCCACGCTCTCTCCGTCGATGAGCAGGGGCTGGATCTCGGACTTTTTCCTCCTGAAGTCTACGATGAATTCCTGGGTCTTTGACTTGTTCAGCAGCAGGTTGTTAACCTTTGTATGCATGGATATAATAACCAGGCCTGGTTATTATTAAAGGCTTTAATGAATCTTGTGAACTTGTGGTTCTGTAAAGGTAAACAGAATACAACTGTAAGAACAGTATACAGATAATACTGAACATATATATATACACATATACACATGCCACATGCTATATCTACCCTATAACACATATATATATATATATACATATACATATACATATCAAATATACACCTAGCATGCGTACAACATATCGGCAGTAGTGCGCATGCGCCAATCCCAACATCACGCAATCTCACCAACCGACAAACATCCAATACACATCCACATACCCTTAATTATCTCAACACAATTCCAACCATCTTCACCACAACATCTACTCTACTCACCTTATCATGGACGCACAACCCATTTGTAACAACATTAACTGAAACTCCGGTATTAGACCGTTAAACTAATATGTATTATTAACTTTCTCCGTCGTAATTCTCACTCAACCTGCCAGTATTCTTCTCTCGCTCTAGTGTTTTAGAGCCCGCCCTCTGCTGGCCAGTGATTGGCCGCTCTGACCACTCAGTCCTCCACAGCCTTTTAAACAATATTCGTTGATGACTACAGGCATAATCAAACGTAGGCTACTGCAATTACTTTGCTGCGGTAGCTATGCATGCACCACACAACTTCATAGGTACATACTGTGCAGTGTATCATTCATAACTGTACATAGGCTACACATATCATAATATCACTATTGCATGGAACTTGGAAAAAAAAAACTCAGCTCCAACAAATCTGAAGGGATTGGGAGACATACTGTACAGTTGATCATTTTCATAACAGTCTGTACATAAGCATATCTTATGTATCACTATTGCTATATATAGCCTATATATAAACACATTAAATGTTACAAATATCAGTCTTATCCACTGTATCTAATTCAGCACTGAAGCCTGAAGATTGAGCACAGTGTGTGTCCCCTTGCTACCTCTGCTGATATAAAAGAGAATTGCAGCCTTGGAGAAAAAGATGGCAGCTGAATACCAAGGCAAATACACAGAAACACACAGAAATACTGCAAAATCGCTTTATACTAACTCGATTTTGAAAATGTAAAGATGCTGGGTGGTAGAACGCACATATCTAGGAACAGTCATAAAAGGAGGGTCCTGAAATTTGATCGAGTGCAAAGGTTGAATTTTTTATTTAACAATTATGGTAAAAGATAAAATACAATACACAACAAAGGACTATACTATAAGACAAAAAAAATTAGGGTAGGACTAGGACAACTGGCGGTAGAGAGCAGTGGCGGCTGGTGCTAATCATTTTGGGTGGGGCACAGGTTATGGGGGCATGCTCCACGGGGAAGAATATCAACTTTAAAATCTGGATTTACAGTCGATTTTAGCATGAGAATAACAGTGTTTCCCCTAGGTTTGCTGCCTTGGGGGGGTGGCATGGACCGTGGCATGGACCCCCCCCCCCGAGGGGGTAAGACCCTGCGACATACCAGCGTCATGTCCAGGGGGTGTACTAACTTGTACATTAAGCCGCCTCACGCTACGGAAACAGGAGATAGGCTCCTTCCCTATGGGCCATTAGGCTCGAGAACCATCGGTTCTCAAGGCTACTTACTTATGTGGTCTTGACTACCTGTCCACTTTCTTACCTGGTTCTTGCTCTCTCTCTCTCTCTGGTGTCCATCCTGCTCTCTATCCTTCTCTCCCTCTCTATCCTCCTCTCTCCCTTTTGCTGTCAACCAAAAGGCAAACATAACAACCAGAGTATTTATAATCTAATAAGAGGTATAAATTGATCCATATCAATTTATAACATAATTATAATTGAATTTTGGATTGCTGTGGGCAATGCAGTCAGATAATGTCATTTTGACATTACTCTCTCACCTGGAGAAAAAAAACATGTCCAACTATACTATACAAAACAGACATTTCAAATGCTTCAATCCACTGTCCATGTACTGTAAATATGCCATTATGGTATTACCAATGAAGCCCAATTCTAGCAGAATAAGAAAGATTGTATATCTAATTTAACGTAAAATAATAAAGTGCCTCCAGTTAGCTCTTTATCTGGCATGTGTGCAGCAGACTAGCTCATCTCATCACCTCTGAGCTTGATAGTTCTTTGACACTATTTACACAATGGAATTATAGTCATTGTCAAGTGTCAGTCAGACACTTTCTAGTCACAATAATAACGACCACATTTTTTATTTTATTTTTTATCTAAAATTTGTTTCAGATTTTATCCCTTTTTCACCCAATTTGGTAGCCAATTGAACCCAACCTAGCATCCAATTATCCCCTGCCTATTGCGAAGGATCCGCCGCACGACCCCGTGGCCGGCAGTCCCAGAAGAGGCCGCCAGGCAGACTAGCTGACTGGCTCCTCGAGCCCAGCACCTGTTATTCCGGCACCCAGGGGGCGCTGTTGCGCGACGGATCCTTGTCCGGAAATACTCCTATACCGCCCTCGGGAGCGGCCGCCCAATATGCCGCTCCCCGTGTGTGCCCCAGCCATATCCGGATCTGGCGAGCTGGGATTCGAACCCAGTCCCCGGTGGGCAGCATGCACTAGTGGCCAGTGCTTAGACTGCTACACCACCGCGGGGCATAACGACCAATTTTAACCAACTTTCTCTGTCAGAACACTCAGCAATTATATTTGCTAACGTTTCAACTTGCTTACTGTCTATCTGAAGACATCTCACCCGGCAAAAACTCTCTCGCATCGCACGCACAATGTTGTATTTCTGGTTTGGAGCCGGAAATTGCAAAACGTCACGTTTGACGTCAGACTTAACAACCGGATATTCAGGGCGCAATTTTTGCGCCCCGGCCGAGAAATAGGAGACAGCCAATTGGAGCGCTGCTACAGCTCACGTGTAAGCCAAAAGTATTTGGCCTGCCATAGACTTGCATTCGGCCGGCGCCCCGACTCCTCCCCCTATGTATTTTAACAGTGAATTTTACACACACACAGATAAAATGTTTATTGTATTGGAGGATTTTTAATGAATGCTGATAGGCGCCGACAGAATATCAGCCGCATTTTGTGAATAAACAATGTTTATTTAAAAAAAAAACTTTTACAAATCGCAACTAGGAAGTGAAGGTGGGGAGGCGCCCCAGCGCCCTCTATCGGCCAGCCGCCACTGGTAGAGAGGGATACTACTACCCCGACAGTCTCTGGACAGGCACACCAGTGAATCTGTGAATGACCACGCACACCAAAGACACGACAGACACGCAGCAGGCTCACAGCATTCACACTACAAATGCACAGCAGACAGTGGTCTAGGTGTTGCCCAGTGATTAAGCACACCAAACACAACACACACACGCAACATGCAGTGCAAGGAGATTAAACCCGGGAACCCCGTCTACCCTCTCCACGCCGGCGCCCCCCACTCAAACCAAAGAACAGAAAAACAGCGAAAATAAAGAGACTAATATAAACACATCCAAGAATAAATAACACGTCAGGTTTAGCTCATCCACTATACACAATCACAATATGGTTTGTTTTCACTACGCTAAACATTGAATATGAGCAAAACAGCAGCTAGCAATCCTATGGGCAAAGGGAAAAGAGTTGTGTTAATCGTCTACCCATAATATTGTAGCTGCATCTAGTTCTGTAAGCCACAAGCCCCTGTACCTGAGTCAGTGGCGCAGCGGACGGGCCCGCAAGCGGGGCCCCCTAACATTGGATACAAACTTTTTTTTTTATAAAACAAAGAAAATAAGTGGCCCTTCATTGTGTCAACCTTAATTTTAATATATAGGCCTATACGCCAACGTTCGGAGGTTCCCAAACGCGAACGCGAACCGGCACGGTTCTTTGCCGGTGTGAAAGCCCTATATGAGGGGTTCAGCGTCAGTTCGCTTCGGTGCACCTTGCTGCCTGATTGTCTGTCCCAGGCGCGGATCTATGGGTGGGCCTGGGTGGGCCTAGTTTAATTTTCACTAACTAACTGTAATGTGAATAGTTTTGTCTTGGAAATGATTAAAAGTATGTATTAATACTAATAATATTCAACTTCCTCTCTTACGTTTACATGGCTTCCTCTTTTACGTTTACTCTGATTGTTCAGTTGACCGTGACCAGTGTCAAGTGTCAAGTGTCAGTGTCAAGTGTCTGTCAAGTGTTCAGTGTGCGCGCTACGATGGCTAAACAGCTAACATTGTCCCGCTTTCTTAAAAAGCCACGTCTGGAAGTCAGTGAAAATAATGAAAGTTTGGACCAGGCCTTGTCCAAAGACAGAGAGGAGGATTGTGATGAGATGTGTGCTGGCCCTGGGGATGAAGAAGGAGAAACGGCCACAGCTTCAACATCTAATGCTAACTTGAGCATACACGCTAAAGCTCCACCGAAGCGACCGACATTGCCACCGGCTTGTGAAGAGCTAACTGGTAGGACTACACCGTCGGATCTGTCAGCCATGGAGGAACCAGCCACTCAACCAAAGCTGGTAACATTCCCTACCACTGTAATAGATGGGAAATCGCGCTCCCTCAGTAGAAATTGGTACGAGAAGTTCAAGTGGATGGAATATAGTAAAGAAAGAGACGCTATTTTTTGTAAAGTGTGTCGACATTTCCCAGAGGCGCACACGGAGTTCACTTTTATAAGAGATGGATACAAAAATTGGAAACGTCTCCGGCAGGCCTGTGACAAACACGAGTCTAGCAAGCCGCATGCTGTTGCCAGTGGCGTAGCGGACGGGCCCGCAAGCGACGCACCGCGGGGGGGGCCCCAGCCACTAGGGGGCCCCCTAACATTGGATCTTTTTTTTTTTTTTTATAATTTAAAAAAATATGAAACAAAGAAAATAAGTGGCCCTTCATTGTGTCAAGCTTAATTTTAATATATAGGCCTATATTTAAAAAGATATACATAGTTAGTTAGCCGTATCCAATAGCAACATGACTTTGACGTCACACGTAGGCAGCGAGACACAAGGAAAATGAGCAAGCGAAAATACAATACAAAGTACAATAAGCATTCTTTAGGTGGTGGTAGATTCTCTATTCGGACATTCGGAGTGAAAGAAAAACAACATACAGATGATAACTCACACAATATAATACCACGAAAGCGTACAGCACTAAACAATAACATTTATTTGGGCAGCATCATACTCAAACTCAGGCAGAAGGGCAGGGTCCGGCCAGGTTCACAGTCACAGGCTGTCAGTGCATCATAATTCAGCATGGTTAGGCTATATATAGCTGCTTCTTTTTCTATTCTACTATTCTATTCTACTTCTGCTGTCTGCATCTCCCTGGGTATTCCTAGACCAGATGGCAAAAAGTAAAGAAATGCCACAATATACCAGGACTTAAGAAACGAGATGTCCAACAAAGGACTTGACAAACCCTGGCCAATTTTACGCAACAAGTAGACTCTGATGCAGCGGAGACAGGGTTGCCAGATGGGCTGGTTTTTGGTGGATTTAGCAGTTTTTAGATTGGTTAGGTTGGAAATTCTCAATCCCATCTGGCAACCCTTAGCGGAGAGTCTACAGCTTATATGTTTACAGATATCGCGCTGCTGTGCACACCACACTTTGTTAAAATAAATAAAGCTTGTACTTTTCTACTTATAATACATTCTACTGATGTAGTCTACCATTTGGTTTTAGTTATTGCTCTCACTTGTTTGTACCTTTTGCTAAGTCAAGCATTTATAATGTAGAGTGCATATTGCGAAATTTCGCAACGTCAATAACGCATCGGCCTCTAAAAAACGCACTTTTTATTTTGTTTACCTCCGTTGCGAAAGGGCCCCCGCCGCCACCTTGCGGGGGGCCTCGGGATTTTGCGGTACGCCACTGCTACTTATAATACATTCTACTGATGTAGTGTAGTCTACCATTTGGTTTTAGTTATAGGCTATTGCTCTCACTTGTTTGTACCTTTTGCTAAGTCAAGCATTTAGAATGTAGAGTGCATATTGCGAAATTTTGCAACGTCAATAACGCATCGGCCTCTAAAAAACGCACGTTTTTTTTTTTTTTTTTTTTTACTCCGTTGCGAAAGGGCCCCCGCCGCCACCTTGCGGGGGGGCCCCGGGATTTTGCGCTACGCCACTGGCTGTTGCCCTCACCAAGTTGGATGGGTACAGGCAAAGCCATGGACCCCAAAGCCGTGGGACAGTGTTAAATCAAATGCACGGTGATGCCGTTTCATTCATACAGCGAAACCGGCAACACGTTAAAGTTGTGTTAGACATTGCTATGTTGTGTGCCAAGTTGGAAATTCCACTTAGAGGTCACAGAGAAACGGAAGAGGCGCTCAATAAAGGTAATTTCTTGGAGCTATTCAAGTTCATGTCAAAATATGATCCAGAAATTGAAAATAGACTGAAGGAACTGCCTCGAAATGCCACGCTCCTAAGCCATCACATTCAGGATGAGCTGCTTGAGGCTGCAGCCTCACTGCTAATTCGAAAGATAAAGTCTGAACTGCATGAGCAATCCACATATTATGCCATACTTGCGGATGAGTATAAAGATCTATCCAAGCGCGAGCTAGTTGCTGTCTGTATTCGATTCATTCATGGAGGGGTAATTAAAGAACGAGCAGTAGGCTTTGTGGAAACTGACGCTTCTGTCGTTTGAAAGAGAACTGACAGACACTTTGGATCAGTAACGTGCAGTGAGGTCATTGGCTGGGTAGGCAGTGAGCTATTAAAAAAAACAACAACATGCGATTAACGCAGCAGCCAGACTTCAATAGCGCATACTATAAAGGCAATCAATAGCCCTTATATCTTTTGCCGCAAAACTCACTTCAAGAAGTAGGCCTACTACCAGGATCCTCCCTCTTAAGCACCTATTGTATTGTTAGTTTGCTATTCTTTTCTATGCTATATTGCTATACTGTATTTTTTGTTTGCTATTCTTCATTTTGCCTTAAAAAAGCAGTACACTCCTACGTTAAATGCAATTATTGTAAGTTGCTTTGAATAAAAGCGTCGGCTAAATGACTGTAATGTAATGTAGGCTAATATACTATACTATAACGTCAATCACATAGTCCATATATACTATACTATCAAATAGCTGGTCAAAAATGTCAAATGTATTGTTATCTCATAACTACACACAGCGTAGCGCAACAGCCTGTATGGCATTGCCTACATTCACCTGCATCTCAACAGGATTTACAGCAGCACGCAAAACAGCTCAATGACAATATAAATTCACCTGCATCAACAACACAGGATTTACAGCATTTGAACCGGCACGCAATAGCCTACATTATCTTAAGCATATGTAACATGCGTAGGCAAATGTGCGGCTAATTTCTCATCCTTTTCTGCCATCAAATGTAAAAGTTCGACATAATTCCCACGATTGATGGAGCTACTGCTCTCGTCGTGCCCCCGAAATGCTCATTCTTGTTTAGCAAGGTAGCATGTTGCATCAATTAGGCTTTTCAAGATGTCCCTGTTCTCCTTTACCTTTGCGTCGTGTGCAGTAACATGCAGCCGGTGCTGCTCATCCAGGGCCATGTCTATGCGACTTTTGCCAAAGGTTTCCAAGGCCATCTGAGAGTGGATGTGGGCTGTGGATTTTTCATGCTTCTCTAAAGCTCTTCTTCACAGTAGCCCCCTTTCACCCACACACTGTCGCTAGACGAGAACAATAGGCAAAGAAATAAGAAATAAGGAAGCAGAATAGCTTGTTAGCCTGGCTACATCCACACAGCCAGTCCTTTTTTTTGTACCATTCCGTTTTGAAATGTTCGTACTTCGTACAATCTTCTGTCCCTTCCTTTGGGTTAATTGAGATAGGTCAGGTGTTGCCCTCCCATTTTCAATCACATTTCGTTTTTGCTCAAAACTGAAGGTTGAACATCTTTTTAACTGTTGGATATCCATGATGCCTATCGCAAGTTAGCTGGGGAAATTTAGAACCGCGGCGCGAACAGCAGAGGAATGCCGCTACGGCAAGCCAAACAAGCCAAACGCAAACTGTCAATCATGCTGTCAGACAGTCAGAAGCAGCGTGGGACGGTGCCTCAACGTCCATCAATGAAGACAATGTGAGAACAGACTACGCATGCGCAAACCTACGAAACCGTTGGTCTATCACTTCGCATAGCACAGAAGCACAAGCACAGTCTGCCTCTCGCACACACAGGTGCCTCTCGCCAGCAATCAGCAATCAGCTAGCTTTGGGAGCAAACTCTCCTGGTGCCAGGGCATGCATTCTATTTTTAAAACAACACATTTTACATCATTTATTTTTATTTTAACAACATTTTAACACATTAAAGTTAAGAATAATTATTAAAATAAATGAAGTTTTTTTTTTAAAGACTTATATTCTTTTTCTTTCTTAAATGCCTGGGTGAGGCACTGCCTACCCTGCCTCACCTGACTGCACGCCACTGCTTTGGATCATGACGACATCATCAATGTATTCAATTCAAAACCCAGACGACTCCGCCTTGTATAACCAACCGATAAGGTAGGCCATGGTTTCATATTTTAGTCTGGCCCGCCGTGGCATACATTTATGATTGCAGGCACCCTCTGTGAGCGAGGGAGTTCTGAATTGTGACAGGCTACTGTAGGCTATTGGCTATTTCATTTGTGTTTGTATGATTACAGCCCGCCGTGGCATGCAAGTTTAAGATTAGGAAGCCTCTGAAAAGCGAGGGAGTTATGAATTGTGACATACTGTATTGGTTATTTAATTGCGCTTGTATCCCTGTCAGTGAGTGCACTATCTGTCTCTGACAGCGGTAATAATTTCACTTTAACTGCGTGGGGCAATATAACGCTGATCTTAGTGAATAGGGCGGGTTTGGCAATGATGTTCATTTGCATGTTCCCCTTTCTATACAAAGTTTCCCCTCGGGGACATTAACGTATAATCAATCAATCAATCAATATTTTGCTCCCCTTCTCGTGAGTCGCGTGTAGCTCTGGCTGTGTTTACGAGCGAATCATGCGAAAGGGAGTACGATATGGCAAGGGACCTCACTCTAACCACTAACCACTAATAAGCTCATAATTCATGTATTAATAAGAATAAATACATCCCAGTGAGCAATAGACGTCTTTTCAACCTCGCGTCTACAATATAAACCAATATAAACCAGCTATATTACGGCTATATTTTCTACTTATCTTAAATGCATGAAAACCGTTATTAAACCCCTCTAAACTGTCAGAATACGTCCCAGACATCATGTAGTATGAGATTCCATGTAGTCTAGCATAGTTATTCATGCGGAAGTGGTGGTTTAAATTGCGTCTATACGTCGCTGTCCTTTAACCCAGATAAATGCGGTCTGTGTCTAAACCTGTTTTAGTCTAGCAGCACGTTGAGTTTAAATTAATACCCTAAACGCCTGTAGATTGTCAAAATATGTACCAGACCGTCATTTAGTCTGAGATTCCATGTAGTCTAGCATAGTTATTCATGCGGAAGTGGTGGTTTAAATTGCGTCTATACGTCGCTGTCCTTTAACCCAGATAAATGCGGTCTGTGTCTAAACCTGTTTTAGTCTAGCAGCACGTTGAGTTTAAATTAATACCCTAAACGCCTGTAGATTGTCAAAATATGTACCAGACCGTCATTTAGTCTGAGATTCCATGTAGTCTAGCATAGTTATTCATGCAGAAGAGGTGGTTTAAATTGCGTCTATACATCGCTGTCCTTTAACCCAGCTAAATGCGGTCTGTGTCTAAACATATTTTCTACTTATCTTAAATGCATTAAAATTCAGGAGGCTATAACAGGTCAAAACAACTAGACCAATACAAAACTCAAGAACAACCCAAAAAACATATTTTCCCCCAAAATAAAATGTGACAACAATCAATTTCATTAATGGGAGACCCTAAAGATAAGAAAAATCATTGTTGTCATTTGTTCTACCTCGGGTAGGGGTATCTCGAAATCTGAGGGCCCTTCCTGCAGACTTGACTATGATGTGGAGAGTTCCGTTCAAGTTGAAGAGGAGTTTGAACTACACAACTGCACATAAACTAACTTTTTACCTAAAGTGACTGGAATACCCCCCAGTAGTAAATCATATCCTCAAATAATATCTTAAGAAAGCCTTCTTATCTTTGTTGGTTTATTATGTTTAGTTGAGTGTCTGTTTCAAATATTTTGTCCAACAATAGCCTACTGACTTTACTGAATAAGGCTGTGCCTGTCATGACACATATTGGTCATAATAATAATAATAATAATAATAATAATAATAATAATAATAATAATAATAATAATAATTCATTACATTTGTATAGCGCTTTTCCGAGGCTCAAAGACGCTGAAGTGAAGTCATGAAGTCATGAAGTGTTGCCAATGTAATGAATACAATATTGTTAATTTCAATGTTTGTAATTGGTCACTTTCAATTTATAAGAGTGTCATATATATATATATTATATAGTGTCATATATATATATATATATATATATATATATATATATATATATATATATATATATATACCGGTAGATACATTGAAATCGTAAAATAAAATAAAATAAATGTCCCTCCTGTCATATGACGTCGAGTAAACATGACAAGTGTATGCAACACGATTGGCTGTTTCATATGGAAGTCCCACCCATTTCAGATGTTCTGTCTATTTCATTGGTTGTTCGGCGAGACGTTTAAATTCAAAAATCGACCGGTCGAGTTGAGCAGAGAGACAAGGGCAGACAGTTTGAAGAAGTGAAGTGCGCTAGGAGTTGGTTACCTGGTTACCGAAAGAGAAATAATTATATAGACTCGACAGTTGAATTTCAGGTAGGTGGTGAAAATGTGATTATCCAGCGCTGACTATCTACCTACATGGTAGACTAACTGTTTATAGCAAGCGCTCGTTTGTTAGATACTTTTTGTGCAACTGATTTCACTTGTGTTTATGTTCTCCGCACACGCTAGACAAGGCAGAACGGGCCGACGGCAGAACGGGAGTGCTGGCTACAGAAAGAATAACCCAACCTAAATGTTGTCTCCCTAACTGTTAATAAATACTATTATGTTGTATGTAATGTTCCTATTTCATTGTTAATATTTAATATTTAATATTCTTATTTCCTTATTTATATTTCGTATTTACTATTTCCCTAAATAAATACATGTTCCTATTCATATTTCCTTGTCATAATTTACTTATTACTCATGAAAATTGTATTTGTCTACTTATACTAAGTGTTTAAACGTCTAGGCTATAACAAAGCTAAATTGATGTGAAATTGGAAATTGAAACGTCTGTTTAAACTGCATTTCAACAGCTATATATAGTCTGCCGTTGAAATGCCTATAGAAACAGTCGTTTCAATTTCACCTCCATCAGGCTTTGTTTTAGCCTAGAGGTTTAAACACCGGTGTTTCAATGTCTAGGTTATAATTAAGCTAAATTTAGGCTAAATTGGAAATTGAAACAACGTCTATGTTTCAACGGCATTTCAACGTCTAAACATAGACGTTTTATAAATATCCAAAATGCCCGATATTTAGCCTCGATTTGGCCTAGACGTCTACGGGCCATTTAGACGTTGTTTAGACGTCTAATCAACGTAAAATTGCTCACTGGGATATAGAAATGTATTTCGTTATACTGTGTGTATTCGTTCATTTATTTGTTCATACATTCATTTATGTACCTATATATTTATTGTTAATTCTGTCAGACTTGGTCCTCCATAGTTGATGGTTATTGGTTAATTCATTGACTATTGCGTGCGCTTGAATGCCTTGCGTGTGTGTATTATAATAACTTGTTTGGCTGTCCGTTGCATTCTCTGGGTAGACAGGTACTTTATTTATTTTCCGTTCGTTTCATGGTCTGCATAGTGATCTCCTCCAGTCCCTGCGAATATTTTGCGTGTGTGCGTGCGTGCGTGTGCGTGTGTGTGCGTGTGTGTGCATGCGTGTTGGTCGTACCCAAATGTTTCGAGCACCCACGGGCAGAAACATAAATCGGCGCCTATGATCGCGAGCCCGGTTGTGTTCCATCCATCTGGCTGCTCATACATCTACAGTATAGGTCTAAAACGTGCGGTGATGAGTTTCACTCAGGCCTACCCAGATTTTTCCAGGCCCACCCATCAGCCACTTTCTGTATCCGCCACTGGTCTGTCCCTGTGTCATTCACTCTCAACATGGATACAAGTACAATAAGCATTCTTTAGGTGGTGGTAGATTCTCTATTCGGACATTATAGCCGCTATATGTGGGACTGTCGGTCCGATATTGTAAAAAAAAAAAAAAAAAAAAAACGGAAGTACATGTCTCAAGTATTATCTCGGCGGTTAGTCGAGTGAAAGAAAAACATACAGATGATAATTCACACAATACCACGACAGCGTACAGCACTAAACAATAACATTTATTTGGGCAGCATCATACTCAAACTCAGGCAGAAGGGCAGGGTCCGGCCAGGTTCACAGTCACAGACTGTCAGTACATACTTTAGCATGGTAGGCTATATATAGCTGTTTCTTTTTGTATTCTACTATTCTATTCTACTTCTGCTGTCTGCGTCTCCCTGGGTATTCCTAGACCAGATGGCAAACAGTAAAGAAATGCCACAATATACCAGGACTTAAGAAACGAGATGTCCAACAAAGGATGTGACAAACCCTGGCCTATTTTGCGCAACAAGTAGACTCTGAAGCAGCGGAGACAGGGTTGCCAGATGGGCTGGTTTTTGGTGGATTTAGAAGTTTTTAGATTGGTTAGGTTGGAAATTCTTAATCCCATCTGGCAACCCTTAGCGGAGAGTCTACAGATTGTATGTTTACAGATATCGCACTGCTGTGCACACCACACTTTGTTAAAAGAAATAAAGCTTGTACTTTTCTACTTATAATACATTCTACTGATGTAGTCTACCATTTGGTTTTAGTTATAGGCTATTGCTCTCACTTGTTTGTACCTTTTGCTAAGTCAAGCATTTAGAATGTAGAGTGCATATTGCGAAATTTCTCAACGTCAATAACGCATCGGACTCTAAAAAACGCAAGTTTTTTTTAACCTCCGTTGCGAAAGGCCCCCCGCCGCCACCTTGCGGGGGGGCCTCGGGATTTTGCGGTACGCCACTGACCTGAGTCCACGACAGCTATCAGCTAGCTCGCTGTATTGGTGCCACACAGGTCAGGCTAGACCTGTAGCAGAATACGATAGTTAACACATTCAACATCGCTCCTCGTAATGGACAACAATAATAAGCGGTAGATTGAATGGTGTAGTGACTACATTATGGGTTCATGTTCTCCTCTTACTGTTGGTTGTGTAGTGGGAGGGAACCAGTTCTGGCACTAGGGGCAGAGGGGAGGATTATTAAGGTTGCAACTTCCTGTTTAGACACAACAGTTTTGGTGATCTAGTTTCTGGTCCTGTACTGAGAGTACAAGTTGTTATTTTGATTAAACAGTTATCATTACGTTGCCTACGTCTTTCCTTTTTCCTCCGGCACTACAATACGCACCCTCACGTCTCCCTTACTAGTATGCTAGCACCACTCAGCAACCACTCCAATCTACACCACCTGTACAAACAACGTGATGAGAGGGGACAACAAGAGATATGAGCGGTTAACCCGGCTAGTGTGTTAAACAGATTTACCTTTAGGACTTCAGAGCTCCGGACGGGATAAACCAACTCTCAGACGGATATGCCCACAGTGCGTGTTGCTGGTTCTTTAAGGCCCATATCCACCACAACTTCCCCTCTAAAGTCCCGCCTTGCGTAAAACTAATTGGCTGCAGGTGGTACCTGTCACAATCAGATGATATAAAACAACATAGCGTGCAGCGTTTCACCCGCAACCATTTCTCGCTAGCTGACGTCTCACACACACACACACACACACACACACACACACACACACACACACACACACACACACACATTTTAACATTTTAAATGCTTTATTTATGTCCACATAAATGTACAATATCTAAAGGACATAAATACTACATACACTCAGTGCATTTTGACATTATGAAAACTGTCACTTACAATAGTGCTGAGTTGACAACCAATTATGCATACACATAGGATGTTATTCACACCAAATGATAACAGTGGATTAACAGATACAGTATCAATACTGTAAAACAGACAGTATCCAGCTCATGGGTACTAGAAGCACCTCCTTCTCCATATTGAGCAGCTACCAATAATAGCAGATACTGAGCAGTACTTTGCTAACTGTTTGGCCCTTCTCTTAGATAGGCCAGCCATTTGAAGGCCTCTGACAACAAGCTTATGAACACACACACACACACACACACACACACACACACACACACTCACACACACACACACACACACACACACACACACGCACACACACACACACACACACACACACACACACACACAGGTGTCGTACTCCTGATTGAGGGCAACCACTAGCCTGGAAACACATTGAGTCAGACGGATAAACCACCACATAACAGAACAGACATTATCAAGCAGAATAGATCAGTGTAATGAACATGAAATAATTCTGTGTTTAGATAACAAAGTCGTGTGTTAAGCAACAGAATGGGGAATCATTTCTCCTGTCTTATTATCAGCACTGCCAATGTGTTTTATGTTTATTATTTCATCCTGAGGAACAAGGGATTAAGGCACACTGGTTTCATTGTTTGTCACCAATTTACTGAATTTAAGTAGAATGTAAATGAACTCCTGTAATTCAACATTGAATCCCCAGACACAATGTTCTTCTTTCACAGATGAAGATCCTATATTATAACGAAAGAAGGCCCCAGTGAGAATTGAACTCACAACCCCTGGTTTACAAGACCAGGGGTCGGTTGCACCACTTCTTACTAAGTACAAACTAACTCTAGTTATAGCGTAACTATTTACTAAATCAAGATTTAGTCACTACTAAACTTGAATGGGTTGCACCAAGCACATTAGTTATGACGTAGAGCTTAGTAACTACTAAATATTTATACATACCCCTAGGGTGGTGTAAGTTATAACTAACTCGTAGCTTACCGTCGTTACCTCAGCGGAGATAAAGTAGCCTGCCGAAGCAGGGGAAACCAGCCTATGGAAGATAGCGATTCAGTTCCTGCATTTCTACATTTATTTTGTTTGTACAATAAAGACACATGAGCCGTAGTTATGACAAATTAAATTGTTTATTAATACAATGTACTCAATGTTGGCTTGTAGTTCCACGCTTATGGTAGGATTATGTTACGGTGTTTCTGTGGAACTCTGCAGTGAAGGTATCTTAGCAACGTAATGTTGCTAGCGAAGTTTCCCACAGAAGTGGGGGAAAAAACATCAGATCAGATATAAACGGTTATTTTGATAAACTGGACACATTTTGTGAATATATATGGTTACTTTCTCGCCTGAAAACATTAAAACTTCATAAAATGACATATTAACGCTTGTAGAGCCAAATTACAGCTTTTAGCCAATGGCGGCCAAAATTAAGGATTTAAAAACGGAGGGTTTTGCTTTGCTCGCTGATTGGCTAATGTCTTCTTAGTAACAACTAAGTATTTACTAGCTAAGATCGGCAAAAGATTGGCGTGGTGCAACCGAAATTAGTAAACAACTAGTTTGAAACTAGCTAGTAACAACTAGGGGTTTAGTAACTACTAAATGCCTGCATTTAGTAATGACTTACGCTAAATTGGTGCAATCCAGTCCAGTGCTCTAACCACTGAGCTATGAGGCCTTGATTAGTTAAGTTAAATGAACCTAGACATGTAGATAACATGCTGTACATGATGTAGATGAACAATGACATTGTCAGCCCTAAAACCTGTTGCCACAGTAGGCTCCTAAGACAGAGGCAGCTGTCCTCTATCTTAATGTTATTATGTCTCCAGGATGACAGCCTCTTCAGTCCACAGTGGTTTACAGTCTAAGAGAGTTTTTTTTTTTTTTTTTTACATTTAGCAGACGCTTTTATCCAAAGGGACTTACAATTAGAGATTACAGAGACAGTCTCCCTGGAGTAATTTAGGGCTAAGTGCCTTACTCAAGGGCACACTGGTGGTGGTGTTCCCAGGTGGAGTTTAAACTCATAACCTTCTGATTATCAGTCCAACTCACTATCTACTAGGCCACCACTATAGAGAGTGAGCAAAGACTGTCTTTGTGTAAGGTTTGGGGGGTCGCTCTTATTGTGGAGTGACCCTTTGGCGTCCTCTGGTGTTTATGTATGTATTTTTGTCTGTGCTAATTACTGTAATTGCTACCTGGCGTGTCTTGTTTAGCTGTGGCTATTTATATAGGTTAAGGTTAAGAGTCTGTCTGGGTGTCGTCCTCGACAGCACCCTTTCATTCCACTCCCACGTCAACAACACCATCCGGTCTGCTTACTTCCATCTTCGTAATATCAACCGCCTCCGCCCTTCACTCACTCCCAACAGCGCCGCAATCCTGGTCCACTCCCTCGTCACTTCCCGCCTAGATTACTGTAACTCCCTTCTCTTTGGTCTCCCCCACAAACTGCTCCACAAGATCCAACTGGCCCAGAACGCTGCTGCCCGTATTGTCACCAGAACCCCTGTCATCAGTCACATCACCCCCATTCTACACCAACTCCACTGGCTCCCCATCAAACACCGCATCGATTACAAAATCCTTCTCCATACTTTCAAGGCCATCCATAACCTCGCCCCTCCATACCTGTCCGACCTCCTCCACATCAACATTCCCACCCGGTCCCTCAGGTCTGCCTCCTCCATCAACCTGACCGTCCCCCCAGCCCGTCTGTCCACCATGGGGTTTAGAGCCTTCAGCCGCTCCGCCCCTCGCCTCTGGAACTCCCTCCCCCCCGACATCAGGAACATTGATTCAATCTCCTCATTCAAAACCCACCTGTTTACGCAGGCATATCCGTGTTGATTTACTGTTCCCGTGCTGCTCTGCTGCTGGCTATGTTTTATACTGTATATTTCTATGTATTTTGTGTTTTTAGATTTGTTGTTGAACGGCGACCTTGAGTGCCATGAAAGGCGCCTTATAAAATAAATTTATTATTATTATTATTATATCCCTGTGTTTCCTCTCTTGTTGTCGGTTGTTCACTATATGTTGCGTTCATTATGTGTGTACGGGTCTTCGTAGCCTTATCGTTCCTCGCCTGATTAGGAAATAAGTATCGATTGAGTTTTGTAAGTACATTGCCCTGCCTTGTTCTATTGACGGCGTTTTTGGGAGACTAAAGCCATCTCCCCTTTTGTTTTGTTGTTTTGTTTCCTATTATTATGTAAACATTTATCGGAGACTTGATTGCTCCTCTTTTGTTTCATCGCTTACTGTGCGGTTATTATTAATTCCCGTTTGCTCAAAATAAAGAGTACCTTTATTTTTTGAATTATACTCCTGCATCTGTCTACTCTGTTCTACTCTGCACCTGGGTCCAAATACATTATCCCATCGTAACAGAACAACCGACCACTATGGACCCAGCAGAGGCAGATCAGATTCGCATGGTGCTGAATACCCAGGGGGCTATGGTAGCCCAGCAGGAGCGGAACCAGCTGGCGATGTTAGCTGAGATCCAAAAGCTGACCATCGCCGTTAATAGCCTGGTGGCCGCTCAGGCCAACCCCACTCCACCAGCGGCAGTAGCAGCAGCTGTGCCTCCTCTACCTCCGGTGACCACTCGGGAACCCCGACTACCTCCTCCCGAACGCTATGATGGACGTCCAGAGGGCTGCAGAGAGTTCCTGACTCAGTGTTCATTGATCTTCAGCCTGCAGCCCCTGACCTTCCCCACGGAGCAGTCCCGAGTGGCCTACATCATCACCCTGTTGACGGGCCATGCCCTTTCCTGGGCCACGGCCGAGTGGGAGAGTCAGTCGCCGGCGTGCTCTGACGCTACAGCATTCACCCGGGAGTTACGCAAAATATTCGACACCTCCCGGGTGATATCGGGGCACGAAGCCAGTCGGCGGCTCACGGCGCGTCGACAGGGGGATCGCTCGGTGGCGGATTATTCCATCGAGTTCCGCACTCTAGCTAAGGAGGCGGGGTGGGAGGAGAAGGCCCTGGTCGTACTCTATGCCCAGGGGCTCTCGGAGGCGATGAAGGACCAACTTGCCCTCCGGGAGCTCCCAGAGCGGCTAGACGGCGTAGTGGAGCTCTCGGTGCGTGTGGACAATCGGCGCCGAGAGCGATCACGTGAGAGGGGCTCGTCGAGGGGCACTCCGTCCCAACCTCTTCCTGCTAGGGAGGCGGCTCGGTGGTTCCCGGAGGAGACCACGGAGGAGGAGGAGGCCATGCAGGGGCGCAGCACACCTCTCCAGCACAGAGAGGCGGCGTCGGCTGGACGAGCAGCGCTGCTTCCGTTGCGGTCGCAAGGGTCACCTCTACAGTGCCTGTCCAGGGACCTCGGGAAACGGGGCAGCCCGCTAGTGTCGGGAGGGGTACTAGCGGGTGGGGACATACCCTCGGGTTTCAATGACCCACAAACTTTTTTTTTTGTTAAGGTGCGGTGGGGACACTGTACCCAGCGAGTTCGGGCTCTGGTGGACTCAGGGGCAGCGGGGAATTTAATGCACGAAGGCCTGGCCTGGGGGTGGGGGGTTCCTTTGGAAGAATTGAAGGAACCGGTTCCTGTTCGAGCCCTAGACGGTCGGCCTTTGGTGTCGGGGACCATTACCCAGTGCACTATGCCAGTACATATCCAGGTGGGAGGGGGTCGTTGGAACTCATAATTTTTTTAATTGTGGCCTCTCCTGATTGCCCTATTGTGTTAGGTCACCCCTGGTTAGCTTCGCTCAACCCCCGCATAGACTGGTCCACAGGTCGACTCTCCCTTGAAGCAGGCTCCGTCACGGTGCGTACTGAGTCTCCGCCCACGACTCTCGCATCCCCGTTGCAGTCCCAGTTCTCGCCTCTCCCCCATTCCACCCCTCTTCCTAATTCCCCTGGCCCTTCTTCCCTTTCCAGCCCCGACCTGACAGGTGTGCCTCAGATGTATTGGGACCTGGGGGAAGTTTTTAGTAAATCTCGGGCCGAGAAATTACCCCCCCATAGACCCTATGACTGTGCCATCGATCTGCTGCCGGGTACTGTGCTGCCGCGGGGACGCCTGTTTTCCCTCTCCCGCCCGGAGACCCTCTCCATGAACAAATACATAGAGGAAGCACTGGCCGTGGGTCATATCCGTCCTTCCACCTCGCCCGCTGGCGCAGGCTTCTTCTTTGTGGCAAAGAAAGACGGGGGACAGCGTCCCTGCATCGATTACCGCGGACTTAATGACATTTCCATCAAAAATCGCTATCCCCTGCCCTTCATGGATACCGCCTTTGAGTCACTGCAAGGAGCGAGGGTGTTTACCAAACTGGATTTACGGAATGCATACAACCTGGTGAGGATTAGGGAGGGGGATGAGTGGAAGGTGGCTTTTAACACGCCTAACGGACATTATGAATACATGGTCATGCCCTTTGGTCTCGCCAATGCACCCGCAGTTTTTCAGGCCCTTGTCAACGACGTACTGCGGGATTTGATTGGTCGTTCGGTGTTTGTTTATCTTGACGATATCCTTATTTTTTCTAAGGATAATACACTTCATCAACATCATGTACGTCAAGTCCTCCAGCGCCTCCTCCACCACCAGTTATTTGTCAAGGCAGTGAAATGTGTCTTTCACGCCGACACAGTGTCATTCCTGGGATTCATTATAACACGGGGGGATTTACGCATGGACCCTGCCAAGGTTAGTGCCGTGTTAGACTGGCCCGCCCCTCCTCCTTGAAACAGTTACAGCGGTTCCTAGGGTTTGCTAATTTTTATAGACGTTTCATTCGCAATTTTAGCGCCCTAGCTGCCCCTTTAACTGCCCTTACTAGGTCCACCCTCTGTACGTTCGCCTGGTCCTCGGAAGTGGAGGGCGACGGTTCACCTCTGCTCCGGTCCTAGTCCATCCGGACTCGGAAGTGCCATTCCTGGTGGAGATGGATGCCTCCGATGACGCGGTGGGGGCGGTGCTCTCCCAGAGGTGCAGGAAGGATGGGAAGGTATATCCCTGCGCCTTTTTCTCACGTCGGCTTTCCTCGGCAGAGCGTAATTACGACTTGGGAAACCTTGAGCTGCTGGCCATCAAATTGGCCTTGGAGGAGTGGAGGCAGTGGCTGGAGGGGGCCGCACAGCCGTTTGTGGTGTGGACGGACCACAAGAACTTGGCCTACATCCAGGGGGCTAAGCGCCTCAATTCGCGTCAAGCCAGGTGGGCGCTGTTTTTTTACACGCTTCCATTTCTCCATCTCCTTTAGGCCGGGGTCCAAAAACGTCAAGCCGGACGCCCTCTCCCGGCGGACCGGGAGGAAAAACCCCACCCCATTGTTCCGGAGGCCCTTATTGTTGCCCCTGTGTCGTGGGGGATCGATAAAGTGGTGAGAGCGGCGCTCAGGCGGGAGCCTGATCCGGGGGGAGGACCCCCGGGGAGATTGTATGTGCCCAAGACTGCGCGCTCACGGCTGCTGCATTGGGCGCATGCGTCGTCCCTCACTGGCCACCCCGGGTCTGCCAGAACCCTGGACTTTATTCGCAGGAGGTTCTGGTGGCCCACAGCGGAGGGGGATACGCGCGCCTTTGTGGCAGCCTGTCCTGTGTGTGCGCGCAGCAAGACCTCTCGCCAGCCTTCAGCGGGGCTACTCCGACCCCTCCCCATCCCCAAACGCCCCTGGTCCCACATCTCTCTTCACTTCATTTCAGGTCTCCCTCCCTCTGACGGGTTCACTACCATCTTGGTGGTAGTGGACCGTTTCTCCAAGGCGGCCCACTTCATCCCCCTCCTCAAACTCCCCTTGGCCCGAGAGACGGCCGACCTGGTGGTGCAGCACGTCTTTCGGGTGCATGGTCTCCCGCAGGACATGGTGTCGGATCGGGGTCCTCAGTTCGCTTCCAGGTTCTGGAAGGCGTTCGCGACCAGCCTCGGCGCCTCCGTCAGCCTGTCCTCCGGTTTTCATCCACAGTCCAATGGGCAGACGGAGCGCTTCAACCAGGACCTGGAGGGCGTGCTGAGGTGCTACGTCTCCGGCAATCCGGCGACGTGGAGCCGGCGACTGGCGTGGGCGGAATACGCCCACAACACCCTCCTCTGCTCATCCACTGGCCTATCCCCCTTTCAGTGCCAATAAGACTATCAACCCCCCCTATTCCCTGAGCAGGAGGAGGAGGCGGAGGTGCCCTCTGTCCAAGCCCACGCCGGTCGCTGTCGCCGGACCTGGAGGCGGGTGAGGGCGGCGCTTCAGCGGGCGTCGGTTCGGTCCCAGCTTCAGGCCAACCGCAGGCATCGCCCGGCCCCGATCTTTCGCCCGGGGCAGAAGGTGTGGCTCTCGACCCGGGATCTTCCCCTCCGGGTCGAGTCCAGGAAGCTAGCACCCCGTTTCGTGGGCCCATTCAAGGTGGTGCGGCGTGTGAACCCGGTGGCGTATAGACTACTACTCCCACCTTCCATGCGGGTTCACCCGACCTTCCATGTGTCCCTCCTGAAGCCCTTTGTCACTTGCCCCACGTCCCCGCCACCCCCCCCTGTTCCCCCGCCACGCATCATTGATGGACAGACAGTCTATACTGTACGGAGGATTATGGATTGCCGTCGGAGGGGTAGGGGTTTTCAGTTTTTGGTAGATTGGGAGGGGTATGGACCGGAGGAACGGTCCTGGGTGCCTCAGAAGGACATATTAGATCCAACACTGATCACAGACTTCCGCCAACTACATCCTGAGGCACCCAGGTGAACGGCAGGTGCCGTTCGTCGGGGGGGGATATTGTAAGGTTTGGGGGGTCGCTCTTATTGTGGAGTGACCCTTTGGCATCCTCTGGTGTTTCAACCTGGTCTCACACGGCAGACGTCAGGATTCGACGTCTGTCCATCGCATCCAAACGTCGAATTCCGACGTGAGATTACGTCGAATTCCGACGTGACATTGGGGTAGCTCGTTCTGAAAGCGCAGGGGTGCGCCTGTTATGTGCGCCTGTCGGGCTGCACTTGCATTAATTAGTTACACCACATTTTGAGATACAACCAACGGAGAACAGATTTTAATAACAACAGCAGAAACAATTGTCATCTTCACTGTTTTATTCGCTGTCAATAGGCCTATCAAACTAGGCTATTTTACAACCTGACGGCAGTGCGCTTCAACGTTCATTCATTTGGAACTGCGAGAATGAGTAACGTTAGCCCGATTGCACTTGCGGGGGTAGTGGTGGTCTAGTGGATAGTGAGTTGGACTTGGGATCGGAAGGTTGTGAGTTCAAATCCCGCCTGAAGCCACACCACTACTAGTGTGCCCTTGGGTAAGGCACTTAGCCCTCAGTTACTCCAGGGGGAATGTCCCTGTTATTCGTAATTGTAAGTCGCTTTGGATAAAAGCGTCTGCTAAATGGCAAATTTATTAATTAATTATTACTTGCATTAATTATAGGCTACATTTTGAGACCGGTCAGATCTATTCATACAACAAGGGACACAGCACTTTCCCGTTTTCCCCATATTGTCAGGGTATTTGAGCCTCGGAAAAGCGCTATATAAATATAATTTATTATTATTATTATTGCGGCACCGGAAATACGTCACGATTTAGGGGTGCGCCTGTTATGTGTGCTCTCGGGATTATTCCATTTTGAATTGCACTTGCATTAATTATTAGTTAGGCCACATTTGGGATTATTCCAATTGCACTTGCATTAATTAGTTAGGCCACATTTTGAGATACAACCAACGGAGAACAGATTTTAATAACAACAGCAGAAACAATTGTCATCTTCACTGTTTTATTCGCTGTCAATAGGCAGCGAATAAAACAATCAAACTAGGCTATTTTACAACCCGACGTTATGGTCAGTGCGCTTCAACGTTCATTCTGTCGGATCTATTCATACAACAAGGGACACAGCATTTTCCCCCATATTGTCAGGGTATTTGAGCCTCGGAAAAGCGCTATATAAATATTATTTATTTATCAAAGTGGGTGTGGCTTAGACAGTTAGGGGGAGTGGCTTGTATCAAAGTGGGAGTGGCTTGTATCAAAGTGGGTGGATCTTGTATCAAAGTGGGAGTGGCTTAGACACTTAGGGGGAGTGGCTTGTATTAAAGTGGGTGGAGCTTGTATCAAAGTGGGTGTGGCTTAGACAGTTAGGGGGAGTGGCTTGTATCAAAGTGGGTGGAGCTTGTATCAAAGTGGGTGTGGCCTGTATCAAAGTGGGAGTGGTTTAGACACTTAGGGGAGTGGCTTGTATCAAAGTGGGTGTGGCTTAGACACTTAGTGGGAGTGGCTTGTATCAAAATGGGTGTGGCCTGTATCAAAGTGGGTGTGGCTTAGACACTTAGTGGGAGTGGCCTGTATCAAAGTGGGAGTGGCTTAGACAGTTAGGGGGAGTGGCTTGTATCAAAGTGGGAGTGGCTTGTATCAAAGTGGGTGGAGCTTGTTTTAAAGTGGGAGTGGCTTAGACAATTAGGGGGAGTGGCCTGTATCAAAGTGGGTGTGGCCTGTGTCAAAGTGGGAGTGGCTTAGACAGTTAGTGGCTTGTATCAAAGTGGGAGGTGCTTGTATCAATGTGGGTGTGGCCTGTATCAAAGTGGGAGTGGCTTAGACACTTAGGGGGAGTGGCGAAGTTTCGGATCTCTAGTTGACTCAGGAGGGAAGTTATCAAATTATGGCCACAGGGGGCGCCACACCGAGTCGGGGGTTATGACTCTCGGTGGGGCCGAGCCGAGTCGGAAAATATCTGAACCGTGTCTGTGGCACCTACGGTTGCGACGCTAAAGTCCTTTAACCTTTAATGTCACACTAGGCCGAAAAGCCTGAATTAAAGTGCTGGGGTACGTTTGGGCCCAGGGAACGGTCTGCGAAAGAGTCACACTCACCAAACTTGACACACTCCTTCCCCTTCATGGGACATTGTACAATTTCAACTTTCACTCTAACCACAGACACTCTAACCACAGACACTCTAACCACAGACAGTCTAACCAAAGACACTCTAACCACAGACACTCTAACCACAGACACTCTAACCACAGACACTCTAACCCAGGGGTCGGGAACCTTTTTGACTGGGAGAGCCATAAAAGCCAAATATTTCTAAATGTATTTCATTGAGAGCCATATAGTATTTTTAACATATAATAAATTAAATATGTCCTACTTTTAATGCGATTTTTGGTGCTGCATGGTTTTGCTGATGTCCTTGTAGTCTGGTTCATACGTGGTGAGGTTGAGCTTCATGCAGGCGTTGAGGCTTCCATCAGTTAAACGTGAGCGTAGGTTGGTCTTAATGTTCCTCATATGCGAGAATGACTGCTCACATACATATGTAGAGCCAAACATGGTCGATACGGCAATACTAACACGCTGCATTGTGTGGTATGTCACAGGAAGCTCGTTCCAAGTTTTCAGAATCAGCTGGTCTTCAGGTTGAAGTTTTTTCATTTCTGTCCACTTGTGTTCCCTCGCCAGCTCTGCTCGCTGTCGCGCAAGACTTTCCAACTCTCCATTAAGTGTCTTGAACTTACTCATCCACATGTCTGATGCCTTCAGGTCAGCAACTTCCAGCTCAAAGTCTCCCATAGAGACCCCAGGGATGCATGTCAGGTCGATTTTGTCCACTGCACACTCATGTGGATGAGTGATGAACTTGAAAAGACCAGTGCGCGCACGAAATTCTCCAAAACGTGCTTTGAATGACTGCAGGAGATTGGACGTAAAGCCAGCTAGCTGCTGGAGATCCAGATGTTGAGTGGAGTCACTTGCTAAGCATGCATCTCTAAATTGTTGCAGTGTTACAAAGTGCAGAAGACGACCTGTTTCAATGTCCCTGAGAAAGACTTCCAGCTTGCTTTCAAATGCAAACACTGCTTGTTGAAGGGATGAGATTGTATTTCCAATACCTTGCATTTTCACATTGAGCTGGTTCAGATGGCCTGTTATGTCCACGAGATAGTGAAACTGCAAGAGCCAGTCTGATTTCACTCAGGCAAGCTGCAAAACGGCTGAGCACCTTTCCCCTTGACAACCAACGCACGTTGCTGTGTAAAAGCAGACTGGGATAATGATTCCCAACTTCTTCTAACAGAGCTTTAAACTGGCGATCATTTAAAGCTCGGGCAACAATGAAGTTGACCACTCGAATGACCAGCGACATCACCTCACCTAGCTCCTGGCCACACGTCTGAGCGCAAAGCGCCTCCTGGTGCAGGATGCAATGAAAACTTAGGATGGCTCTCTTTTCATGTTCACGGAGAAGCGCTACAAATCCTTTGTTCTTCCCCAACATACAGGGTGCACCATCAGTACAGACAGAAATAAGTTTATCCATCGGCAGTTTTTTTTCTTTAGCAAACTCCATGAAAGACGTGAATAAATCCTCTCCTCTGGTTGTCCCTTTCATTGGCAAAACAGCCAAGCTTTCCTCCCGCAGTGTGTCACCTGCAGCATACCTGGCAAATATACTGAACTGAGATAGATGGCTAACATCTGTTGACTCATCTAACGCGAGAGAAAAGTATGTCACCGTCACCGTGACACCCACGCAGTTGCTGTTGACTCGTCTGCACTCTCCGCTGTAGCTCCTCGCATGCCTTTTTCCTGCTGTCCCCCGCTGGATATTTCGATGCAAATTAAGCATGATGCGTATCGAAGTGCCGCTTTATATTTGACCGTTTCATCGATGCAATTTTATCATTGCATATTAGACATACCGCAGATCCTGCGATCTCCACAAATGCAAATTCCTCTGTCCACGCAGCCTGGAATGCACGGTAATCATCGTCTTTTTTTCTTTTTGCCATCTTTCTCGTTACAAGGGTTGAAGCGTATAAGCTAGTTCACTATCTGATAAAATAGTTTTTTATTTATTCACCTTTACAACGACCTCTGACACTCTCGCGAGACATTGGTTCCCGACCCGACCCACGGGTCACGGGTCATGGGTCCCGTGAAGAGTCCCGTGAAATTTTACTTCAAAACTAATTTCTGTTTACTTTAAAATGACACAGTATTATTACGCAATATCACAAGTATTTTAAAATACAATTTTTTTATTTTATTTTTTTTTAACTTTTCAACCCAATTGTCTGGGAGCCATATGCCGTCACCGGAAGAGCCATATATGGCTCGCGAGCCATTCATCAGAGCAATTGCGCGTCATCTCCCTGTCATCAGAACGAGCACGCCCCTTTTGGGGTGAAAGAAGAGTAGAAGTTTGAATGGCGGTCAATGGGAATTTCTGGTCTTCGCTACTTTAATCCGATACAATAAGAAAACCATAGTGCTTTTTAGATATTAGGAGCCCAAATCCGATGGCCAGTTAGGCAAACTATTATATAGTGTCATTGCCGATCAATGATCGACGTCGTTATATAGAGAAACTTAATGAAATAGGGGTTGATTCATCAGAGTAGTCATACGTCATCTCCCTGTCATCAGGGATTTGTAGTTCTTCAGTAGTAGAAGGCGATAATAGGGAGAAGGTTTTTCCTTCTATCAGTGGCCCCGGGCCCGAGCTAGAGTACTCTTCCTGCAACGAATAGTGGACTGCTGATTCACATGCTTAGTATTCAAATGTATTGATTGTAAGTCGCTTTGGAATAAGGCGTCTGCTAAATGCCAAAAATGTAAATGTAAATGTAATGTGTGTCTGTGGTTAGAGTGTCTGTGGTTAGAGTGTCTGTAGTTAGAGTGTCTGTGGTTAGAGTGTCTGTGGTTAGAATGTCTGTGGATAGACTGTCTGTGGTTAGAGTGGTTAGAGCAGCGGTCGGGAACCTATTCATCAGAGCAACGCATCCGGGTACTTTCCCCTCCCGTAATGTCCACGCCCCCTTTTGGGTGATAGAAGAGTAGAAGTTTGAATGGCGGTCAATGGGAATTTCTGGTCTTCGCTACTTTAATCCGATAAAATAAGAAAACCGTAGTGCTTTTTAGATATTAGGAGCCCAACCGTAGTGTTTTTTTTATTTTTATTTTTTATATTACTGGAGAAACTGAGAAACAGTACAAGGGGGGCAATAGAAGTTCTTAGGGACACAGTAGAGGGGAAAGCGGGTGTCTTTAGGAGACGTAGTGGTGAGGGTCAGAAGATGTCTCTGGAGGAGCAGTTAAGATGTAACCTGAAGAGATGGGTCTTCAGTCTACGACGGAAGATGGGTAGTGACTCTGCCGTTCTGACAGCCGTGGGTAGCTCATTCCACCAGCGGGGAGCCAGTGTTGTGAAGAGACGTGATCGGGCAGCCCGACTGCTGTGTAGAGGAGGTGGGGCCAGTCGGCCAGCCGAGGTGGAGGAACGGAGTGAGCGGGCAGGGGTTTGGGGGGTTACCATTTCCTTCAGGTAGGCAGGGGCTGTCCCTTTAGCTGCCTGGTATGCAAGCACCAGGGTCTTGAATCTGATGCGAGCTGCTATCGGGAGCCAGTGCAGGGTGCGAAGGAGAGGGGTGACATGCGAGTATTTGGGGAGGTTGAATACCAGCCGGGCAGCAGCATTCTGGATGAGCTACAGGGGTCTAATGGCTGAAGCGGGGAGCCCAGCCAGGAGTACATTGCAGTAATCCAGGCGGGAGATGACCAGTGCCTGGGTCAAGAGTTGCGCTGCCTCTCTGGTAAGGAATGGTCGTATCCTTCTGATGTTGTAGAGGAGGAATCTGCAGGAGCGAGCCGTTGCTGCAATGTTCTCCGCACAGGATAGTCGGTTATCCAGGATCACTCCAAGGTTCTTGGCTGTCAGGGAGGGGGTTACAGTAGAGTTCTCCACTGTGATGGAGAAGTCTTGGAGAGGGCAGGCTTTCCCGGGGATGAAGAGGAGCTCGGTCTTGTTAAGATTGAGCTTGAGATGGTGGTCAGCCATCCAAGTTGAAATGTCAGCGAGACATGCTGAGATACGGGTTGCCACGTGTACATCAGACGGGGGGAAGGACAGGAAGAGTTGAGTGTCGTCTGCGTAGCTGTGGTAGGAGAGCCCATGTGAAGAGATTACCGAGCCAAGAGACTTGGTGTAGAGGGAGAAGAGTAGGGGCCCTAGGACGGAACCCTGGGGAACTCCAGTGGAGAGGGTTCGTGGAGAAGATAGCGATTCTCTCCAGGTCACCTGGTAGGAGCGGCCCGCCAGGTAGGAAGAAAACCAGGAGTGTGCGGTGCCAGAGATGCCCAGGTCTGAGAGGATGGAGAGAAGGATCTGGTGATTGACTGTGTCGAAGGCAGCAGACAGGTCAAGGAGAATGGGAACAGAGGAGAGGGAGGAAGCTTGGGCAGAGTGGAGGGCTTCCGTGACAGCAAGGAGCGCAGTCCCACAGACCACAGACACTCTAACCACAGACACACTAACCACAGACACTCTAACCACAGACACTCTTTTTTTTTTACCACAGACAGTCTAACCACAGACACTCTAACCACAGGCACTCTAACCACAGACAGTCTAACCACAGACACTCTAACCACAGACACTCTAACCACAGACACTCTAACCACAGACACTCTAACCACAGACACTCTAACCACTCTAACCACAGACAGTCTAACCACAGACATTCTAACCACAGACACTCTAACCACAGACACTCTAACTACAGACACTCTAACCACAGACACTCTAACCACAGACACACTAACCACAGACACTCTATCAAAGTGGGTGGAGCTTGAATCAAAGTGGGAGTGGCTTAGACACTTAGGGGGAGTGGCTTGTATCAAAGTGGGAGTGGCTTGTATCAAAGTGGGTGGAGCTTGTATCAAAGTGGGAGTGGCTTGTATCAAAGTGGGTGGAGCTTGTATCAAAGTGGGTCAATCAAACTTAGACAGTTAGGGTGTGTTTGAGAAAAGGGTGCTTGTCATTTTAAGACAGCAGGGAGAAACTGATGTGGATAGAGGTACAGAACTCACACACACACTCACACACACACTCACACACACAGAATGTCTTGTTTCCATTTCGGTGTGGCAATTTTCATCTGTTAACTATAAATAAAAGCAAATGTATTTTGTCTTCCCATTTGAAAGCCTTTTGGTTTTTTACACATTAAAGTCGTTTAAAGGCTGTTGGTCTTACACATGGTGAGTACAGGAGGCCTGGCGGTCTGGTTGGACGCTTCTGAAGTGTGTATAATGTATATGGTCATGGTAAAACACACAATAGCAATAATATAAACTACTTCATAAAACAACAAGAATAAACCATACAATCCAAGGGGCATAGAACTAACACTAACCTAAACAAAATAACAAAAATATAAGAATTACTATAAGATATAAGAAGTAAACACATACTTTAAATACATTAAAATATACACAATATATACAAATATACAGATTCAACGTGAAGACACAAGCAACGCTTGTTATATTGTTATATTATATTGTTAAATGCTTGTCTTATTCATCATGACTCGAAGAGAACGCCGTAGTAGTGTCTACGTGCTCTCCCTCCGCTTCTCCGATTGGCTCATCCCCCCGTCTGTCACCGGGACGAACCAAATATCGAGCGCGTCCAATCGCAAAGCCGGGATTGTGTAAAGTGGGCGGTGCCGTGCGCCTCCATTCTGCAGCCTAGCTCGAGCTGTGCTGCTCAAACACATCTCGTTACATCCCACTAGGAAAGGCCAATGATTTCAGTATATATACAGTGGGTTCGGAAAGTATTCAGACCCCCTTACATTTTTCACATAATTAATGCAAGTGCAATCGGGCTAACGTTACTCATTCTCGCAGTTCCAAATGAATGAACATTGAAGCGCACTGCTGTCGGGTTGTAAAATAGCCTAGTTTGATAGGCCTATTGACAGCGAATAAAACAGTGAAGATGACAATTGTTTCTGCTGTTGTTATTAAAATCTGTTCTCCGTTGGTTGTATCTCAAAATGTGGACTATTAAAATTTGTTCTCCGTTGGTTGTATCTCAAAATGTGGCGTAACTAATTAATGCAAGTGCAGCCCGACAGGCGCACATAACAGGCGCACCCCTGCGCTTTCAGAACGAGCTACCCCAATGTCACGTCGGAATTCGACGTAATCTCACGTCGGAATTCGATGTTTGGATGCGATGGACAGATGTCGAATCCTGACGTCTGCCGTGTGAGACCAGGTTGGGTGTTTATGTATGTATTTTTGTCTGTCCTAATTACTGTAATTGCTACCTGGTGTGTCTTGTTTAGCTGTGGCTATTTATATCCCTCTGTTTCCTCTCTTGTTGTCGGTTGTTCACTATATGTTGCGTTCATTATGTGTGTACGGGTCTTCGTAGCCTTATCGTTCCTCGCCTGATTAGGAAATAAGTATCGATTGACTTTTGTAAGTACATTGCCCTGCCTTGTTCTATTGACAGCGTTTTTGGGAGACTAAAGCCATCTCCCCTTTTGTTTTGTTGTTTTGTTTCCTATTATTATGTAAACATTTATCGGAGACTTGATTGCTCCACTTTTGTTTCATCGCTTACTGTGCGGTTATTATTCATTCCCGTTTGCTCAAAATAAAGAGTACCTTTATTTTTTGAATTATACTCCTGCATCTGTCTACTCTGTTCTACTCTGCACCTGGGTCCAAATACATTATCCCATCGTAACATCTTTGCACATATGGAAGTGGATCAGAAATTGAAACTTCAGCGTTGCGACCAATATGTGACAACCATTTCATTAAAAGGTCCTCATGTCGGGAATTGTGAAACCGCGCAATCGAGCCAAACAAGTCTTGTTGTGAAATTTTTTTTTTCTGGTTTTTGGCATAGGACAACAAATTAAGCGATGAAGAACCCACTCAATATCATAACCAATAGTTTTACATTCACTAAATACCTACAGTTAGTTAGCAACGTCGGGTGGGGGGTATTAGTGTGGCAGTGTATGTAGCCACACCCACCCCAGCTGTATGTAAGTAGCCATGTGCGTGTGGACCTGCTTGTTGACAAGTTTACAAAATGGATGCTGAAGCTCTCGCTAATGCTATCAACAGAATTTCAAAAGCAGGCCGAAATATCGACAGTGGGCAATTAATGAACTCCTTAATATTGGACTATACATAACGGGAACTCCGAACGGGAACTCCGAACTCCAAATCTGACGATGACGAAGAAGACAACGGAATTTTAAACATTGATCTCCACATCAGTTCACTATTCATTGGACAGTTGTCTGCAGACAGACCTTCTGCTGTGTTCTTGGGTAAGTTTTAGTGAGTTACATGTGTTGTTTACTAGGATTTTATGTTGTTTACTTAGGATAGCCAAACAGTTTTGTTTTGTGAGTAAGGTAGATAGCGCCTTTGTTAGCATCAATTATTAAACCACTGAAACTGCTCACCACAATTATGCCACCCCTCTACAAAACTAATAGGAGATGATGGAGGAAGAAATAGGTTGTCAAAAATAAAACATTTAGGCCCAATCCCGATTCTCTTTTCTACCACTTCGGCTCGTTTTGGAGTCACTCGCTTTGGAGTCAAGGCCTCCGAACAGAGCCACAAGCCGTAGTGGTTCCCTTAAGAAATGGGACAACCCTTCACGACGTCATCCGTAGTGTAATGAATGGGTTAATTCATAGTCACGAGGGCGCATGCGCCTTAGAGAGAGTTCGTTATATACCAGTAGGTGACTGACAGGTGTCGAGAGAACCGAAGTAAACTGGTTATACCTTTGTTGAACCCAGACTCAAGTGTCTTATTATTCTATGTCCAAGTGACATTACACGTAGAAAAGCATTGACGCTCGCGATTCATTCACAACTTGAATGAACTTGAACGCTATCAATCGATCAAACAAGTCATCAAATAAAAAAGAACAATGTTTCATTATCAGACCATGACAGAATAAGCTCTAACCTGTATGAAACCTGTGCTCCTATGCTGCCGGTCTGCACTGATATAGGACAACAGTGCAACAACTTCGCGGCTGAACTTTAGTTACATTTACTGCGTCATATGCCATCAAAGGGAAACATGGAAAAATGCATGACTTACAGATTTATTTTTATGACGTTACGAAATCCGATGTGACAGGAACACTGGAGAAACAGCCGCTGTCCACTGCATTAGTTAACTACATGTCCTTGATGAGTCTCCCGCTCACTGCACTCCATCAAAAATGGCACTTCCATCGATAATAGTACATAATAACAACTGCTCGGATTAGATTGCTGGTTGTTTTGGTATAATAACAACTATAGCGTCATATACCACCAAGGGGGGGAAATTCGCGCCTATCATGCTGTCAAACACCACAGGTAATAATTTATTTCTAAATAAACATGATTGTACATCTCTGAAATGGAAATCGCGCACCGATGTATTTCTATGGGGAAGGCTGTGCTTGACACTTCCATGGGACTGACGTCGGGGCAGCGGAACACGGTGACTGTCAGCCTGTGACAAACGCGCAGATATGAGTGCTCCGGTGTCCTGCTGGCTCCGGTGTCCTGGCCGCTGTCCTGAGCGCGCTGGACTGTGGAACTTTCTATGTTAAGCAACTCGGCATAACAGTGATTTTTTTGTTATGCTTGTTGTAATGAAAAGGTCTATAATGCATTGAAATTACATTAGTAGGTGTCATATGCCATCAGATATGGAAATATGTCATATGCGCGACTGTCGGCCACAAATCAACCTGTAACGTTAGACACAGCACCTCGACAAAAAAGCGATTTCTTTTGTTATGCTTGTTATAAAGAAAAGGTCTATAATGCATTGAAATAACATTAAATTATATAACCCATCAACAATATTACATAATAACAACTGCTCGGATAGGATTGCGGGTTGTTTTGGTTTAATACGTGCCATAGCTATAAATAAAACATGGAAATAGGTCATGCGCGTCTATCATGCACACATCAGCCTAACGTTAGATAGATAACTTCACATCATCCGCTGTCAAACGCTACAGGTAATCTTTTATTTCTAAACAGGAATGTACATCTCGATGTGAATCGCGCTCCTTATGGGAAGGCTGTGCTTGACGCTTCCATGGGGCGCTCCTGCATAGGCACAATAGCGGCATAATAGCGATCTTTTTTTGTTATGCTTGTTGTAAAGAAAAGGTCTATAATGCATTGAAATTACATTACACAGCCCCGCGGTGGCGCAGCGGTCTAAGCATCAGCCTCTAGTGCAAGCTGCCCACCGGGGACTGGGATCGAATCCCGGTCTCGCCAGATCCGGATATGGCCGGGGCCCACAGGGAGCGGCATATTGAGCGGCCGCTCCCAAGGGGGGTATAGGACTATTTCCGGACAAGGATCCGTCGCGCAACACCGCCCCCGGGGTGCCGGAATAATGGTGTTGGGCTCGAGGAGCCAGACAGCTAGTCTGCCTGGCTATCTCCTCTGAGGCTGCCGGCCACGGGGTCATGCGGCGGATCCTACGCAATAGGCAGGGGATAATTGGATACTAGGTTGGGTGCAATTGGATACCAAATTGGGTGAAAAAGGGATAAAATCTGAAAAACAAATTTATAAAAAAAGAAATTACATTACACTAAGATAATACGATGGTCATCATAATTTTTCAAGTCTTTAATTACAAGTAATTACAGAAAAAGTAAATGACATTTCAGGCTCGCTTGCAGGCTCCGTATTTACGACAGCGAAAATAACATTTCTGTAGATGATTCGCAATGCATGCCGGAAGGGAATCTCATGCCTCCGAATGGAACGAGGGTCAAGATTTTCTCCAAATGGAGCCATGGAAAACCCTAACCCTCGCCCTAACCCTAAATGTAAAATGAATTGGGATGCCACTACCCCTACACGTGAACGCGCAAAACGGAGCCGAAGGGGTGAAAACGGAGCCGGAGGGGTGAATTGGGATTGGCCCAATGAATACAGGGCTGCCAAGTTTCACCAAAAGTTTGGAGTGAGATTTTTTGCCGGTGGAGCAACCCAAAACTGTGCACGTTTTGGCAGCGGCGGCGCCTCTCTCCCACCCAATTGTTTGTGCTAGTGTCCTGCAATTTTACATCTTGTTCATAATAAACCAGCACAAGAAATAAAAATAATTGGAACATTTGATAAAACAAGACAAATTCAGACAATATATCATATTTATGAAATCTTAATAAACAAATACAGTAGCCTACAGAGTCTAAAAGAAAATTGGGCCCCATCAACAGGACTCAGCCCCTTGGTCAGCAGCAGAAAGACCTTTGGTCATCATCGTATATACAGTGCATTGCTCATAGATGGCTATCATGTTATACAGGACATACCAGGGTTTTTCCTGGGTCAGAATGAGGCCTAGGCGGTTGATCTTGTGTGCGCGCAGCGCACCCAATTTCTTTTAGGGACCTGTTGTATTTGTATTGTAAATTGAAATTAATAATAACAATAATAATAATAATAATTATCATTATTATTAATTACAATAATACAAATACAACAATTGGGGGTCCCTCAATTTTGTAAAAATTAATGTACCTCGTTATGTTACAGTAGAGAAAGAAAAACAGTTACCAAAACTGTAAAGTTGCAAAGTAGGCCTATCATCTCACCCAAATTAAGTGACTAGGCCTATTTAAGAAACTCTATGCCATAGTATCTCTGAGATAAAGGATACAATCTGTTTTCACACTTGTGTTGAATAACAGAAGATTAATGGAGGGAGAAAAACATGAGTGTGAGAGGATGGAGGATGATGAGCAAAGTCCCCTCATGGATTGTATCTGGAATTTCACTACAAATCTCTCCTCCATCACCCCGAAAAAGAAAACAGAGAAAAGTAAACCAGTAACGTATGTTACCGGATGAAACAACTTGCGATTTGAAAGTACCACTAGGCTACCAGATACGACGTTGTATGCACTTATTTTGCTACCAGGGTTGCCAGACGGAATTGACTATTTCCAGCCCAAAAGCTGCCGAATCCACCCGTCCAGTGAGACCAAAAGTAGCCCAATCTGGCAACACTGCTTGCTATGTTCTTACATGCAGCTCGCATGAACACAGGTTCTTCCATCAGCGCTCGCCTCCCGCTTCGATTGCAGACTCAAGTTAACGCGCGTGCAGAAAGATGCCAAGAAACCCATGTCTGGTAGCTTTATTTAAAGGAATTTCAAAAATAAAAGTCCCTCAAAACAATTGTTATTTCTCGGCGTGAGACATTTGAGGTGTGGTGTGTGAGAGTGTGAACTGGTTGATATGCGTGTGTCTCACGGCCAAAGCGTGAGACTTGGCACCTCTGATGAATAAATACATTTGTTGGAGACCTACTAAACATGCAACATACTGTAATATGTTTCATGCATCATTTTAGTATGTTTGTGTGTACCAGCTAGCCAAACAAGTGTCAGCTTGTTAGCTAGTTGGCTAGCTTTGTTAGACATAATAGATTATAGAAAAAGTTAATGCTTTTTGTAATGAACGGTAATGTTGTGTGGATTCAAAAATAATGATTAATTCATTGATATGTAGATTTGCTGTAGAATAGAGAAGTATAGAGAATAGATGAGGTGAGTCACCAGCACTTCAGGTATTTGTCATTGTCATTGTATTCTATTTCAATTCTATTTTATGAACATAGTAGTATTTCGTAAAAGTGGTGTGTTGGTAACAGTGGGCAATCATTTTAAATGTATCATTTTAAATGATAAATGCATACACACAGACACAACATTATAATTTTTTACCATTCTATTATTGTATTGCTCAATTGTATCTTGCCTACTTTTTTCCATTGCCATGAATTTTACTCTCTTTGTGGCAATTTAAACATGTCAGCCCTGCAATTTTGTTTCCTGAGGCTTAGCTGACAACCCCACTGACAGATGACAGGTAGATAATGACAGGTAGTGTAATGGGGGAGTGGTTGTCTTGAGGGTGTGGTTGTCTTGAGGGAGTAATTAGGGTGGAGTTAACCATCTATTGTTCCCATCCATTACCTCTGTGAAAAAACTCTGTAAAGACTTTGAGCATGGTTTTCTCAAAACGGTCAAATATCCATGACTTCTTCAACTTGTTTCAGATTTCAATGTATGACACCTCATTTTAAAGCTTACAATCTACCCTTTCATAATCTGGGAAAAACAGAAAAAATATTTTTCCCTACTTGCGGACTTTTTAACCATGCCCTGTCACATATGCTCTACCAACTGAGCCACACAGGACAACTCTACTCCTGTAAATTGGCTGTGTTCGAAATGGCATACTAACATACTGCTTACTACATACTCAATGTAGTATTTACCGCATACTGCCTACTGAATTTATAATAAGTATGCCATTACCAGCCGACTGTTCACACTGAAGTATGCAGCTCAGTATCCCAGAATGCATTTCGCACCGGCCAGCAGCGGGGATTTTAAAGCAGGCTAAACCTCCATGGGCTATAAGCTGTTGCAATTTTGGCTCTTTGATTGATTGATTGAAAACTTTATTAGAAGATTTGCAGAAGTAGGTACATGAAAGTACATATTACATACAAGGTCAACTAACAGGATAAAAACCCAAGAAAGTCACTGGCTTATTTCAATTGGGGTCCTTGATTCTCAATTCATCGTTACATGTAAGACAGACAAAAAAAACTAGTACTATCTACAAGATAATACAGACAAATAACTAGTACTATCTACAAGATAAACATACATCCATCATGGGAAGAACAATACAACAAAACATTAGGTATGTACAGCGGGTAGGACAGGTGGGGACATACACCACAGGTGGGGGCGGGGGACAAAACACAAAGTATGTACAGTGGGTAGTTCGGGTCTTTTAATCTGATTTTTGATTTAAAGGGTCCAGTTACGGATTGCAGCCGCCTGTAAATGTTTTTTGAGAGTGGTTTTGAAGGTGGGCAGTGTTTTGCACTCCTTTAAGATTATAGGAAGGGCGTTCCACATTTTTACTGCATAGTTTGCAAACGAGTTTAACCCCTTGTTTGTGGTGCAACGCGGTTGAACGTGGTTCGTGGAGCTTCCTCTGGTATTGTATGTGTGGACGTTGTTCACTTTTTGGAAGTATGTTGACAGGTACTTGGGTGTCTTTGTGGTGTAGCGTATCTTGAAGACCAGGCCATCAGTGACATTGAATGAGAGCTCCTGATAGGGTCCTCAGTGTGTTTTTACTGACAAGTGAGGATATCCTGTACAAGAATCTAGTTCTATGGTTCACTTTTTTGATTACTTTTGCTGCCATTTTATCTCCGGAAAGATTTGCCTCTAAGATGGAGCCCAAGTATGTAATATCCTCTTTTCTTGTGATATTAATGTTACCCACTTTTATTTTAAAATGTTCAGCCTTTCTGAGTTTAGATGGGGATCCGTATAGGATGGTTTCAGTTTTACCTAGGTGTATTGATAGTTTATTGTCAGCTAGCCAGATGCAGATTCTACTCAGTTCAGTGCTTAGTGCTTTTTCCACCTGCAATATGTCCCTGTCAGAGACCAGCAGAGCCGAGTCATCCGCGAACAGGAACAAATTGCAATCACATGCTGATGACATGTCATTCACATATATTAGGAACAGTAAAGGTCCCAATATGCTTCCTTGTGGAACGCCGCAGGTCACCGGGAGGGGGGGGGACAGTGTTCCGTTCACACTAACCACCTGTTCCCTCCCCTCTAAGTAGGATTGCATCCAGCTCACCGATGTTCTATCGAACCCAATTGCTTTCAGTTTATCTAACAATATGTGGTGATCTACTGTGTCGAAGGCCTTCTGGAGGTCCAGCATGACCATGCCGCAGTACTTGCCCGAGTCCACCTCATGGTTGATGTGGTCGTTCAAATAGAGAAGGCATGTGTCAGTGGAATGGGATGTTCTGAATCCTGATTGAAATTCATACATCAGATTTTTTTCGGTAAGGTACCTATCAACCTGTTCATAAACTATTTTTTCCATAAGTTTCGAGATGGAATTAAGAATAGAAACAGGTCGGTAGTTGCCTGGGTCTAATTTGCTTCCTTTTTTATACAGTGGGGTTACCCTTGCTATTTTAAAGTCAAGGGGGACGTGTCCCTGTTTGATGGAGAGGTTTATTATGTGGGTGATGATTGGGGTAATGGAGGCAGCTGAGTCTTTTAGAAATCTGGCTGGAATATTGTCATGGCCCGTGGCCTTTTCTGAGTGTAGAGCGCCCAGTTTTTTAAACACCTCATCGTTTGACACCATGGAGAGTTTAAAATCATCTTTGCGTACACCCAGTTTATTGTAGAACGCACGGATGTGCTCTACACCATAACGCCCTGAGTGGGGTGGTAGATTGTTAACTAATTTAGTGGCTATGGTTGTAAAGAAAGTGTTTAAGCACTTAGCCACATCCAGCTTGTCTGTAAAGAGAGAATCTCCAGATTTTATGCTGATGTTTGTAGACCTGGTTTTGAGTTTTTGACTGCAACCTAGTTGGCTATTAAGTAGCTTCCAAAGGTCACGTGGTTTGTTTACGTTTTCTTCGATTTTGTTATCAAGGTATTTTTTCTTAGCAGATTTGGTCATGGTAATTACCTGATTGCATAGTTTGTTGCATTGTTTTTAAATTTTCTCAAAGTGGGTTTTGAGATCTTCGTTTAAGTGTTTCACTAATTTTGATTTGCATTTTTGAACTTCAGAGCATTTTAGGTCTCTGACTTTCATAGTATTTAGAATGTCCGAATTCATCCATGGTTCCGATCGGGCTTTACAAGTGTTAACATGTCATTGTATTGTAAGGATTGGGGATCGCTCTTTTGTTGAGCGACGCTTTGGCGGTCCCTTTGATGTATATTTGTTTCTCTGTCTGTCCCAATCGGTGATTGTTAACAGCAGTGAATGATTAGTCTTGGTCTATTTATGTTCCCCTGTGTTTTCCCTCTGTGTCGGTTGTTCACTTCATGTTCGTGAGTTGGATGCGTCATCATAGTCTTATCGTTCTTCGCCTGTATAGGAAGTTAAGTATTGAGTGACTGTTGCTGAGTTCGTTAAACTGCATTGTGCATTTATAGGCATTCTGGAGATTAAGCTTTCTCTCCAGTTTTTGCCGTTTATAGTTCGGTTGTGCTATTGTCCGATTACTCAATGAATACCTTTATTTTTGAATTCTACTTCTGCATTCCGTGTTCTGCACTGCATCTGGGTCCAAACTACTCATAACATTTATTAAGATTGAATATGTTTTCAGGCAAGAAAGTATATTCCGAAAATGTGGCCAGTTTATCGAAATAACCCGTCTATATTTACGGTACATGCTGGAATACGGTACATGTGGGAAAACTATGGTTAGAGTTAGGTGCTACGTCAACTTGGTACATGCTGGCATCAGTGGCATGTCTAACCCTAACCCTACCCCTACCCCTACCCCTAACCCTAACCGTAGCACCTAACCCTAACCCTAGTTTTCCCACATGTACCGTAACATATATATCTGATCTGACGTTTGTTTTCCACTTCTGTAGGCTAACGTTAGCTAGCTACGTTATGTTAGTTAGATACCTTTGCTGTGGGGTTTGACGAGACTGAAGAAATGCACGATGCATTTTGAGGCACTTGAGTATGAAAAGTAGCCTCACGCCGCATACTCATAAATTCTGGCTAATCTAATATACATCCGCCCATTTCTCGCGTACACAAATTTCACATACAATGTAGTGGGAACGCACTACCTACTAAAATCTACATCAAAGGAGGTGTGAAGGACAGAATCTGAGACGAGTTCTACTCTGATAAGTAGAGAGTTCTAGAGAAGCGAGGCTACATCGTTTCTTCAGCTCCACTGCCATTTCTTTTGTAAAGGAGCACATTAATGAAACACAGAGCACAGCAGAATTTATACAGAGGAAGTCTGTAAATCTGCAGTTTCATGCAACTCCACTCAGTCTCTGATTTTGGCAGCAATACCAGGACTTCAAACGTCCATCAATGTTCCTTTAAAACAGAGATAGAAGATGAAGCAGAGACATCTCTGCATATTTCTAGGCCCAGAGACCATGATAATCAGACACACACTAATAGATATTAAAAGAAGAGCTAGCACACTCGCACACACGCACACGCACACACACACACACACACACACACACACACACACACACACACACACACACACACACACACACACACACACACACACAGAGACACAAGTACAGGCATAGGCACACACACACACACACACACACACACACATATCTCTCCTCACCCAGCCTCAAAGCAACCATTTCATCAAAGACAAACATCTGGTGAAATAGGCTGCACTTTCATCCAAACTATATTTTAGTCTTCATAAAATCCTCTTCTAACAGTTTCACAATGAACGTCCCGAGTGTGTCTGTCTGGAAAGCCGGTAATGGAATATTTATGGAATATTCATGGCAATGCTTATGGGACATTCCGTTTTTAACTCACATCTTTATTCTTCCTAAGTCCCCATTTCAACAAGTCGCGATGCAGCAATGTTCAGACGTGATCCGCTGGGCCTCACAGCCATAACATAGAAAAACAAACCAGACCAATTGGAATGGAGGGGCACTTTTTCTCTTGCTTTTAGTTGCTATTTAAATTCAGATCCATTTACTCATATCTCATATATCCCATATCTCACATATCCCATATCTCACATATCTCATATCTCACAGGCAAGTTGAACTGCTACAGGCTACAGATTTAAATTAGGCCTATGGCAAAAAAACATATCGTTTTAATATATATATATATATATATATATATATATATATATATATATATATATATATGTGTATATCTATACAGTATATACAGTATATACAGTATATGTATTTGTAACATTTAGGGCCGGTTTCACAGACATGGCCTAGACAATCCTAGACTAAAAAGCCTCTTTGATGGAGTGTGATTTAGTCCAAGACTAGGATTAAAGGTCCTATTAAAGGTATTGTACTGTTAATATAGGTTTCTGGGGTGCCCAAATACAGAGCCCTGGAGTACACACCTGGAGTACACACTTGTACACACCTGGGGCCTCATTTATAGAAAGTCAACCGGAACTCTGTCACAACTACTATCACCGCTAAAAACGACTGAACCTGGTGGTGAGGAAAGTTTAAAGGGGTAACGCCGCCCTCTCAAGGCCCAACCCACAGTCTCGTCCAATCGGGGGAGCACGTCAGTGTTAGTGGCTCAATCTCGGGGTAAATCCAGGGGGCGGGGCGTTCGCGATAGGCGTCGGTCGATCGATTGGCTGGTCCGGTGTGCTGCGGGTAGGGGAGAGGGGGAGGCAGAATCAGCCGCCAGACACATACAATAAGCGGCAAACCCTGGTGTTGCTCAAATCACACACAAGCAAATGGTAGTAAGACTTTCCTTTGTTGTGGTGATTTGAGGGCGTTGTATATTACAGTGTTTCCTCCAGGAATTTTTACAATGGTGGCGGATGGCCGTGACCGCCGCGCAGCGCGCGCGATTTTTTTCGCGTGGGCGCGCTCAAAACAACGATCACATTATTTTTTCTTTTTTTCTTTTTCTAATCACAGCCAAAACTAGAGGATGGCCCAAAAAAATAATAATGGATATACAGAATATAAACTTGTGACTGACAGTCACATACACACACACAAAGATCAGTGGCGTAGCGCAAAATCCCGGGGCCCCCCCGCAAGGTGGCGGCGGGGGCCCTTTCGCAACGGAGTAAAAAAAAATAAAAATAAAAATAAACGTGCGTTTTTTAGAGGCCGATGCGTTATTGACGTTGCGAAATTTCGCAATATGCACTCTACATTCTAAATGCTTGATTTAGCAAAAGGTACAAACAAGTGAGAGCAATAGCCTATAACTAAAACCAAATGGTAGACTACACTACATCAGTAGAATGTATTATAAGTAGAATAGTACAAGCTTTATTTATTTTAACAAAGTGTGGTGTGCACAGCAGTGTGATATCTGTAAACATATCTGTAGACTCTCCGCTAAGGGTTGCCAGATGGGATTGAGAATTTCCAACCTAATCAATCTAAAAACTTCTAAATCCACCAAAAACCAGCCAATCTGGCAACCCTGTCTCCGCTGCATCAGAGTCTACTTGTTGCGTAAAATTGGCCAGGGTTAGTCAAATCCTTTGTTGGACATCTCGTTTCTTAAGTCCTGGTATATTGTGGCATTTCTTTACTGTTTGCCATCTGGTCTAGGAATACCCAGGGAAACGCAGACAGCAGAAGTAGAATAGAATAGTAGAATAGAAAAAGAAACAGCTATATATAGCCTAACCATGCTGAATTATGTACCTGTATGATGCACTGACAGCCTGTGACTGTGAACCTGGCCGGACCCTGCCTTTCTGCCTGAGTTTGAGTATGATGCTGCCCAAATAAATGTTATTGTTTAGTGCTGTACGCTTTCGTGGTATTATATTGTGTGAATTATCATCTGTATGTTGTTTTTCTTTCACTCGACTAACCGCCGAGATAATACTTGAGACATGTACTTCCGTAAACATACATTTTTTATTCGATTTTTTTACAATATCGGACCGACAGTCCCACATATAGCGGCTATAATGTCCGAATAGAGAATCTATCACCACCTAAAGAATGCTTATTGTACTTTGTATTGTATTTTCGCTTGCTCATTTTCCTTGTGTCTCGCTGCCTACGTGTGACGTCAAAGTCATGTTGCTATTGGATACGGCTAACTATGTACATATTTTTAAATATAGGCCTATATATTAAAATTAAGGTTGACACAATGAAGGGCCACTTATTTTCTTTGTTTTATATTTTTTTAAATTATATTTAAAAAAAATTAAAAAAAAAGGGGATCCAATGTTAGGGGGCCCACTAGTGGCTGGGGCCCCCCCGCGGTGCGTCGCTTGCGGGCCCGTCCGCTACGCCACTGACAAAGATCATCAGCTATAATATAATACGAAGTAGGCCTACATGAGCACAAAAGCGGCTAACGTTACTGATTAACTGTTTACTGTAGTGCAGAGAGATGGTAGTCGTAGGCGGAGTATCAAATGACAAAGCTAAACGTTTAATGAAGGACATGAACGATTGTCAACAACACACTCAAGCAGTAAATAGAACAGTCTAAACAACTTGGGTACTACGGACGGAACAATAGTCTCAACCTATAGTTCCGTGCGTGAATTATGTCAACCCACCACATTACAGAAGTAAAATCACAGTCAGATGGAGCATTCGGTAAACAGCTGAGTATCAGCTGAGTTAAAGAAAACAAACTCTTACCTTTGATGAGACCCACATGAGCCCTGTTTTCCCGTACTTCTCCCGTGTGTCTCTTATTGTCCAAATGTTCCCTGAATTTTAGCTGCATGTTTTTCCAGCATGTAATTCCGTTGTCAATAAAAAAATCGTCTCCCCTTCTTTTCCCCTTGACAATACTGTGTCGTTGCTAAAGTGACGGCACATAAGAATCGTTTTTTGACTTGCTAATGTCTGCTAACGTAGCACTTGAAACTGGCGCCGTTCTCTGGACTGCAGCTGCTCCCGCGTTAGCATTAGCATCCATCTTTTCTTCTCCCTTCTCACCGTCACGAGCTCAAATGACACTTGTCGGCCGATCTAACTCTTAACACTCACTTACAGGACTTCTGACACCATGTCGTGTTATTCTATTAAACATACACGTGAGTCCTTCTGTATTTCAATGTAAGTGTCTTTATTTTAACTCGCTCTGTAAGCTCTACAATACCGGTCTCTTGTTGTCTCGTCGTAGCCTGCCCACCTGACCTGGGGGGTATTCCATCAACGTCGCTAAAGGAAAATCCTGGCTTATTTTTGATAACTCTCGCGAGACCTATCAGAATATGCCTGGATATTTTTAAGAACTCTCGCGAGATTTATCAGACTAAACCTGGATTTTCCCTTTAGCCATGTTAATGGAATACCCCCCTGATGTCACTACGGTGGCCTGTACACAATAACAATAATACCACAGTTCACATTTAGACCAATCAGGAGCCCTTGTGTCACGTCGTCAACTGAATTTCATTAATCTGATTTTGGATCAGCGGTTAGAGAGAGATGGGCGTGGATTTAGGTGCACTTTTAGTCAACATCCATTATAGCGCTGATCTAGGATCAGATATATTTTAATCAGCTAAAATGATTGTATTTTTTGAGAATTTTTTTTTTTTTTGTGGACTGAATCAATTCGTGGCGGAGGAAATTCATTCGTGGCGGGCCGCCACCAATAAATGCATGTAGAGGAAACACTGTATTAGGTCTCTCGCCGATCTCCACGGTCGGCTGGTCCAGTCCGGTGCGCGCGTCGTTCGAGCCCTCCGATGTCGCCGTTGCGTGGAAGGAACGTCGGGTCTCTCGTGGAACGGAAGCACCGGCATTTATACTCACAATCATGGGAGTGATTGTGATTGGGAACACCTGTGGAGAAGCAGATGGACGTACACACAAACACTCATTCGCACCACTACGTTCTGACACGCCCACTCATTCATACCAGTCATTCCACCCCGCTTCATACACACCTGGAGTACACACCTGTACAGACCTGGGGTACAGAGTACACACCTGTACGCACCTGGAGTACACACCTGGAGTACACACCTGTACACAAATGGAGTACACACCTGGAGTACACACCTGTACACACCTGGAGTACACACCTGAAGTACACACCTGGCGTATAGATTACACACCTGGAGTACATACCTGGAGTACACACCTGGAGTACACACCTGGAGTACACATTCAGATTCAGATTCAGATAACGTTTATTGCCATTATGCTTGACACATATAGGAATTTGCTTTGGCATTACAGAAGGTGCATTTATGCTTTTTTCACATATATATGAACAAAACAAGTACAATACAAATGCAAAAACAGGCAAAAACAGGACAACACAGGACAGACAGTGCATGGATAGTGCTGTAAATAAAGTGCAGTGCAGAGTTATACAAGGTCTAGTGCATGTTCAGTCCTGGGCAGACTTGGAGGCGGGGGGGAGGGGGAAGCCAGAGTCATTTAGCAGCCTGGCGGTACAGATTACACACCTGGAATACACACCTGGGTACAGATCTGGAGTACCAGTAAGTTGTTTTGCTGAAAACACTGCAGCACCCCGCGCCCCCCTGTAGACACAGATGACATTGATCGAACAAAATAGCTTTGCATGAGGGAGGAAACAGTTTTTATTTTTATGATTACAGGTTTTTTTCTTTTTGAGGCCAATCAGGAAGTGGGCGGAGCCTCCGAACCTTGGAGCACTGCTGGACAACACGACACAGGGAGAGACAGACAGGCGGGCGTAGGCTGTGGCGGTAACAGCACGGCTCTCTCATGTTAAATGCTGGATGTCACAAAAAGGAACCTGTCCTCCGACGTTAAGCACTCCACCCGCAGTCTGGGTGGGAAAGAACAGCATCAGTCCCCTGAGCTGTGCTCTGACATCAACAAGGAAGTACAATCATGCTTTCTCCAAATTAGGAGCATTGCAAAAGGCGAGTCAACATTTTATATCTCTTACGTTGAAAAAGTCATCCATGTATTCATTTCATCACAACTGGATTATTGTAATTCCCTGTATTCAGGGCTCAGTCAAAAGGCCATCTCCTGTCTCCAACACGTTTAAAACGCAGCTGCCAGACTTTTCACAAATTCCAAGAGACCATATCACTCCCGTCCTAGCAATGCTTCACTGGTTACCTGTCAGGTATAGAATTTATTTTAAACTCCTATTAATTACTTGTAAAGCCCTAAATGTCCTATGAGTCTAGCTCCTCCTACATCACAGACCTACTGGTGCCCTATGAGCCTAGCTGTCACCTACATCACAGATCTACTATGAGCCTAGCTGTCACCTACATCACAGATCTACTATGAGTCTAGCTCCTCCTACATCACAGATCTACTATGAGCCTAGCTCCTCCTACATCACAGATCTACTATGAGTCTAGCTCCTCCTACATCACAGATCTACTATGAGCCTAGCTCCTCCTACATCACAGATCTACTATGAGCCTAGCTCCTCCTACATCACAGATCTACTATGAGCCTAGCTCCTCCTACATCACAGATCTACTATGAGCCTAGCTCCTCCTACATCACAGATCTACTGGTGCCCTATGAGTCTAGAATTATTTGGACCAGACTGACTGCTGGTTCTGACCCAGCTGTGACCCAGCTCACCAGAGTCAGACCCAGTTCTGACCCAGTTCTGACCCAGCTCTGACCCAGCTGTGACCCAGCTCACCAGAGACAGACCCAGTTCTGACCCAGTTCTGACCCAGCTCTGACCCAGCTAACCAGAGTCAGACCTAGCTCTGACCCAGCTGTGACCCAGCTGTGACCCAGTTCTGACCCAGCTCACCAGAGTCAGACCCAGTTCTGACCCAGCTCTGACCCAGTTCTGACCCAGCTCTGACCCAGCTGTGACCCAGCTCACCAGAGACAGACCCAGTTCTGACCCAGCTCTGACCCAGCTCTGACCCGGCTGTGTCCCAGCTCACCAGAGTCAGACCTAGCTCTGACCCAGCTGTGACCCAGCTGTGACCCAGTTCTTACCCAGCTCACCAGAGTCAGACCCAGTTCTGACCCAGTTCTGACCCAGCTCTGACCCAGCTCTGACCCAGCTCTGACCCAGCTGTGACCCAGCTGTGACCCAGCTGTGACCCAGCTCACCAGTCAGACACATTTTTTATTTTTATTTAACCTTTATTTATACAGGTAAGAAACACATTGAGCCCCAAGGGCTCATTTTCAAGTGTGACCTGTTCAGGCATACAACATCCACTATAAACAAATACAATACAAAAACCTGGCCTACATAGTCTAAAAACTAAACTAAAAACTACATTGTCTAAAACAAAAACTAGTCTAAAATAGTCTAAGATAAACTAAACTTTCCGTCAGTATAGACTAAAACTAAACTAAAACTACACAGTCTAAAACAAAAACTAGTCTAAAACAGTCTAAGATAATCTAAAACTAAGCTAAAACTTTAGGTTATTTACATAACCCCGGTTCTCTGAGTAGTATTCGTGAGTATCTCACTATGGGAACGCCCCCTGCGTGACCTCATCAGAAACTGAATTACACTGCGCCAGCCCATTGGCTGGCCCAGGCGACGCTTGTGTCACGAGGGACGGGACCCTCCGCCTATATAAGGCGTACACACGGCGTCTGTCGTCATTCAAAACAAGCAACCTCTTTCTGGCTTCTAAAGCAAGGAGGGTGGTCCGGTGAGATACTCACGAATACTACTCAGAGAACCGGGGTTATGTAAATAACCTAAAGTTCTCTTTCATAGTATTCGTTTCGTATCTCACTATGGGAATATACTTACTCCCGTATTGCCAGACCTGCCTGTAAAACGACAACTGTCCCAGAATGGACCCTCACACTCTAGGAACTACGTCCTAAGAGGAACCCAAACTGAGGACTGAGTGTGATAGCGTTGGAGCCGTAACATCCAACCTATAAAATCTAGCGAACGTGTGGGGCGAAGCCCAGCACGCCGCCGCACACACCTCCTGAATAGACACCCCTTTAAAGAGTTCCCAGGAGGTCGCCAAACCTCTAGTAGAGTGCGCACGTAAGCCCGCAGGGGGCTGTAGACCCTTACTAGAGTAAGCCAAGGCAATTCATAGCTTTCAGTCACGTGGTTTCTTCCCTAGCAACCCAAGCTGTGACCCACCCTGACGGGCAAAAAGTATCATAGCAACATCGCTCAACATGGCTGCCTACTATTTAGACCACCTCACTCATGAAGAACTATCAAGATACACGACGCTGATAGGAGTGGAGGATTGACACCATTCAAATAGTGTTGGATTCCCTGGCTTCTACTCTATCCGGACACGTTGGAATTATTTTCCTAACCCCCGGAGAATCAAAGTTATTGACCTGCAAAGGGTGCCTCCTTGACCGGCTTTTCCCGTGAATAGAACCGGTTATGGAGGTGGTACTGTAGTGCCGGAGGAAAAAGGAAAGACGTAGGCAACGTAATGATAACTGTTTAATCAAAATAACAACTTGTACTCTCAGTACAGGACCAGAAAATAGATCACCAAAACTGTTATGTCTAAACAGGAAGTTGCAACGTTAATAATCCTCCCCTCTGCCCCTAGTGCCAGAACTGGTTCCCTCCCACTACACAACCAACAGTAAGAGGAGAACATGAACCCATAATGTAGTCACTACACCAGCCCCCCCAGTGTTCACCTCAATATTGGAAATCCTCACGGCGAGGAGGGCGTATGGCCCGGCCCCTACGATCGTAGGTAAAGTCAGGAGGTGCGGGAGGAGGTGTGACATCGCCCATCACGTCCTCCTGCAGGGAAGGACGGGGGGCAGTGACGACCGGGGGCTCGCGAGCTGCGGGGGGTTGTCGGGGTCGGAGGGGGGAATGGCCAGGGCGCGGCAGGGGAGGTAGGACTGGAGGCCGGCCTCTGCGCGGTGGCAGGGCCAAGTCCAGGGGCAGTTCAAGGTCCAAGTGGGCCGGTTTGAGGCGATCAACGGACACACACTCAGGCCTACCCCCCATGTCAACCATGAAGTTCTTGGCTCCGGCCTCGATGACACGGAAAGGCCCGTCATAAGGAGGACGTAGTGGAGTCCTGTGGCCATCATGACGAATGAAAACGAACCTCGCTGAGTGCAGCTCCGGGGGCACCCTCGAAGTAGGGACACCATGCTGCGTAGTCGGGACCGGGACGAAGGTCCTGGCGCTGTCCAGCAGGGAGGCGCGCTGAGCGGCGGCGGACCAGGGCTCCGTTGACTTGGGAATGAAGTCACCGGGGACCCGCAGCGGCTGTCCAAACACCAGCTCAGCGGACGACGACTGGAGGTCCTCCTTAGGCGCTGTCCTGAGCCCCAGCATGACCCACGGCAGCTTGTCAAGCCAGTCGCTGTCCGTGAGGCTGGCTCGAAGGGCGGCCTTCATGGATCGATGGAAACGCTCACAGAGCCCGTTCGCCTGCGGGTGATAGGCGGTTGTGCGGTGGAGCTTGACCCCCAGATTCTCCGCCACCGCTGCCCACAGCTCTGAAGTAAACTGTGAGCCACGGTCAGAGGAGAGATCAGCAGGGGTGCCGTAGCGGGAGACCCACACCGCGATGAACGCCCGGGCCAGGTCGGGGGCTGTCGTTGAGGAGAGCGGAACTGCCTCCGGCCAGCGAGTCGTCCTGTCCACCATGGTAAAGAGATAGGTGTATCCGTGCGAGGGGGGCAGCGGCCCTACCAGGTCCACGTTTACATGATCGAACCTCCGCTCAGGCACAGAGAACTGCTCCAGGGGGGCCTTGACGTGTCGATGCACCTTGGCGCGCTGGCAGGCGATGCACGTGTCTACCCAGGCCCTCACATCCCTCTTGAGCCCATGCCAGACGAATTTCTCTGACACCAGCCGTGAGGACGGTTTCCTACCAGGGTGAGACAAGCCGTGTATCGCCTCGAAGGCGGGGCGCCTCCAGTTGGCGGGGACCACCGGTCGTGGCTGACCCATGGAGACGTCGCACAGGAGCGTGGCCCCTGCGTCGCCGAAAACCACCTCTTCTAGGCGCAGTCCTGTGTCCGACAACTTGAGAGCCTGGACGGCGGGGTCGGCGGCCTGGTCTGCAGCCATGCGCGCGTAGTCCAAACCCAGTTGGACCGCACCAACCACCGCCCTGGAGAGACAATCCGCGACCTGGTTGGACTTCCCAGCAACGTGCTGGATGTCTGTGGTGAACTCGGATATGTAGGCGAGCTGGCGCTGTTGGCGGTCGGACCACGGCTCCGCCACCTTGGACATGGCGTGCGTGAGTGGCTTGTGGTCCACGTAGGCCGTAAACTCGCGGCCCTCCAGTAAAAAACGGAAGTGTCTGACAGCAAGCCACAGCCCGAGGAGCTCCCTGTCGAATGTGCTGTACCTTTGCTCTCTGGGAGACAGCTGGCGGCTGAAGAATGCAAGAGGCTGCCAGGCGTCCCCAACCCACTGTTCGTACACCGCTCCCACAGCAAAGTCAGAGGCGTCCGTGGTGAGAGCAGTGGGTGCCGAGGGCGAGGGGTGGGCCAACATGGCAGCGCGGGCCAGGGCCGCCTTGGTGTCCTGAAAGGCTTTGACACGCTCCGCCGTCCAGTCCACCGGCTGCTTCAGAGTCTTGCCCTTCTGGGCATCGTACAGAGGCCGCAGGATGTGAGCGATGTGGTGGAGGAAGCGATAGTAGAAGGTTACCATCCCGATGAACCCCTTGAGCTCGCTGATTGTGCTGGGGCGCGGGAAAGCAGCGACAGCTTCCACCTTCGAGGGGAGGGGGGTCACCCCCTCTGCGGAGACCCGGTGCCCGAGAAAGTCGATGGTGTTCCGTCCGAACTCACACTTCGCCGGATTGACAATCAGCCCATGTTGGCTGAGCCGTGTGAAAAGGGCCCGGAGGTGGGACAGGTGCTCCTCCTCCGTGGTGCTTGCGACGAGGATGTCATCCAAGTAGACGAAGAGGAATGGTAGGTCCCGGAGCACCGAGTGCATGAGGCGTTGGAAGGTCTGCGCCGCGTTCTTCAGGCCGAACGGCATCCGCAGAAACTCGAAGAGTCCAAATGGCGTGATTACGGCCGTCTTAGGGACGTCCTCGGGGTGCACCGGCACCTGATGGTACCCCCGTACCAGGTCCACTTTGGAGAAGAAGCGTTTGCCTGCCAGGTTCGCTGAAAAGTCCTGGACATGTGGGACCGGGTAGCGGTCAGGCTTGGACGCGTCGTTGAGGCGGCGGTAGTCCCCACATGGGCGCCACCCGCCGTCTGACTTAGGGACGATGTGCAGGGGAGACGCCCAGGGGCTGCTCGAGCGCCGAACGATGCCCACCTGCTCCATATGCGCAAACTCCGCCCTGGCGATGGCCAGCTTCTCCGGGTTGAGGCGCCTGGCCCTGGCGTGGAGGGGAGGCCCCTCGGTCTCGATGTGGTGCTCCACTCCGTGTTTCACCGTGGGCGCGGAGAAGGTGGGCTTGGTAAGGTCGGGGAATTCGGCGAGCAGCCGAAGGTACTGGTCACTTTCGGCGAGCGTATTGGACCACCCGCTGTAGACCGCCTCCCCCTGCGTACAGGCGAAGGAAGCGAAAGTCTGTGAGTTGACCAGGCGCCTGTTCCCCACGTCCACCAACAGGTTGTGGGCGCACAGAAAATCCGCACCAAGGAGGGGAAATGTGACAGCCGCTATGACAAAATCCCACGAAAAGCATTGCCCTCCGAAGCACACGTCCACCGCCCTAGTGCCATAAGAGCAGATAGGTGTGCCGTCCGCGCCTGCCAACTGCGGACCACGCTCCTCCTTCGCCACATCCGATCTCTCTGCCGGAATGATGCTCCACTGGGCACCTGTGTCACAAAGGAAACTGCGACCAGAGGCGGTGTCTTGTATGAAGAGCAGCCTGTTGGTGACGCCAGCGCTCAGGGCCACTACTGAGTGCCGGCCCCGCCGTTTCCCGTCGGTCCGAAGGTGCAGGGTGAGCGGCACCGTTTGGCCTTGGCGCCAAAAGTGGCGTGGTAGAAACAATGGCCTGCAGCGTTACCCTGCTGGCCAGAAGGTCTGGCGTCATCCTTCGCTCTCCTGCGACGGTCGGGTGGCGGGGCGGCCGCGGGAGCGAGCAGGTCGGGGGACCGTTGAGGCATGGCCAAGACGAACCGGTCCGCCTCCCTGGCCAGGGCGCGGGGCTCCATGATGGCGGTGTTGGCCAGCGCCATCCTAACTTGAGCTGGCAATGTGCGCATGAACAGCTCTGTGAAGAGGATCATGGGGTCTTCTGTACCGAGCAGGTTTAGCATCCTCTCCATGCGCGCAGAAGGCCTCTCGTCACCCAAGTCCGACATGGCAAATAGGCGACGCACCCTCTCCGCAGTGGACAGTTCAAATGTCTCTAGAAGCAGGGCCTTGAGGCGCTCATATTTGTTCGTCGTCGGGGGAGCAGACAAAAAACCTACCACTCGAGCTGCGGTGGAGCTGCCCAACATTGCCACAGCATGGTTGTACCGGTCGTCGTCGTCATCGATGTCACTTTTGTTGAAATGTGCCTCTACAATAGCAAACCATGCAGCAGGCGTTGAGTCCCAGAACTCTGGTAGCTTGAGAGTGGGAGTGTGCGCACCACGCGTTACCCTGACAGGGGATGGTGATGGCTGCCGCTGGTTTGAACGTCTTCCTCGCCCGGACATTTTGCAGGATTGTAATGTTCGTTCGCTGGTTTTTGTACACAATTACGTTAACAAAAATCCACGTCGGGGTCACCAGTGTAGTGCCGGAGGAAAAAGGAAAGACGTAGGCAACGTAATGATAACTGTTTAATCAAAATAACAACTTGTACTCTCAGTACAGGACCAGAAAATAGATCACCAAAACTGTTATGTCTAAACAGGAAGTTGCAACGTTAATAATCCTCCCCTCTGCCCCTAGTGCCAGAACTGGTTCCCTCCCACTACACAACCAACAGTAAGAGGAGAACATGAACCCATAATGTAGTCACTACAGTACAAACATAAGACTATTATTGCTAAATTCACCATCAGTATACGGTCATTTTGAGCCCTTAACCACCGCGCTGACACCCCGAGAAGATATACTTTTAATATGAAACTCGATCAACCGGGCGTTCACCGGCTGCTGGACGAAACTCCCAACTCCCGCTGTCAGCGAGGCGAGGGAATATTTATATCCGGGAATTCGCTCCTTGCTGTGTCCACGGTGATAGGAGTGGAGGATCGACTCCATTCAAATAGTGTTGGATTCCCTGTCTTCTACTCTATCCGGACACGTTGGAATTATTTTCCTAACCCACGGGAAATCAAAGTTATTAACCCGCAAAAAGTGGGTTTTGCCCGTGGGTTTTGCCCGCAAAAAGTGCCTTTTGCCCGTCAGGTGGGCGTTTCCACTATGCTGTGACGTCACATGAAAGCTATGAATAGCCGCCACTACCCAATGGGAAAGGCGCTGTTTCGACACTGGCTTTCCCGTGTGTGGATTCGCCCAGGATACAAACAACTGGTCACCTTTCCTGCAACCCTGAGTCCTGTCTATGTAAACACGCAGCGCGCGGACAGGACATAAAGTATGCAACCGCCTGTGCTCTTCCGAGGCAAAAGGCGGGGGATAGAAGGCAGCCAACTCTATAGGGGTGCAAGAGCCTATAACCTTCGGAATAAAGGCTGGGTTAGGCATCAGACTGACCCTAGAGTCCCCTGGGGAGAACTTTGTACACTCTCGGTGCACCGAGAGCGCATGGACTTCACCTATGCGCTTAGTCGAAGCCAAAGCAAGCAATAGGACCGTCTTTAGCGTTAACACTTTCACCTCCACCTGATCCAGCGGTTCGAACGGTGGGCAGGAGAGAGCATCTAGTACCATAGGGAGGTCCCATGAAGGAGCTTACGGCCTAGACGTAGGCAATTTCCTTCGGGCCCCTTTCATAAACCGGCACACCAACGGGTGCTATCTTATCGACTTTCCACCCAGGCCAATATGACAAGCCGAAATAGCTGCCAAATAGACCTTAACGGCTGAGAAAGCCTTACCCCTCTCAATCAGGTCCTGTAGAAATGACAGAATAACTGTCACAGAACACTGAAAAGGGACAGCGTGTGACTCTGAGCACCAAGTCTCGAACACACGCCACTTATGCCCATACAACTTTCTAGTTGATGAGGCTCTGGCGCACTGAATAGTGTCGATCACCCCTTGGGGAAGACCCACTAGTGCAAGGTTGAACCCTTCACTGGCCAGGCCCACAGAGACAATCTCTCTGGGTGGGGATGGAATATCTCCCCCCGCGCCTGGGTCAGCAGGTCCCTGCGCAGCGGTAGTTGCCATGGCGGACCGGATAGGAGTTGAAAAATCTCCGCCAACCAGTGCTTTCCCGGCCAACGCGGGGCTATCAGCACCATGGACAGATCTCCTTCCCTCACTCTGGCCAGAGTCGGGGGAATGAGTGCCACCGGTGGGAACGCATACAGGAGGGTCCTCGGCCACTCGTGCGCTAATGCGTCCACTCCCAGCGGGGCTCCCCGATCGCGCAGAGAGAAGAACAGAGGACACTGGGCGTTCTCTGCCGTAGCATAAACGTCCACGGTCGCTTGACCGAATCGTGACCAAATCTGTTTCACTACTTCGGGGTGAAGTCTCCAGTCTGCGTACAGTGGGTTGCCCCTGGACAACAAATCTGCTCCGTAGTTCAGAATGCCCGGTACATGGGTTGCTCTCAGCGACCGCATGTGTACACTGCTCCACACTATCAGTCTGTGTGCCATAGTGTGTAACTGGTGGGACCTCAGTCCCCCCTGTCTGTTTACATAGGCAACGACCGTGGAGTTGTCTGTCCTCACCGAAACATGATGTCCTCTCAACCACGGGAGGAAATGTTTCAGAGCCAAGTGAACAGTTAGCAATTCCAGGCCGTTTATATGGGTAGAACGTAAGTGCGGGTCCCAACCCCCGTTTATTGTTCTCCCTTCGAAAGTGGCACCCCAGCCTCTCAGAGAGGCGTCCGTGGTGATTACTTTGCTGTTCAGGCCAGGTCCCATAGAAACACCCTGTGTTATGAAACCTGGGTCCTTCCACTGGTGCAGAGCCAGTGAGCAATCCCTGGAGACCCTCACACGACGGTGACCGTCGCGGTGGGGGTCCAGGCCCAGAGAGGCCACCCAGCGCTGGATGCCTCATGTACAGGCGCCCCAGGGGTATGGCCACCACAGCGGAGGCCATCAAGCCTAACAACCTCTGGCATTGTTTGAGGGTAACTATGTTGCCCCTGCGAAATAGCGCTATAGTCGCGCGCATCGTCTCCACTCTTTCTGGAGACAAAAACGCCTTGGCTCGGATAGAGTCCAGTGCGAGCCCTATAAACGCGATGCGTTGAGAGGGTGTCACCATGCTCTTTTCCATGTTTATTCGGAACCCCAGACTCGTTAGGTGTTCCGAAATGACCGCTGTGTGACGCGCCGCCTCCTCGCGGGAGGTGGCTGCCACTAACCAGTCGTCGATATATGTGACACATGCCAATGAAAAGGGCTACCTGTAGGCGAAATCATTTTTCTGTTTTTTACATGTGCTTAAACTACAGATTGTAAGCTTTCAAATGATGCATCATACATTGAAATTGGAAACAAATTGAAGACGACATGAGTATTTGAAAGTTGCTACACCTGAAATCACTAAGCAGAGAAAATGCCTTTCAAAGATGTTGTTTTTTCCTCACCTTCACACAGCCAGGTAATGGGCGGTAACAATGTCTGGTTAACCCCACCCCCAACCACTCAGCTGTCAATATGTCTGTGTTACTCATAGGGCTTTCACACCGGCAAAGAACCGTGCCGGTTCGCGTTCGCGAACCAAGTCTGGAACCGGCCGGCGCGTTCAGACCGAAGCTCAATTGGTTCGGAACCTGAAAAGTTGGTTCGCAGCGGGCACCAAAAAATAGTGGTTCTCAAGCGTGAACCAAAACGTAGAACAGTCACGTCGTCAGAGGGTGTGTCCTATTCGAGGCTGCAGAGACCAGCAAGGAGGAAGTAGACAAAATGTAATCTAATGTAAATCTAATCATTAGTGATCCAAAACAATATCAAAAGTGTCATTATTCTCTCTATCTTCCTCACATGCTCAGCAAACACACACACGCACACGCACGCGGACATGCGCGAACGCGAATTTCGTAAGCCATTTCTATTCCAGTAACGGAGCAGCTGATTAGTAAAAGAACGCGTGTAGAAAGTGTCTTTTGTTTTGTTTCACAGAAATTTTTGTTTATTTCAGATACTGTAGTGGAAGATATTATCTTCATTTCCAGTGAAGTAGCTGCCATCTAGTTGTGAAATGTTTGTTTATCCCGCCCCTTCATCACCCAGCGTTGATAACGCGGATGGTTCAGGTTACACTGGTATGAACGCGGGCCAGACAGCACCAAGGTTCAGAGGTTTCCGAACGCGAACGCGAACCGGCACGGTTCTTTGCCGGTGTGAAAGCCCTATCACTGGTTCAGACAGCTACAGTATAGCTAACATTATTACCTAGCAAGGTATTACCTAAGCTAATTAGCCAGCTTATCATTATGGAGGCTTTATGGTTGTTGTAACTATTATTCTTTTAATTAAACAAAAAAGTCTTGAATCAGAATCAGAATTTATTTTACAGTACACAACTCTTTGGCTGTGGTTCTTCAACATTAGCATTGCAGCAAGGTACATAATCACAACAATACCATCATCACAATAATCACAAGTAAATAATGAATGAATGAATGAATGAATGGTCTTTATTGTCATTGATATACTGTAGTACAGGTACCAAACAACGACATTTGGGAGGGGGGGCTCCCCTGGTGCTAGGAAAAAAAACTAAAAACAAGAAGGGAAAAGAGCTGGTTTACATAAATAAAGGCTATGTACACTATCCACTATACTATACTATACAAATAAAACACTGTGCTGTACTCTATGCTATGCTATACATCTCCTAACATTTCCTATTCTCTGAACCTTATGTACCCGAGGGTTGTCATATTGCACATAGTGTTATTGCACATTCATTTAAAGTGTCGCAGTTTGCAGGTTTGAAATGTTCACAGTTGTGTTTCAGTATTGCACTTGATTTCAATCTAGTCGCTGCCATCAAATTGTCTAGATTGTCCAGGGCCTAGAACCTAGGTCTTTGGTGTGTTCAGGGCCTGAATGGCCCTGGGGTAGAAGCTGAGCTTCAGTCTGTTTGTCCTTGCGAACATGGTCCTGAACCGCCTGTCTGAGGGCAGCCGAGCAAAGTGTTCGTTCCCAGGGTGGGATGGGTCTCTGGAGATCTTGGAGGCCTTCCTGAGGCAGCGTGTGTTGTACAGCTCTTCCAGAGAGGGGAGGGGGGCACCGGTGATCTTCTGGGCCGATCTCACGACTCTCTGTAGCGCATTCCTCTCTGCGGCTGTGCAGCTGGAGAACCACACGCAGATGCAGTAGGTGAGGATGCTCTCCACTGCGCAGCGGTAGAAGGTCACAAGCATCTCCTGACTGATGTGGTTTTTCCTGAGGACTCTCAGGAAGTAGAGCTGCTGTTGTGCCTTCTTGATGATGGCTGCTGTGTTGGTCTTCCAGGACAGGTCATCCTGTATGTGCACCCCCAGGAATCGGAGGGTTGAGACTCTCTCCACGCTCCCTCCATCGACGAGCAGGGGCTGGACCTCAGATTTTTTCCTCCTGAAGTCCACGATGATTTCCTGGGTCTTTGACTGGTTCAGCAGCAGGTTGTTAACCTTGCACAGCTTGCCCAGCTGCTCCACCTCATCCCTGTACGCCGCCTCGTCCCCCCCCCCACCACGGTGGTGTCGTCTGCAAACTTTACGATGGAGTTGCTGGGGTGGACGGGGGTGAAGTCGTAGGTGTAGAGGTTGTAGAGGATGGGGCTTAGCACGCAGCCCTGGGGGGACCCAGTGCTGAGTCTGAGGGCTGTGGAGGTGTGGGAGCCCACCCGCACCCTCTGGGGGCGGTCAGACAGGAAGTCCTTGATCCATGCACATATAGAGTGTGATAGTCCCAGGTCTAGTAGTTTGGTCACTAGCCTGTCTGGAAGGATGGTGTTGAAGGCAGAGCTGAAGTCCACAAAGAGCAGTCTCGCGTAGCTGTTTCCCCTCTCCAGGTGGGATAGAGTGGAGTGGAGAGTCGTCGCGATGGCGTCCTCTGTGGACCTGTGGGCTCTGTAGGCGAACTGGTATGGATCCAGGTTGGGCGGGAGGCGTGTGACTTTGTGGGCCCGGACTAGTTTCTCGAAGCACTTCATGATGATTGGTGTGAGTGCCACCGGGCGGTAGTCGTTTAGGCAGCTCACCGTGCTTTTCTTCGGGACTGGGATGATAGTTGAGGTTTTCAGGCAGGGTGGGATGGTGGCCTGGGACAGGGACTGGTTGAAGATGTTGGTGAAAACCCCGGCCAGCTGGTCGGCGCAGTCCCTCAGCACCCGTCCCAGGACCCCATCCGGCCCTGAGGCTTTCCTGGGGTCCACCGCCTTCAGCACGCGTCTCACTTCATGCTCTGTGAGGGTGAGGCTGCTGAGAGCTGGAGAGAGTGGTGTTTGTGTTGTGGTTACCTCCGTTCGCCCCTCGTCGAACCGGGCGTAGAAGGACTTCAGCTTTTCCGCCAGCAGGGGGTCGTCCTCCGCGGCTGTGAGCCTGTTGGCTCTGAAGTTTGTCATAAATGGTAAATGGACTGACTTATATAGCCCCTTTATCCAAAGCGCTTTACAACGGCCTCTCATTCACCCATTCACACACACATTCACACACCAATGGCAGCAAGCTACCATGCAAGGCGCCGGCCCGCTCACTGGGAGCAATTTGGGGTTCAGTGTCTTGCCCAAGGACACTTCGACATGTTGCCAGCCGGGGCTCGAACCGCCGATCTGCCGACCTTCCGACCATTAGACGCCGACTCTACCTCCTGCGCCGCCGCCTATGTGCTGAACCCCCTGCCACACCCGCCTGGAGTCGTTGCTCAGGAAGCATTCCTCAATCTTCTCTCTGTGGTCTGCCTTGGCCTCCCGGATGCCACACTTTAGGTTAGCCCTGGTGGTGCTGTACAGCAGTGTGTCCTTCGCTGAGAAGGCGTTGTCCCTCTCCTTGAGCAGTTTTTGGACCTTCACAGTCATCCATGGCTTCGTGTTGGGGTAGACCCGGACACGTTTTTCCACGGTGGCTGAGTTGGTGCAGTTCACTATGTGGTTCAGAACCGACGACGTGAACTGTTCTAGGTCCTCAACAGGAGATAGGTTCTCAAGGCTTAGTTACTTACTATCTGAAGCGGGAACACACACTGACAAGACACTGGCACACACCATCAGAAACTGAAATGTATGGACACATGAATTGTCTTTCTCTACGGACATGGCTGGTATGAACACTTCAATTGATTATAAAGGGGACAATCTTATTTGCAGCAACACTTCAAATATTTTGTATTTTCATATTTCATGGATAGTGTGAATTACGATTGTCTAAACTCTTTCTAAGATTGTAAAGCCCCAAGCCTGATCTGAACCGAATCTGAAACATATCTCTATGGCTGCTTTTACACCGCAGGCCGTAATGCCTAGTTCCCATTTAGTGCCTATATCCGACTTTTTGGAATGCCTGCTTACACCTACTTTTTCAAATGACCCATATCCGATACCTGTGCTTACACTGCTTAACACTTGAAACGACCCCCATGCGTACATGAGGGTTTGGTTACCGTGGTTACATGACGGTTTGGTTACCGTGGTTACATGACGGTTTGGTTACTGTGCGTACATGAGGGTTTGGTTACCATGGTTACATGAGGGTTTGGTTACCGTGCGTACATGAGGGTTTGGTTACCATGGTTACATGAGGGTTTGGTTACCGTGCGTACATGAGGGTTTGGTTACCATGGTTACATGAGGGTTTGGTTACCGTGCGTACATGAGGGTTTGGTTACCATGGTTACATGAGGGTTTGGTTACCGTGCGTACATGATGGTTTGGTTACCATCGTTACATGAGGGTTTGGTTACCATGCGTACATGAGGGTTTGATTACCATGGTTACATGAGGGTTTGGTTACCATGGTTACCTCCTAAATTTCGTTGTTTGGTACCTGTACTGTAGCAATGACAAATAAAGTGTGAATTACGATTGTCTAAACTCTTTCTAAGATTGTAAAGCCCCAAGCCTGATCTGAACCGAATCTGAAACATATCTCTATGGCTGCATTTACACCGCAGGCCGTAATGCCTAGTTCCCATTTAGTGCCTATATCCGACTTTTTGGAATGCCTGCTTACACCTACTTTTTCAAATGACCCATATCCGATACCTGTGCTTACACTGCTTAACACTTGAAACGACCCCCATGCGTACATGAGGGTTTGGTTACCGTGGTTACATGACGGTTTGGTTACCGTGGTTACATGACGGTTTGGTTACTGTGCGTACATGAGGGTTTGGTTACCATGGTTACATGAGGGTTTGGTTACCGTGCGTACATGAGGGGTTGGTTACCATGGTTACATGAGGGTTTGGTTACCGTGCGTACATGAGGGTTTGGTTACCATGGTTACATGAGGGTTTGGTTACCGTGCGTACATGAGGGTTTGGTTACCATGGTTACATGAGGGTTTGGTTACCGTGCGTACATGAGGGTTTGGTTACCATGGTTACATGAGGGTTTGGTTACCGTGCGTACATGAGGGTTTGGTTACCATGCGTACATGAGGGTTTGATTACCATGGTTACATGAGGGTTTGGTTACCATGGTTACCTCCTAAATTTCGTTGTTTGGTACCTGTACTGTAGCAATGACAAATAAAGTCCATTCCATTCCATTCCATGAGGGTTTGGTTACCATGGTTACATGAGGTTTGGCTACCATGGTTACATGAGGGTTTGGTTACCATGTGTACATGAGGGTTTGGTTACCGGAAAGTAAACAGACAGCCGACATGGACGCAATCGACAGACAGTAAACAATGCTTTGTTTCTGTACAAACCATTTATTTTCGCTTGCATGGACTCTTCGCCCCAAAGGTTTAAAAGACACGACACCTGGACATCTGTCCACTGTCCTGACCCGTCCTCTTCCATTTCAGCTTCATTAGTGTCGCGCGTCACCTCTGAACAGCTATCAACGTCAGCTATGAACGTCATCAAAATGCAAAGACCGTCGTATTTTCAATGACGTGCAAATCGGAATTGAGTTATATGCGACCTGCCTGCTTAGACCGCAGTCGAAATGACACATATCCGATTCGTATCTGATTGAGGCCGGCATGAGAATGAGGCTTGAATCGGATCTGAGAATATCAGATTCAATGTGTTTTTTTACTGGTTAGCCTACACCTACATGTTCTGTGCCACATTTGACCAAAAAATCAGAATTGTGTCACTTCTACCTGGCGGTGTAAACGCAGCCTATGTGAACCCCAATGCCTGATATGAACACAAACTGACAGTAAGCCCCTCTCTTTTCAAATCTTAAACTCACCCAATAATTGCAGTTTTTTTTAGCCATATCAAATTGTTGCACTGTACAAGCAGACATAAAATGTCACCCTGGATGTTAATCAAACAGTATCCAAGCTAATGCCAAGACATGAATAATTAAAGTCAACATAATATTTTACCTGAGCATTAATCTGGTGTTTTACACTGACATTTACATCAAGTCTCATCCGCATGTGTGTGAGGCAAACATCTCCCTGAGCACACATAAGTGAAATGTCACAAGATGTTCTCTGATCAAAACAAAACGTCCCAACCATCTGGCATTTCAACATTCCCATTCACTGTGGAGGAACTTCCAAGGAATTTTTGGACGGAACCCTGTGTGTGTGTGTGTGTGTGTGTGTGTGTGTGTGTGTGTGTGTGTGTGTGTGTGTGTGTGCATGTGTTTGTGATGAGTCTGACTCACTGCACCAGACTCACTGCTGTCACCTCCTCCCAGGTGTTCCAGATGTTCTGTCACCTCCTCCCAGGTGTTCCAGATGTTCTGTGACCTCCTCCTAGGTGTTCCAGATTTTCTGTGACCTCCTCCCAGGTGTTCCAGATGTTCTGTGACCTCCTCCCAGGTGTTCCAGATGTTCTGTCACCTCCTCCCAGGTGTTCCAGATGTTCTGTCACCTCCTCCCAGGTGTTCCAGATGTTCCCCGTGCGATCCCTAGGTGTCTCCCTCCATCTGTCCACTGAGCCACCGCACACCGTCACTGTCGCTACATGTACCTTCACTTCCCTTCTCCCCCCTGCTTAGTCTCCTCCCCCCTGCTTAGTCTCCTCCCCCCTGCTTAGTCTCCACTAACGCTGACCTGGGGGGCGATAGATAACAACAACGTGAAGTTTGACAGGGGAGGAGACAGAAACATTATGGATTTGAAGGAGGATATGGACAGGTGTGACAGGGGAAGGACAGTATGTGGCCACGTAGGCGAGACGAGGAGTCCTGTGCCTCCCCCTCGACCAGAGGGTCTAGAGGAATGAGAAAAGGAGTAGGCATCAGAGAGGGCTGCTGGTGTAGCTGTGTTTTCAGGTGAGATCCAGGTGTCAGTGAGAGTGAGGAAGTTGAGTGACATGAACTAAGCATAAGCTGAGATATCCTCAGCTTTCCGGACTGCTGACTGGCAGTTCCAAAGACCTCCCGCGGCAATGAATTCATGGTCAGTTGAAGAAGGTGGATAGTTGAGATAGGAAGGGTTGCGAGGGGGGATGTAGCGTCTATGTGTCCTCCTGAGTGTCAGAAGGGCAGGAATAGGGAGAAAGCACATTGTGATATTAGTCTGTAGAGGAGTGGGGGGAGAGGGTTAATGGACAAACAAAAGTAGGAGTTGCTAATTGTACTCAAAGTAGACAAATATGACAAGAGACATCAAAAATGGAAGAGAAGATACTTAGTATTCTTAGGGCCTTAGGGCCCTGGCCTTCCTCTCAGGCCTTCCTTGATGGACTCCCACAGATAGACTCCCTTGTTTTGTTGTCAGGAGTCTTTGTGTCGAGGAGGCTGTCGCCTCTGGGAGTCCGGATATTAATGGGGATTTCAGAAGACTGGCAGGCTTGCAGCCCCTCCAAACTAACGATCACTTAACGACCAGAAAGGTGTACTCACTTAGTCCAAATGTATGACACTAGTCACTAAAGCCCGGTACACACATAAAGATAATCTGGCCGATTTTGGCCCGATTTTCCCCCTTCCGACCAAGGACAGCAAACGCCCGATTATCGGATGGCTCTAAAGATTATCCTACAAGATTATCCTGTGGTGTGAGGTGTGTTAAGAGTAAATTTCTCCCGACAATCTGATCGGAAAATGGTCGGGGCCGACAATCGTAAATATTAAACGTGTTCAATATTTACGACCAAAAATCCTCTTGTGTGTGGGCAACTCCCGACTCCCGACAACTCCCGAGCATGGTTGCCAGATGGGCTCGGTTTTCTTGGTGGAATTAGCGGTTTTAGACTGTGGTTAGGCTGGAAAGTGTCAATCCCATCTGGCAACCTGGTAATCCCGAGTCCGATTGTGACGTGGATGGATGTAGCCAATCAAGAAGCGAGCTGGCGAGAAAACTGGGAGAAAGAAATTATCTGCACATTTGAAAACACTAGCTCTTAACACTAAGTGTCAGGCTAGGAATCTTGGTGTCATAATTGACCCAGATCTACATTTTGAAACCCATATAAATAATACTATTAAAACATCCTTTTATCATTTAAGAAACATCACTAAGGTACACTCCTTTCTCTCCCAGACAGACACTGAAAAACAAATGCATGCGTTTGTTACTAGCAGGCTAGATTACTGTAATGCTCTCCTGACAGGTCTCCCCAAAAAAAGTATTAGTAGACTGCAAATGGTTCAGAATGCTGCTGCTCGTGTCCTTACTAGGACCAAACGAAGAGCGCACATCACACCTGTCCTGAGATCACTACACAGGCTCCCTGTCAGTTATAGAATACACTTTAAGATCCTTTTATTAGTCTATAAATCACTCCATTGCGACGCGCCCAAATACATGGTGGACATGCTCAGATACACACCAGCTAGACCCCTAAGGTCTAGTGGCACGGAACTTCTAATAGTACCAGAAGCTAGAACTAAGAGATTTGGAGGATCACTGCTGGGTGCTGGTAGGCAAACTGGTTAGTAGTCGCTCTATGAGTAGAGGGCTGCAAGGGAATTTTCCTGGCTACATAGTGTACAGGTTTTTACTTTTGCCTGCTTGCGGCTCTGTCAGTATATGAAGCGCATTGAGTTGCATCTTGTAAGAAATGCGCTATACAAATAAAATTTGATTTGATTTGACTTCTTCTTTTCGTTCTTCTGCACTTTATTTGCCCTGTCGCACATGGCTGCCTCGTACAAGTCAGTCAGGGTACTAAGTTAGATCACGTTTGATCACGCAAGATTTCTGGCTTGGGGAACGAGACTCTAGACCAGGGGTCGGCAATAGGCGGCCCGCGGGCCATTGCTGGCCCATCACCAATAATATTTGGCCCAGCAGATTATTTTGAGAATCCACTTTATTTATTTTTTACAATATCGGACCGACAGTCCCACATATAGCGGCTATAATGTCCGAATAGAGAATCTACCACCACCTAAAGAATGCTTATTGTACTTGTATCCATGTTGAGAGTGAATGACACAGGGACAGACAATCAGGCAGCGGGGTGCACCGAAGCGCACTGACGCTGAACCCCTCAAAGTGAATCATAAGTTGGTGGACAACGCGTGGTGCTTAAATAGCCAACATGCGGTGTATGGTTTGAAAAAAATAACACCAGCTCAGTAAATCATTCAAATGTAATGTTTACTTATACGTGACTGCAACACACATATGAACAGTAACAAATTCAGTTTAATTTTCTGAAAAACATTTTCAACAAAATCGGCGCAAAAAAAGCTGAATTCGCTTGATCATGGAGGGCGAGGGGTGATGGTGCATAGGCCTATGCTCCTGAAACGACAGATCAAACACGCTATTAGGGATAATAATTACAATGAATTCATTCAAAATATACAAAATACAATTAGCTTATTAAATACAATAATGACAGGCTTGGTACTCACTTAATGTGAAAAGTGGCATCTCCCATTGGTCACTATTATCTTGATATCTGGTGATATGGACGTCACTTTAATCCGCAGGCAGTTCTCAAGGTTTTTATGCGTCAATCGTTCCTATCGTGCGTCTTTATCGCATTCATTGACGAAAAGGACGACTCGCATAGGTGGAAGGGAACATTCCTGTGTTGCAGCCACAACTTCATTACAGATAAGCAGAGGTGTCAAGTAACGTTACCTTACTTAAGTAGACATTTTGGGTATCTATACTTTACTGGAGTAATTATTTTTCTGCCGACTTTTTACTTCTACTCCTTACATTTTCACGCAATTATCTGTACTTTCTACTCTTTACATTTTAAAAATAGCCTCGTTACTCCTATTTCATTTCAGCTTGTTTTCATTACAGCTTTTCATCGTTCAAAAAAACACACACAAAAAAAACCTATCCAGATAAGTCGCGCCATCCGGATAGAGTGAATTTGATTGTGGTTGGATGAGAAGTATAAACATTATACCATTCCGACACCCTATTGGTTTGTACGAGATGCATTCCATCTGCTGCACATGACACAAATCACACTCCAGCAAGGAAAGCAGATGTATGTAGCCAAAGATGTCCGTGACCATGCCAGAGACTCACATAACAGCGAAATGTCCCAACCAAGCACCAGCATCAACCAGGTTGATAGCCAGGAAGATCAGCCAACCCTTCTCCATCCCTGGCCGTACCTGGAAGAATTTTTTGAAATGGTTGGATGCAAAAACAACTCCTTTCGAATGCGCTGAAAGCTCTGCGCACCCAAGTACCACGAGCTAATGGCCTTCAAAAACTCACCGTCTAATTTGAAAAAGCATATTGAGGTAAGCTGAAAGTTTGTTATTATCAGTCGACATTTTGTAGTAACCTAGTAACGTACTAATGGTACATTTGCAATGTTTGCTATGGCTAAGAACATGCCATGGTTTGCTTGCTAGCAGTAGGCTATGATTCAATGTTTCATTTGTAATCCTTCATGTGTTGAGGTCGGAGTTTTACCGTGTTTGTTGCTGTAAAGAGTTAATTATGTTCCCACGGGAGAAGAAATGTGCGCGGTGTGTGCCATTAACAATAATGTTACTTTTCAGTCATGCCAGCAGCTGCTTGTGGTCCTAAAACAGCTTTAAGTGGCAATATTCTGGTCTGCTCAACATAATTGCATAGACCAGTGAAACTGCTCCCTAACTTGTAGTCTGACCTCCATTCATGAACTTCCAGCGTGACATTTAATACAGCGGAAGTCCTAGATAGTCTCAGCTTGTGGTTTGAGAGAAATAATATGAATCTCAATCTGTGCCTGTGCATTCATTTTCTCTACAGAAGAAACACCCCACTCGTCTAGAGAGGTACACACAACTTTCTTCAACAGCCCTCAAAAGGAAGTCATCCACTGAAGGTTCTTTGACCCCACCCTCCAAACAAACCAAGCTGTGGGAGGCTCGAAGAGTGTCCCAGGCAAGTGTGGATGAAGTAGTCCTCAAATTCATTGTCCAAGGCTTGCACCCACCACACATTGTTCAGCAACAGGGCTTCATTGAGCTTGTGCAACATCTTCAGCCAAATACAAATGTCATGACGCGTAATACTGTTGTTAACAAAGTCACAAAGGCCTCTGTTGAAATGAAAAGAAAACTGAAAGCTGCCCTTAGTGAAATTGAGTTCATAGCAATAACAACAGACTGCTGGACGGCACACCGTCGCGGTTTCATTGGTGTCACTGCGCACTGGTTTAACCCCCAGACCATGCAGAGATCCTGTGCTGCCCTGGCATGCAAGCAACTTAAAGGGTCACATACCTTTTCTGCCCTGGCTGGTGCCCTAAATGATATTCACACAGAATTCAATGTCAGAGAGAAGATCGTTCGCACTACAACTGACAACGGATCAAACTTCCTGAAAGCCTTCAGAGTTTATGGGCAGACTGACGAGAACAACAATGCTGAACCTGTAGGAGAGGGTGATGGAGAAGAGGATGATGGTGGCCAAAATTATGATAACGATGAAGAAGAGGAAAGCCTTGAGGGTGTTGAATTTGTTGATGCCGGAGCCCTGTTGGAAGAAGATGACTACTTAGAATACCAGCTACCCAAGCACCATCGCTGCGCCTGCCACCTCCTCAATTTAGTGTCCACAGTTGATGCTTCAAAAGCAGAGGTCAACCCACTGTACAAGCCTGTGGAATAAAAGTTCAAGATCAACCACCGCATCTGAAGTAATTGAAGACCACTGCAAACTCCAACTCGTAAGGCCTGTTGCTACAAGGTGGAATTCACTCTTCTCAGCCGTAGAAAGAATAGTGAGAATAACACGAGAACAAGGCGAGGGAGCCCTTGCAGCTGTCTGCAGTGAACTAGATACACCCAAGTAAGTGCTTGTTTTTCTGCCTTACAGTTAATGAAGTGATTAACAATAGATTAAGTCACAGTTTTATACTTGGAATACTGTAGAACACGTATGCACTATGCCAATATGCAGTCCCCATATTTACTATGAATGTGATTTGTAGCAACACCACTTCATTTCTAAAAGTCTCAGATGACAATATTTTTCCTTTTTAATGATCAGTTCCTCCAGTTGAAGGTGCTACATCAAGTAGACTTAATGTTCCATGTTGTGTTTTTCTCTTCTTCTTTGTACAGGTTTACTCCAGTGGAACTTGCATTTCTTGCAGAATATGCGAAGACAATGAGCCCAGTTGCAAAGGCACTGGATGTTCTTCAGGGAGAAACCAGTGTGCAGATGGGATGGTTGGTCCCCACCATAACTCTGCTAAGGACCAAGCTACAGCACCTTCAAGTCGCCTCCAAGTTCTGTGAGCCTTTGATTCCTGCACTTCTTTCAGGCCTTGAGAAACGCTTCGGAGAGATGCTTGCAGATCCAGAACTGATAGCCGCAGCCATTCTAGTTCCCAAATTTAAGACCTGTTGGACAAGTGACGAAAATATCCTCAAACTTGGTAAGTTTCTCACTTCCGCTTAATATGTGTAATTTCTATGAAGACAGTGAAATTAGTTTGAAATTACATTTAATGACACACACACACAACACTATCCAATACACAGTTACAATACTGCCATATAGTCTAAATTGTCATGATTTTTGTTTTTTATTCCACAGGCCTTCACTATATCAGAAGCCACTTGGACTGTCAGGCCGAGAAACACTTCAGTGAGGGCTCCCAATCGTCTGAGGAAGAGGACTTCTTTTCCTCCTTGAAGAAGACCGGCCCTCTTGAAACGTCCCAGCAGTTGGATGCGTACCTGGGGTGCCCAGGAGACACAGTAGAGGTACTGAAGACCTTCCCAGCTGTGTGCCAGCTATCACTCAAACTTAATACGGGACTCCCTGCCTCAGCAGCCTGTGAAAGACTGTTTAGTGTCGCAGGGCTGATCTTCAGGCCAAAAAGAGCATGCATTGGCTCAAAGAACTTTGAGAACCTGCTGCTTTTGCGGCTGAACAAAGCTTATTGGTAACTCTGATGCTGATGTAGATTGTGTGTATGTGTGTGTTTTTTCAGGAAATATTGAATCACTACTTTGTTATGGTTTGTATGGTTTTGCCCTCACAGTTCCAATAAAGGCTATTGACTTTTGACTTTTGACGTTTGACTTTTGACGTTTGACTTTTTGCACCATTACAATACTTAGGCAACTAGTCATCATATCTTCCGTGTTCACATGTTAATGCTCAGTAGTACATATATGGTTCTTTAATGTATTTGCATTGTACTAAAATGTGTTCATTTTCAATGGGCATAAATGCGTCTGAAACAAGTGCATCCCAAATTTTTCAACATTAACATTTTAATAATAACATAATAGTCATTATGGCCTTTAGAAAAATGTTTTTTTGGGAAGAGGTGGGGTAGTGCACTATAGGCCCCTGTGGCGTGGCCTAAGCTTTTATCCTTAATGGCATTTTTTCCCCCTTACATTACTTTTATACTTTAAGTAGTTTTGAAACCAGTACTTTTATACTTTTACTTGAGTAAAAAGCTTGAGTTGATACTTCAACTTCTACAGAAGTCTTTTTAAACCATAGTATCTATACTTCTACTTGAGTAATGAATGTGAATACCTTTGACACCTCTGCAGATAAGACACATCGGCTTTGCATTAATGAAACCAGGTAGGATGAACGCATAGTTCTCTGTCCATTCCGCTTTAAATGCCTTGTTTTCACCGTCAACCTTCCTCCTTAGACCTTTGGATGACATTATTATTTTTCTCTTGCTAGCTAGCAGGTTAAATGTGTAGCTAACTTCTCACTCAAGTAGTAGGGTACAATATTGCCAATCCAATAATAATGTGACGTTGTACGTCTGGAAGGAGCGGGGAATAATTATCAGAATAAAAGTATGTTAAACAATTATTAGAAAAAGTTAGGCTCTGCTACATCGTCAGTCCACACGTTCATTATTCAAAAATATGGAAAGGGAAAAAAAACTCCTTGTTTACAGTTTAGTTTATTATGCCACCTATACAGCTTGTTTACAGTTATCTTGATCAATTCTCTTCATCTCCCACAAATGCATATCTTATAAGGCGGTCTGTCGCGGAGTTCCAGTAACATTTGTGACGCGTTCTAATGCTTTGATCAAATCAAATCATCAAATCAAATGTTATTTGTATAGCGCATTTCTTACAAGATGCAACTCAATACGCTTCACATACTGACAGAGCCGCAAGCAGGCAACAGTAAAAACCTGTACACTATGTAGCCAGGAAAATTCCCTTGCAGCCCTCTACTCATAGAGCGACTACTAACCAGTTTGCCTACCAGCACCCAACGGTGGGCCCCCACACCCCACCCTCAGGGAGTCCCCGCCGCCCCACACACCCAGCCCGCCCCACCACCAGCACACCCCACCCAGCCAAGCAAGCACAGACCATAAAGGCCCCGCACAAGGACGGCCAAGCAGGTGCCCCGGCGGCCGGGGGCCCCCAAGGACCACCGGCGCATAGCAAGCAAGCAAGGGCGAAAAACCTGTACACCATGTATCCAGGAAAGGTTCCTTGCATATTATCGGCGTACACACTGTCCATAAATGTAGTGTTATATCTGCATCGTTCTGCATCCAGCATGGCCACAGGTCCTGCCAAAAGAGAATCTCAAGCGCAGTTATGATGCAACAACACAATACAGATGACAGCAATACAACCTGATGGTGGTCCAGGTACATCCTGGTACCGGTTCTGGTACTGCTCTAGGTGCTACTGGGAGCTAACAGTGCCTCATCAGCACCCAGGTCCTTTTTCCTGTCAACACAAGATCTCAAAGCACGAGTATGTTGTAATAGCATAGTGATCCTAGTTCTATAATGTCCAATGTCTCCCTTAGTTTCAAAAGGCAACATTGAATAAGTAGGTTTTGAGGTCTCGCTTAAACATTTCCTGAGTTTTAGACAACCTCAGGCCCTCAGGTAGGGTGTTCCACAATCTAGGAGCATATATGCTAAAAGCTGATCCTCCAAATCTCTTAGTTCTAGCTTCTGGTACTATTAGAAGTTCCGTGCCACTAGACCTTAGGGGTCTAGCTGGTGTGTATCTTATGAGCATGTCCACCATGTATTTGGGTGCGTTGCAATGGAGTGATTTATAGACTAATACAATTATCTTAAAGTCTATTCTATAACTGACAGGGAGCCAGTGTAGTGATCTCAGGACAGGTGTGATGTGCGCTCTTCGTTTGGTCCTAGTAAGGACACGAGCAGCAGCATTCTGAACCATTTGCAGTCTACTAATACTTTTTTGGGGGAGACCTGTCAGGAGAGCATTACAGTAATGTAGCCTACTAGTAACAAACGCATGCATTAGTTTTTCAGTGTCTGCCTGGGAGAGAAATGATTGTACCTTAGTGATGTTTCTTAAATGATAAAAGGATGTTTTAATAGTATTATTAATATGGGTTTCAAAATTTAGATCTGGGTCAATTATGTGGTTTCTTCTTGTTGGTTTAGTAAATGAAGACTTTAATTTTGAGCAGTTTAAGGCTATTTATTTAAACAAAGTACAAAGTATACAGGATATCAGAGCTGGTAGCTGGAGGTCTGGGTGTTCAGCTGAGGTGGTTGAGAGAGAGAGAGAGAGAGAGAGAGAGAGAGAGAGAGAGAGAGAGAGAGAGAGAGAGAGAGCTGCCCCTTGCTCTCCACTTTATGTCCTTTCGTATGCAAATATAACTACAACAATGACCCAATCAAGTTTACAGTAGATGCTTGAGGTGTGAAAAAGAGGCATAGGTCAGGGGCCATTTTAAGATACAGTCACTTCAGGTTCCATTTTGTCTTAACCATTTGGCTTTCCAACAAAGGGCCATAAATAAATACCTAGCCCCCATAGTCAGGAGACATGTGTGTTTCAGTCAAATATACTACAATTATCACACCAAGATTCCTAGCCTGACACTTAGTGTTAAGAGCTAGTGTTTTCAAATGTGCAGATAATTTCTCTCTCCCAATTTCTCTCTCCTCAATACCTCTGTTTTTTCTTGATTGAGTTGAAGACAATTTAGTGTCATCCACATATTAATATCAGCAATACAGTCTATTAGGTGGTCGACCATCTCGTAGTTGTTGGGAGTTACTGAGATATAAAGCTGAGTGTCGTCAGCATAGCTATGGTAGTTAACGCTATGCCTCTTGATAACAGAACTGAGGGGTAGCATGTATAGGCTAAAAAGCAACAGTCCTAAAATGGACCCCTGGGGAACTCCACAGGTTGCGCTATAATTTTTTAACTTATGGTCACCAAGGTCTACAAAGTAGTCCCGGTCAGCCAGGTAAGTCCTGCACCAGTTTAAGACCGGACCAGAGAGGCCAACCCAGTTTTCAAGTCTCTCAATAAGTATGTAATGGTCTACCCGACTCTACCGTATAAAAGGCTGCACTTGAGTCTAAGAGTACAAGAATCGAGAGTTTTTTCAAGTCTGCATTAATCCTAAGGTCATTAGTTACTTTAAGCAAAGCAGTTTCTGTGCTGTGGTATGATCGGAAGCCTGACTGAAGTGGGTCATATCTATTATTTGTATGCTGCCTTTTCTAGAATTTTGCTTAGGAAAGTGAGATTGGATATTGGTCTACAGTTTGTTGGATCAAAAGGATCTAAGTTACTTTTCTTCAGGGTGGGTCTAACCAGGGCAGTTTTAAGCGTCGCTGGAAAAATCCCTTTAAGTAGGGAGTGATTTACAATGCCTAGTATGTCATCAGACACAGATTCGAAAATGTCCTTTAAAAAGGTGATAGGAATAGGGTCAAAAGGACACGTAGACGGTTTAAGCTGTGACACAATTTTGCCTAATGTTTCAGTACTAATCATGGTGAACATGCTCATAGTCATGTTCTGTGGTGGCGGATCTACTGTGTTACACAAACCTAGTCTTTCCTGAGTAATACACATTCTAATATTTGTTATCTTATCCTTGAAGTGGGCTGCAAATTCCTCGCATTTGGTGACAGAGGCTGCGCCGTCTAGTGTTCGAGGAGCAGGGTTTACAAGGCAATCAATTGTCGAGAACAAGACCCTGGGGTTATTCTTGTTCGTAGATATTATATTTGAGAAGTGATTTTTCCTAGCATTTCACATTGCCAAGTTAAAGGCAGATAGATGTTCTTCAAAAATATTCTGATCAACCTGTAATTTGCTCTTTCTCCATCTGCGCTCAGCTTTCCTACATGTTCTCTTAAGGAGATTAATTTCACTGTTTCTCCATGGTGCTCTCCTCTTGGCTCCAACCTTTTTTAGTTTGGTAGGTGCCAGGGAGTCTAGGGCCATTTTTACTTTATTGTTAAAGGTAGTTACTAAGTCAATTTCATATAAAGTGGGAGTTGTGTGATCACTGTTCATTAAAGCTTTGAAATTCTCAGCCACTGCAGGGGTAAGATAACGTTTTTTAACAACACGTTCAGCATTATTTTCAGCTTTACGTGTTACAATGGTAAAGAAAATACAGAAATGGTCAGAGAGGGCCAGGTCGCTGATACCTGATATTGAGACCTCGAGACCCTTTGTAATCATTAGATCAAGGGTATGGCCACGATTGTGAGTGGGTTCATTGACATGTTGGATAAAATCCATAGAGTTCAAGAGGTCAATAAAATCCCTAGCCCTCGAGTCAGCCTCATTATCAACATGAAAATTAAAATCTCCAGCGATAATAATCTTATCATAGTTGGGATGGATAATGGACAGGAAATCAGAGAGGTCAGGTAGGAAGGTAGGGCATGGTTTCGGTGGCCTGTATACAGTTACCGTTAGAATAGGTGGTTGGCATGCCAAACTGTGGCATGATATTCAAAGGAGGAGAATATATCAAAGGATATGCTCTTGCAGTTTAGATTATTTGACACTATGGTAGCTGTTCCTCCCCCCCTTTTTCCATTTCTGATTGATTGGAAAAAACTGTAGTTGGGGGGAGAAGCCTCGATAAGAGCTGCTGCTCCATTTGTGTCTAGCCAGGTTTCAGTTAGAGACATTGGGCCCTATTATGCATTTCATAAGTCTTAAGCAATAAGACGAGGCGGTAGATCTAAACGTAAGACGTGGAGGCGTGGTCAAGGCCAATTTGCTATTATGCGTGCGGTAGTGGGCGCCTAAAACCCGGCGCTAAGCAAAGAAATTAGTCATGGGTGTGTTTTGGGCGTCTTCTCAATCAACCCAATCAGCGTGCCAGGTGCCATTCCCTTTAAGAACCGGCTGCGTTGAGTCATTAGCGCTATGCTATTATGGAAGTCCTAAGAAGGAGGTCAGCGCGCTTCTCTGCCTCTCCCTTCTGAAATAAAGCATTTATACTGTGACCGTAATTTACGTCTTGCCGTGGAGCCACGTGCGTGTTCATGTGTGCCCACATGCATGCGCAAACCGCGGAGGCGCGCTCGTGTTTCAAAACGTGCATGAAGTCTAAACTTAAGAACTTTTCAAACCACTTCTTAGCGCTAGGAGCAAAGTCAGATCGCATAATAGCAGGGGCGCCTAGTGCACTTCATTAACATATGATCACTCCCACAATGAGTAATATATATGCACGGGAGTATTACGTCTTATGTGTGGGCGCCTATCGACACCGGCATAATAGCAGTAGCGCGTATGAAGCGCATAATAAGGGTGGCGGTAGGTCTTAACCTGGCGGTGCGTCTTAATTAAGACTTAAGACGGCAAGTTAAGAAGTGCATAATAGGGCCCATACAGTCTAGTTTTCTATCACAAATGATCTCATTTATGACAAATGTTTTGTTGGTCGATAGGGACCTGATATTCAAAATTGCCATTGAGATGTCATTTTGACATTGGGACTGACTCGAGGGAATACTTAACACCAGGGCAGCCGTGAGGTGTCATTTGATCTCAGTGAGTACAAAACAAATTCTACCTTTGCACTCGATCAAATTTCAGGACCCTCCTTTCATGACTTTTCCTAGATGCGTTCTACCACCCAGCATCTTTACATTTTCAAAATCGAGTTAGTATAAAGCGATTTTGCAGTATTTCTGTGTGTTTCTGTGTATTTGCCTTGGAATTAGGCTGCCATCTTTTTCTCCAAGGCTGCAATTCTCTTTTATATCAGCAGAGGCAGCAAGGGGACACACACTGTGCTCAACCTTCAGGCTTCAGTGCTGAATTAGATACAGTGGATAAGACTGATATTTGTAACATAATGTGTTTATATATAGGCTATATATAGCAATAGTGATACATAAGATATGTATATGTACAGACAGTTATGAAAATGATAAACTGTACAGTATGTCTCCCAATCCCTTCAGATTTGTTGGAGATGAGGGGTTTTTTTCACAGCGGGTTTACCCAAGTTCCATGCAATAGTGATAAGATATTATGATAATGTGTAGCCTATGTACAGTTATGAATGATACACTGCACAGTATGTACCTATTGATTATGCCTGTACTCATCAACGAATATTATATAACAAACGGATATTTATAATATTGTATATAATGTCTTTTTTGTATATAATGTTATTGTATAATGTTTTTTCTGAGTGGGGCAGTCCCACTCATAGTTTTCATGTTATTGGACTGATAAGACAGACAGGAAAGTAAGGAGAAGAAGGGCCGACATTATGTGTGCACGACCACGGTGCTAGACCACTGGACAACGTCAGGCCACCAGTATATTGATAATTGATAATAAGATATTGATAATGTATTTCGCTGCCGCAGAAAGTCGATCAAAATCGTGTGAAATGACGTGCGTTGTGCATTGAATGACACTATTTACAGCGCTGTCAATTTTCAAATAACGCAATAGGATATACAGTATATATGAATTTACAGAAACACATCATCATGAATGGAAACACGCTTGAGCGTGTATTACACGCTTACAATGCTTACAAGCTTACAGCAGTCGCCGGGCTGATGTTACGGACGGCATGAAGTTCACAACAAATAAACACGACAGGCTTGTGCATCTCTGTGAAGCTCATAATTATAATAACACAATATTGCAATATTTATTACGATTATTTTTGTATAATAATTGTCGTATATTTTACTTGAACACACACACATACATGGATTGTATATGGTATGGGCCTGTATACTATGAAGGGCCTGTTCTCCTGACAAGGGGGGTTATGTATACTATGAAGGGCCTGTTCTCCTGACAAGGGGGGTTATGACACCTTGTAAACACATCCTTTGTTCTGTGGCCATTTAGAAAATGGATGACCAAAAGTTACTGTATCTTAAGATGGCCTCTGACCCTACAGGCTACCCCTATTTCACACCTCAAGCATCTGCAGTGACTGTGATAGGACCATTGTTTGTAACTGTATTTGCATACTATTGTTTATAAATAAGAAGTGTGGGCCCAGGGGGCTCTCTCTCTCATCTTGACCACGCAGCTCCTCTCTCTCTCTCTCTCTCTCTCTCTCTCTCTCTCTCTCTCTCTCTCTCTCTCTCTCTCTCTCTCTCTCTCTCTCTCTCTCTCTCTCTCTCTCTCTCTCTCTCTCTCAATCGACCAGACCAGAATCCAGCTACCTGTACTTTGTTTCAATAAATAGTCTTAAACTACTCAGAATTATATTCTTCATTTTAGTATCCAACAAGTAGCTTAATAAACAACATAATAATCAACCATCATTCGTTAGTAATGTTGCGGCACATGAATGCTCTGTGCAGGTATGCGCTCCTGTGAGATCATTCAAGTTTCAAGTTTATTTGTCATTATACCAAATACAATTATATAATGTAATCAAAATAAAAAGAATGAACATATTCAGCCATTCCATATAATCACATATAACAACCCCTGTGAGCAGTTGCAGGGGCTGACAGGCTGACGTTACCGGCGAAGTTCACGACAAATAAACAGACTTCATCACTATGAAGCTCATAATTATGATAACACAATATTACAATATTTATTACTATTCTTTTTTAATAATGATAATCAACTTTCATTCGTTAATAAAGCTCCCGCAGTCTAGATCAATCCCCTCTCCATATATATCATTTATATTTACATTTGTTCCATAGTTAGTTTTCAGCTGACTCAAGCTTCATATCAGATTGCGCTAATAATTTCCCTGCTTCTCTGCGCATAGGAACTTGCATTGCATTTTTAGAGGTAGTGATCTTGTCATTTTCTCTTCTTGTGTGACATCGCCATCCAGCGATCTTTGTGCGTCAGTACACACTCCCCCATTGTGAAGAGTGGTCGTGTGATTCGACACCTCGTCGCGCTAAAAGTAGGTGAAAAAACGTTGCGCTCGTAGTGTTAATGAAATGGGTATTAAGTTTCTCATAATGATCCTCATATCGGCAACCAATCAATATGTTCTGACTTTTCTTTTGAAACACAGAACTACGTTTCAATTTGAGAATCAATCACAACAGAAACTCGCTAGTCAAGCCAGAATAGCAACGCAATGGATTGGGTGAGTAATCCCCACTGCTAGTACCTAGTTAACTAGAACACTACTTTACATTGTTAGCAGGCTCACAAAACAAGCTGTGTTAGTTGACTAGCGATGTGTCATTGATTTACAACAACGCGGAAATGTATTCACATTTTTCGAAAGAAAAGTCAAAGCATTAGAACGTGTCACATTTCATTTTTTAACAATCAATTAGCCTTTGATTATGTTTTGGCACGCCATCTAAAAAAATAATATGTAAAAATTTTAATTGCCGACCCCTGCTCTCGACTGTCGTAACGACAGATCTTTATGTATGTGCTCTGCTGTATTGGGAATATCGGTGCACACCACACACAATACGATCAAAACTGTTCAATCCATGATTTTTTATCTTCATGTGTGGGGTCTCTCTCAGATAAAAAAAAGATTTAGAAAATCCTTATATGTGTACCAGGCACTGGTCTTAATAGCTGGAGAGGTGTCAAAAACTCCTCCCAATGCAAATTGAGGGCTATTAGGCTTCAAACACAAGTGGTTTCAGTTGAAACTGGTTTGCAGGCTAACAATTTACCCCAAACTAATAGTTGATCTCAAACAGCAACTGACCCTAACACACAACTACCAGTACCACAAGGTAAAAGCTAGAATCAAATCACTTACTAGGCTGTAAATCTCCACTGTCTTAAGTCCAAATGTATGTGCTCACCAGTCAGACAAACTGCATTTCTGAAACTGTAAAACAAAACATGCTATTGGGAGTAACTTGAACCCGAAGTAAGTTCACCACCTCAGATGAACATGATTCTGACAGCACACTATTGAACTTGAACGCTTCTGAACTCTAAACAAAACACTATCTTCTGCATTCCTATAATCTGTAACTATCACTACTAGTTATAACAGATAAGGATACAGTCAACGGTCAACAATAACGACAGGTACGTTGATGTCACACACACACACACACACACACACAACTAATGAAAAAGAGATTGGTACGGTAAACAGTAATTACTGTAGGAGGTAAACTGATCAGTATCTTCCTCATTACAACATTATATAACTACCACAAGATGACAACAGATACGGATAGAGTCATAAGCGAACAGCGATGACTGGACAGATTGATCTCTCTCATACACCAGCTAAGCTGTTTGAATATACAAGTGCTGTTGTGAGACGGTGTTCTCACCTTTTGTTTTCAAGCTTTGAGTCTGTGTTTTCTATTCTGTTTCGTCTGCACTTCCTCAGGTAGGAACAAAGTTCCTTTCATTTGGTACCGCCACCTACTCGTCTGCCTCTATCTGCACCGCACCTGGCCCAGCTACACACCTAGCCATCCAGGCTCTGGCCCAGCTACACACCTAGCCATCCAGACTCTGGCCCAGCTACACACCTAGCCATCCAGGCTCTGGCCCAGCTACACACCTAGCCATCCAGGCTCTGGCCCAGCTACACACCTAGCCATCCAGGCTCTGGCCCAGCTCTCCACAACAGTGATAAGGATAGTCATGAGTCATACGCCTCATGAGTCAGCAATACTGACTAGATAAATAAACACACACACGCACTCACACACAGATATGATAACATGATCATATGATCTCGTGTTAACAGATAATGATCCTGGAAAGTAGCAATAAACAGTAGGCGGTGTCTTGTGGGGAAACACCAATCTCTGTTTTGGGCGGGACCGTGCGGCAGTGGGACAGTCAAGACGAAGACCCCGTTGTTCACAGACTCCACTGGAGACGAACGGACCACACTCTGACACTCTCTGTCTGCTCACCAGAGGACATGATGTGTGAGGAGAACAAGCAGTATATCTCCATGTCCCAGGTGGGGGTGTCTGTCACCGCCCCCCCTGAGCGGGAGATGCTGTGTATCTTTGGCACGGGGGACCTGGGGCGTTCTCTGGGTCAGCGTCTGCTCCAGGCGGGGTACGGGGTGGTGTTTGGGAGTCGGAGACCCAACAGCTGCACTCCTCTGCCTCAGGGAGCTCAGGTACATATGGGTTATATGGGTGATATGGGTTATATGGGTGATATGGGTGATATGGGTTATATATGGGCTATATGGGTGATATGGGTTATATGGGTTATATGGGTTGTATAGGTGATATGGGTTATATGGGTGATATGGGTTATATGGGTTTATATGGGTTATATAATATATATATTATATGTATAATCAATATAGTCCATATAGTATGTTATACTGTAGGTGAATATGTAAGTATATGGTGTTTACATTGATTCTACATTTGATTCTGTATTTTGCCGGTGTAAATATGTGTAAACATCAGTATGAGAGTATGTGTATAGGATTCTGTACATGTTGTGTATGGGTATCTAGTATGTTGATATAGTATTTGTGTCTTTATGTGCATCATATACCGGTATGTCTTTATATGTTGATGATCTATATGTGTTTATGTAGATGCTAGACAGTGCCCTGAGTAAGTAATGGGAGTGAAGCATTTTAGCCTTATTTTGGCTCTAACTCTGGGGTAAAGATCTGAAGGCTGACGTCTTTTGGAGAGAGGGTACTTTACTGGATGTTTACAAAATGATGTTTCAGGCTAGCAGGTTATGTCTCTCTCTCTGACTCTCATCTCACACACACAGTATCAGTCAAAGGTTTGGACACACCTTCTCATTCAATGGTTTTTCTTTATGTATATATTAGTTTCTACATTGTAGATGAATACTGAAGACATCAAAACGATGAAAGAACACATATGTATGTAGTAAACAAAAAAGTGTTAAACAAACCAGAATATTGGTTAATATTTATTGTAGATTGTTCAAAGTAGCCACCTTTTGCTTTTGTAATGGTGTTCTCCCACGTATTCTAGAGAAGAGAATGCTGGACGGTGTTCACAGTTTTCTTTTCCTTTGACACACACACACACACACACACACACACACACACACACACACACACACACACACACACACACACACACACCAAGCTGATTGAGAGAATGCCAAGAGTGTACAAAGCTGTCATCAAAGCTAAAGGTGGCTATGAATCGAAAAATAAAAAACATATTCTGGTTTGTTTAACACTTTTTTGTTTACTACATAATTCCATATGTGTTCTTCCATAGTTTTGATGTCTTCAGTATTAATCTATGTAGAAAATAATAAAAAATAAAGAAAACCATTGAATGAGAAGCTGTGTCCAAACCTGGTACTGTACATATATATATATATACTGGTACTGTACATATATATATACTGGTACTGTACATATATATACTGGTACTGTACATATATATGTATATATATACATATATACTGAACACGCAGGTGTTGAGCCACGCAGCAGCAGCCCAGTCAGCTAGTCTGGTCTTCATGGCTGTTCAGAGGGAACATTACCACTTCCTGAAGCCTCTGGCAGCACAGCTGGAGGGGAAGGTCAGTTCACTCAGCACGCCCACTAACATCTCTTACTGGATTCATTTCAAATTCATAGAAAATTAAGAAACACTGAACATGTGTGCATGAAATTCACCTACAGTACAGAGGGCTTTGGAATCCCAATAAGATCTCAAGTCTCTCAGTCTCAAACATAATTAAAGTGAGGTTTTAAGATCAGTGACTACTTCTACTTATGAGGACTAATGAGGAGCTCCTTGGTCCATGTCAGGTGGTGGTGGACATCAGTAACAACCTGAGGAAGGACATGTATCCTGAGGCCAACGCAGAGTACCTGCAAAGGTGAGACATGTTGTGTTTTAGAGTCCAGATGTGACCCTGAGTATATGTGTGTTTGTACAGTATATATGTGACCCTGAGTATATGTGTGTGTTTGTACAGTATATATGTGACCCTGAGTATATGTGTGTGTTTGTACAGTATATATGTGACCCTGAGTATATGTGTGTGTTTGTACAGTATATATGTGTATGTATCGATATTGGCCAGCAACTAATCTTTCCACCCGAGATTGCAGCCACCACCCTTAGACCAGACTTGGTACTCTGGTCCCCTTCACTGAAGTCTGTTTACATCATAGAGCTCACAGTCCTGTGGGAGAATTCAGCTGAAGAGGCCTATGAGCGCAAGAAATTGCGCTACACAGAACTGGCAGCAGACGCTCAACAACGAGGATGGAAGGCAAAAGTCTATCCGGTTGAAGTGGGATGCAGAGGTTTCGTGGCTTCTTCCACCGTTAGGCTGCTGAAAGACCTTGGCATCCATGGACAGGCTCTGCGACAGACAATTAGATCACTCTCTGAAGCGGCCGAAAGAAGCAGCCAGTGGATATGGATCAAGCGGAAGGACCCTTGCTGGGCTCAAAGAACAGCAACATGACCCGCTCACTAATCCCCCCCCTACCCCCACTCCCACTTGAGAACCCAGGTCAGAACCCTCCAGGAGGAGGGTGAACAAGGTATGCGGTCTGCTCTAGGCCTGACTCAGGGAAGAGGACACCCCTGCCTTGCATAGTCCCGTGGGCTGCGCCATTTAAACAACCAGGCAATTCTCATGATTGGGCATGGGACACAAGCTCAGGCTTGATCACCCTGTAGCTGGCCGCCTTAGATGAGGGTGTCTAGTGTTGAAAAGGCCGAAACACCCCATGATTCAAAGGTACTCTACTGATGATGTGTCCCGAAATTTAACATCCTTCCCATGTCTGAGATACAGCTCCCATGCCACTCTCAACATCAAGGCAAACCTCATGTGCGTACCATCCATTGGCACAATGGACAGTATAACATCACGTCCTGTGTTTCATAATTCTGACCCTGAGTATATGTGTGTTTGTACAGTATATATGTGACCCTGAGTATATGTGTGTTTGTACAGTATATATGTGACCTTGAGTATATGTGTGTTTGTACAGTATATATGTGACCCTGAGTATATGTGTGTGTTTGTACAGTATATATGTGACCCTGAGTATATGTGTGTTTGTACTGTGTGTTGATTGTTGATGTTCTTGGACATGATCAGCCTGGTGCCTGGAGCTGCCGTGGTGAAAGGCTTCAACACGCTGTCATCCTGGGCTCTGCTGAACGGACCCCTGGCAGGGAAACAGGTGAGACAGGGAGGGAGGAGGTGGAGGAGAGTGAGAGAGGGAGGAGGTGGAGGAGAGAGAGAGAGGAAGGAGGTGGAGGAGAGAGAGAGGGAGGAGGTGGAGGAGAGAGAGAGGGAGGAGGTAGAGAGAGAGGGAGGAGGAGAGAGAAAGGGAGGATGTGGAGGAGAGAGAGAGAGAGAGGGAGGAGATGGATGGGAGAGAGAGGGAGGAGGTGGATGAGAGAGAGAGAGGGAGGAGATGGAGGAGAGAGAGAGGAGGTGGAGGAAAGAGAGAGGGAGGAGGTGGAGGAGAGAGAGGGAGGGGGTGGAGGACAGAGGGAGGGGGTGGAGGAGAGAGAGGGGGAGGAGGTGGAGAGAGAGAGGGAGGAGGGAGAGGAGAGAGAGGGAGGAGGTGGAGAGAGGGAGGAGATGGAGAGAGAGAGGGAGGAGATGGATGGGAGAGAGAGGGAGGTGGTGGATGAGAGAGAGAGGGAGGAGATGGATGGGAGAGAGAGGGAGGAGGTGGGGGAGAGAGAGAGGGAGGAGATGGAGGAGAGAGAGAGGAGGTGGAGGAGAGGGAGGAGGTGGAGGACAGAGGGAGTGAGGAGATGGAGAGAGAGAGGGAGGGGTGGAGGAGAGAGAGAGGGAGGAGGTGGAGAGAGAGGGGGAGGAGGTGGAGAGAGAGAGAGGGAGGAGATGGAGAGAGAGCGGGAGGAGATGGATAGGAGAGAGAGGGAGGTGGTGGATGAGAGACAGAGGGAGGAGATGGAGGAGAGAGAGAGGGGGGAAGTGGAGGACAGAGGGAGGCGGTGGAGGAGAGAGAGAGGGAGGAGGTGGAGAGAGTGAGGGAGGAGGGAGAGGAGAGAGAGGGAGGAGGTGGAGAGAGAGAGGGGGAGGAGGTGGAGGAGAAAGAGGGACGAAGTGGAGGACAGAGGGAGAGGGTGGAGGAGAGAGAGAGGGAGGAGGTGGAGAGAGTGAGGGAGGAGGGAGAGGAGAGAGAGAGGGAGGAGGTGGAGAGAGAGAGGGAGGAGGTGGAGGTGAGAGAGAGGGAGGAGATGGAGAGAGAGAGGGAGAAGGTGGAGGACAGAGGGAGGGGGTGGAGGAGAGAGAGAGGGAGGAGGTGGAGAGAGAGAGAGAGGTATTAGTTGTGTGTAGATGTGCAGCCTTGTTTCTCCAGTGTGGTTTGGGCTACTGAGAAACAAGATCGAAAATGAAGATGCTTTAGGGAAGAGAAAGTAGTGGTGTCTTTACACCTTAAATATGATGTACACACACATACACACACACACACACACACACACAAACAATACACACCACACACCTGTACACATAGATCCAGTGGAAGGATGTCCAGTCTAAAGGAATGTCTGGTCTAAATCTCATGTGAATAGCTGCAATGGAAATACTTGTTAGTATTCAGAACCCTTCACTTTCTCCACATTCTGTTGTATTTTAGACTCAATTGGAAAATTGATTAAATTAAAATAATTTGCCATCAATCCACACACAATACCCCAGAATGACAAAATGAAAACACGTTTTTGGAATGTCTGTACATTTATTCAAATTGAAGTTCAGAAATATTATGTGCACTGTATTCAGACCCTTTGCTATGACACTCTTAAAATTAGCTAAAATGCAAAAATGTCATCAACAAATCACTCAATAATTTGGTAAATGGAATGGTAAATGGACTGCACTTACGTATATAGCGCCTTTACAAGGGCCTCTCATTCACCCATTCACACACCAATGGCAGCAAGCTACCGCTCACTGGGGGCAATTTGGTGTTCAGTGTCTTGCCCAAGGACACTTCGACATGTGGACAGCCGGGGCTCGAACCACCAATCTGCCAACCTTGCGATCAATAGACGGCAGCTCTACCTCCTGCGGCCCCAATTTGAATTGAGTCCATCTTTATGCAAGGATAATAGTTCCTGTAGTGTGTCATTACAAGCTGAGCAAATGGAGGGGAACAGAAATGTTCAGGAATGCGTCTCTGAGCCTTGGGGACTCGTACACAAATCTACAAAGTTGAATGGTGGAGAGGAAAAAGCACAGTCGATGGGACAACATCTCAGTCAGTCTACGAAATTGGTCTATAACCAAGCGGCGAAAAAGAGTCCCTTAATGGGAAATATCTCATATCCAGAATTGAAGTGATATAGCAAAGAAAGTAGCTGGAAATGTGTTTATTTTGGTTGTACTACAAAGCATTACCTTTAGTGCAAATTCAGCACATGCAATGCCGTTTCTGCACCATCTCTCGTGTGAAGAATAGAGGTATGGCATTATGCCATAGGCATAGTGGGTATATTTGTCACTGGCAGGGACTGGGGAGTTTGTCAGGATCAAGAGAAAATTATGAAATTTGCTGAGTTGGTAGTGACATCCTAATCTACACAGTGTGTAATTGATTCCTATGCAAATCAGAGACCCTATACAAACAAAGATATTAATTCCAAAATGACATGAACTATTCTTGCATTAAAATGGACTCAATTCAACTCATTGAGTGATTTGTTGATGGCATTTTTTTGCAAATGTTAGCTAGAATGTCATAGCAAAGGGTCTGAATACTTATGTACATAAGGTATAATACATGTACAGAAATATCACTTTGCCATTCTGGGGTATTGTGTGTGGATGGATGGTAAATGATTTTAATATCCATTAATCCATTTTAAATTGAGTCTATAACAACAAAATGTGGAAAAAGTGAAAGGGTCTGAATACTTTCTGAAAGCAGTGTATGTTTAACACTAGAACCGCCATGACGTCAATTTGACCCAAGTGGGTTTTTCAATTGTACATAACTATGTTTTAATAAAATATAGAAGTCCCCCCGTCTTTGACTTTTCCTAAAATGGTGTTGTGTTGCACTTCCTATTATTAAATATGGTATAGATACATCTAAATAAAAAATACAGGCATTTATACCTATAACCGCCACAACGTCAAATCGACCCACATATAAAAATGCATTATAACCGCTATAGGCAACGGCGCAAACAATAGTCCAGTGTTTCCTCTTATTTTTACATTAGTGGCGGAGAGCCCTGTCCGCGCCCTGTCCGCGCGTGCATGAAACGCGCACGCACGCTCAAAACAACGACCTAATTTCAACCAAAACTAGAGGGAGGATGGCAAAAAAATAAATAATAATATACAGAATATAAACTTGTGACTGACAGTCACATACACACACACAAAGATCATCAGCTATAATATAATACGAAGTAGGCCTACATGAGAGCACAAAAGCGGCTAACGTTACTCATACTGTTTACTGTAGTGCCGAGAGACGGGAGTCGTAGGCGGCGTATCAAATGACAAAACTAAACGTTTAATGAAGGACATGAACGATTGTCAACAACACACTCAAGCAGTAAATAGAATTGAATAAACAACAACTCGGTTACCACGCACTCAACTGTCCGTGCGGAACAAGTAGGCCTACATGAGAGCACAAAAGCGGCTAACGTTACTCATACTGTTTACTGTAGTGCCGAGAGACGGGAGTCGTAGGCGGCGTATCAAATGACAAAACTAAACGTTTAATGAAGGACATGAACGATTGTCAACAACACACTCAAGCAGTAAATAGAATTGAATAAACAACAACTCGGTTACCACGCACTCAACTGTCCGTGCGGAACAATACTCCCAACCCATAGTTCCGTGCGTGAATTATGTCAACCCACCACATTACAGAAGTAAAATCACAGTCAGATGGAGCATTCGGTAAACAGCTGAGTATCAGCTGAGTTAAAGAAAACCAACTCTTACCTTTAATGACACCCACATGAGCCCTGTTTTCCCGTACCTCTCCCATGTGTCTCTTATTGTCCAAATGTTCCCTGAATTTTAGCTGCATGTTTTTCCAGCATGTAATTCCGTTGTCAATAAAAAAATCGACTCCCCTTCTTTTCCCCTTGACAATACTGTGTCGTTGCTAAAGTGACGGCACATAAGAATCGTTTTTTTACTTGCTAATGTCTGCTGATACACCAACACAGCTAGCCGATGCTGATGGCTCTCCTTCTGTTCTCCCGCTGTAGTTGTAGCTGGTGGTGGTCGTACCCCGCCATAAACGTTGTTAGCTGATCCACCAACTAGCTCCTTTGCTCCTGCCAGCCATGCAGTTTCGGATCGCTCATAGCCACTGCTAGCTTCAGCAATGTTTGAAGTGTCTGGGACATCTTTTTTCTTGAAAAATCCATCCATCTGTCGCTGTTTTCGTTTAATTTTTTCGAAGTTATTTAACGTGATATCTTATTTGTGCAGCTAGCTGAGCTAGCTATCAGCTTTTTGTATCTTTTATGGTTCACATTTAGACCAATCAGGAGTAGCCCTTGTGTCACGTCGTCAACTGAATGTTTAATGTCATTAATCTGATTTTGGATCAGCGGTTAGAGAGAGATGGGCGTGGATTTAGGTGCACTTTTAGTCAACATCCATTATAGCGCTGATCTAGGATCAGATATATTTTAATCAGCTAAAATGTTCAGAGGTGGATTATTTTTTTTATTTTTTTTGAAATCGTGCACTTAGTGGACTGAATCAATTAGTGGCGGAGGAAATTCATTCGTGGCGGCCCGCCACCAATACATGCATATAGAGGAAACACTGTACACTAGAGGAAACACTGTCCCTCTACGCGGCAGACACGTGCCGTGAGCTTTTAGATTGGGTAAGCATAAGATATAGAAATACACGTAATTACACATACACGCTATCAGTGAACGCAGTTTCAAGGAAATGCAATTTTGATGCCCTAGAACCCGCTAATAAACTGTAGTGTCACTTTGTGATCAGATTACCCCAAAAAAAAACAGTTGCCAGTTTCGACTATATCAGGGGTGCTCATTGTTCAAAGATCTTTTCAAGTAGCCAACCTGCTGAAATCTACAAGTCCAGGACCAGTTTCAACATCGCACACGCACACACGCACAACACAGACACACACCGTTTCCATCCTCCATAGTAAAAAACTCACAACACACTTTCTTTTCACACTTTGTCACACAGGCACTTGACATCACATCACAGACCCTCCCTCTCAAAGTACTCAAACCATATAAACAAGCACAGATCGCCACCAGCCTCGCGAATCATATACATCATATAAACCGCTCATACCAGGCTTGCTGTAGCCGCTGGCGACTCTCCCTTTCTGAGTGTGAACATCGGTGAGCGGGCGGCCGGGCGGCCTTTAGCCAGTAGTTGTGTTTTTCCAGTCCAGTCCAGTCTACGAAATCCCTTTAGGTCGCTGACAGTAATGTCCATATTCACAAAATCAAGCAAGTTATCCTTATTGATTATTATTATTTAGATCGTTTGAGCTACCTGGCATAAGCTATTCTGCCGGGCGAGAGGTGAAATGTTAAGTGAACTTGAAAGTGATAAGAGCCAATCAGTAGCTCTTATCGGAATGAAAGACCTACTCTGATTGGCTGTAAGCATGCTTACCCTGGTCACATTAAACCGCGGGCTGAGGCATCGGAAAAAAATAAAAAAGACATTTTCACGCATTCTAATGTACGCGAGGGAAAGCAGAGAGAGGAATGCTTATATGCAACGCAGAGTAGGGAGTGCTTTACTCCTACAGGTGGCGCTAAAAATGCAACGTCAAAATGAATGACTCCTGCTGCCCTGGGACCTAAAATACGACTCTTTTAATGAAAACAAACAAACGGTTA